>NC_139029.1:69927301-70265839 GCF_964662115.1 Mustela nivalis | reverse complement strand
AATCAGTAGCAATTTTTTTTCACTCTTCAGAGAGTCTATTTTGCTTCTTTCTTTTCTTTTCCTTTTTTTTTTTTTAATCTCTCTTGTCCCTACTCTTTTTTTTTTTTTAAACCAGTATTAACATCTTAACAAGCACTGTTTCCCCAGATTGACTGGTTATACTGCCTCAGTGAGCCACCTTTGTGTCCTCTTATTTTCCTAGGAACTGAAGTATGTTTTTACTTCCCACTAAGTGTCTAAATTTGTGCCAAAGGCAGATAAGTTGGATCCAGAGTGCATGCTGTGCTGGAAGGAGGACAAGAGTCATAATTCTGAGCTTGGACTCCAGATGGAGTTTTAAATTGTTTTTTAATATAGCCAATCAATTGTTATATTAACATTGGAAGTCTGCTATTTAAAATTGTAAGAGCATTAACAATGATTTCAATTGGAGCAGTTTTTCTATGATCAAGAGGATAAACCAGATGGGAGCAGTTAAGCACATCTTAGCATGCAGACATACAACTCACGGCAATTGTAAAATATAACGCACACATTTTAATACAGATTTTTATGAATAATGTATGGCAGTATTTTTCTGAATATCAAAAATACTAGCTACCATGGTTTTAGCAATAATTACAAATCAGTGTGAATTCTTAGTTTTAATGGAATTATTTCAATTATTTAAAAAAATTTCCATTACATATGAGGTACACAGTAAATATTTTTAAGAAGTTGGAAAGGAAAAGAGCAGTGAAAGTATTAAAGGGAATGCATTGGGATATATTAGTCACTCAAAAACTATACAGCTTTTCATAATCTTTTTAAAGCAAGGACAGTGTTGAGGAGCTAAAATACTGCATGTCCATGAGAACAACAATAAAAAGTCAGGATTGGCATACATTGGGTGCCTGGAGAGGAAAATAAGGAGAGTTCTATTGTTTCTATAGAGTTATCTCTAGAGATTCTTCTCACTTGCCCACTATTCTGGTAAAAATCTGCAGACTGTACTTTATTTGGGTTTGGTTTCCAATCCAAGGGTAGTACTGAATGTCTAATTCAAATGCTGCTACATAGGGGATATGCGGACACCACTGTGGCCATCTTCTCTGCAATCCCCTGTTCCCACTGATGGGGGGGATGCAGAGGGGACATGGAGAGCCAGGCCTACTGGTACCAGGTACCTACGGTGGGTGCCCTATTGAGCCCCCCAACAGGCAAGTCAGTGGTTGCCAGAGTGGTGTAATTTGTGGGACTCTGAAAACTTTCATGTGTCCAAAGATATTTTCCTCTGTCTGGCTTTTATGATTGACATTTTAACATTAAGAATAAATTCATTTGGCTAAAAGTATTTCAGTTTCCAGACATTTGAAAAAAAAAAATTGTGTCCTCAGAAAAAGCTATTATCTGTCATGGAGCACCATTTTGAGAATTAGTTTATACTACTCTTTTTCTCCATGAGAAATTATTGAGAAGGACTGTTACTAAGGTTGATGGGACCAGAGTGAAAACTGAGTGCTGATTAACAGCGTTTAGTGGGTCAGTATTGTGAGGAGTTTGGGGCAAAAGTTGGCACAAGTCTGCTGTGTGCATGAGTGAAGTATGTTCCAAGAAGGAGAGGCAGGTAGAATAGAGAGGTTCGTGTGGTATTCATCCTATGATTTGAATCCCCTCAAGTTCTCCATTTACCTGGGATCCTCCTATTTATTTGTTTTTTTAAAAAATTAAACTTCTTATTCTTAGGACTTAAGGAAATATATTGCCTTCCCCCAAAAGGGCTTACATTCTCACAGTTCTTGATTTTCATCTTATTCTGATTTCTTGCTTAGGGTTTCTTTTTTTATGGTCATCTTATCACTGCTTTTCAATTTTGCCATAGTTTCCTCCGTTATTTTGGCCAAAACATGGTTAGAGGCCTTTGTCTGTATTCCTCAAGGTATTGTTACACTGAGTCCTGTAGTGTTTGACAAGTTTCATTGGAAAGTTGGAATTACCTAATCTAATACTGTTATATTACAGAGAAATGAAATTTAATAGTGATTTCAATAGCGAAGTAGCAATGGTTAAAATATATAAATATATGTAAATATATAAAAATATAAAAATATATGAGTGACTTAGTGACTTAGTTCTTATATGCAAAGACTATATTTTATTCACTGTGGTATCTCAGTGACTGAACATTGCTGCTCCTAAGTTTAACTGATTGTGCCCTTTCACCCAGTCCTAGTGGTCATCTTCTTCCTTAGTGTCTGCTTTTCAAATCAATGTTCCTTCTTTCCTGTCTTATTTTCCCTGGGTCCTCTTTTCAGGATTTCACCCATTTTATGTAGGCTGAGTAAAACTAGTTAACCTGTTTACTAATCTCTAAGCAATGTTGCCTTTCACATGATTATATACAAGGTTAGCCCACCTTTCCTTAGCTTCTTGATACTAGACAGAAGTAAAAGTCCCAGGGAAATGGTCTCGAACAAAAGAGCAGTTTCCTTCTGGAGATAAAATCTGTCACTAACTCTGGAATGCTACAGTTGTTTTAGTCATATCTTTTTGCCTTGTAATTCATTCAGGAAACCTTATGTAAATAAGGTATAGTTATCTTCAAGTAGTTTACTTGAGTAAACAGTTCTTAGACAGTGTACTGTCTAAAAAAGAAAGCACTCTAAAGTAAATTACAAAAGTGAATTATGCCATTGCAAGAGCAAAAATGGAGATATGAAAAGGTTATTATAGGACATAGTTGAGGGTTACCTAAACTTCCAAGGGCAGGAGTGGGATAGTTTGGGAACCAGGGAAGGAGGCAACATCTGACCTGCATGTCGAGGATGAGCAGCAGTTATCCTGATCTTACTGTCCTTAGTAGACCTGTGTATGCCACCTAACACACAGGTGTCAGTGTTAAATAAAGGCTCACAGGCAAGAAGCAGTTCCTAGTGTCTGGGCTATAAAGTGTGAGGCAGGAGGTGTCAGGAGATAAGTCTTGAGGGGTATACAGGGGTCAACTTATAGAGGATTGTATCATGTATCACTCATATCTATTTATTTATCAGGTAATAGAGAGCTACTGGAGGGTTTTAAGAAAGGGAGTGCCAGAGGCAAATTATCTACTATCCAGTTTCTTTGGCATTTTTGTGGCTTCCAGAAAGGGATGCTTCTACTTTTCTGAAACCTGAAGTCTATAGAAGGAGAGCCAAGGTAGAATGGTAGGGCAACAATACTGAAGCTGTCTTTTACCATAGGGAAAGCTTCCTCATACATAGGAAAAAGTCCTTATCTGAGTAAGTATAAGTCTTTTCCTTCTAGTAAAAAATATATATATATGGGCATTCCTCACTTTGCATGGTTCCCATGTATACAGATTTCAGTTACCATGTTTAATTAAGTAACACCAGTCTCCCAGCAATGTGTTTCAAATTTTGCTTACAACAATGGTTAACTGTGATTAATTGCAAAAAGTACAAAATTTGCTATGGTCTCCTCAGCCTACAAAACAAAATAAATTACCAAAAACTACATAAATAATAGATAAGCATCAAGATCAACCACCGGTCACATCATTTTATTCAGTCTGCTGGTGATTGTTCACGCACAAATCGTTGATGCACAGACAGCAAAGCATATAGTGTGTTGCTTCCTTGTCTCTCAATGAGAAACCTATGTGATATTTTACACAAATAGATAATCAAAAGGTGTAGTTGACCATCAACGATGAGAGTACAGCAAAATAAAAGAGTACTGATAACAGAGGACTTAAAATTAGAGTTGAACAAATGGAATTATAGATGAAATAGTTGATTCTGGAACATAGCTGTTATTTGAGAGACTCTACATGATGTAGCCAGAGAACATAGTGAAGGATAACTTTTTGACATAAATGAGGAAAGTGTTGTGATGAATATGACAGATGTCCCAGAGGTAACACCAGCTAAGAAATCTCCACAGTAGAAGAACTTTTGGAACTATTTCATGACATTGACAGTACAAAGGATAAAATGTTCAAAGTCTATCCAGACTTGGAAAGGAGTTTGACAATTTGCCAAAGCTTACAAAATATGCTTGCTCAGTATGTTAATTTATATAAGAAGGCCAGCTCTATTCAAACTACTATTTGTAATTTTTTAAAGAAATGATACTTTCTCAATGTTTTTAATGTTTTAAATTACACTGTACTCTAAATATTAGTTTAACTTTTTTTTTCATTTCCCTACACAATTGTAATTGGCAGAATTTTTAACATTTTGACAAAAATTTTTAAAAGTCACAGAACATTTGTAGTTTTTCCCATAATTAATATTGCTTTGCATGGTTTCAGTTTGGATGATCAGTTTTATGGTCCTCTACTACCATGCCAAATGAGGATGGCCTGCATATAAATGGTACCACTATTTTCTTTATGGATAAACCTTTTATTTATGTATCCAAAATTTTAATTACTTGGGCCAAGTTCAGATATATAAATAACTTGAAATTTGTTTCTTTCCCATCTCTTAATATTTCTGATTTTGATTCTACTATGTCTACTGAATTTATTATTTAGTCTGCTTAAAAACAGAGTTTATAAGTTTTCTTATTGGCATACCTTAAGGAATATGTTCACATCAGTTTTTTTTGAATATATTCATCCTGTAAAAATTATATGTTGTTATTTAATGGACTTTTTTGTTATTCTTCCTATCTGAATATAGAAAACAGTGACCCAAATAATATTTCCAAAAGACTATACTATAAACTGATTTTTAAAAATAAAATGTTAGGTCCCTAGACTGTAGCTATGCCAAAATTTAAATGTAGGCATTTTTCCCAGTAACTTATTCTCTTTGCTTTCAAAAACTTTACAGACTGGTGTTAAAGGAGAAAATAAATAAGGGGTATAGTCACAGATACAGGAAATAAATGGAGGCCTTTCTACAATAGTGGTAATAATTCCAGTGTATTAAAGATATAATAATATCACATTAAAAAGTAGCAAAGACGTTCTTTGTCCTACTTATTTACCTTTCATTTTAACATTAAGAGAATTGAGATGTAATATAAGATACTTAGAATCTGTTTTTGGGGTGCCTTGGTAGCTCAGTCGGTTGAGTGTCCAACTCTTGATCTCGGTTTGGGTCATGATCTCAGGGTCACGAGATGGAGCTCTGCATCAGGCTCTGTGCTCAGCAGGCAGTCTCCTTGAGATTCTCTGCCCACCCCCATAGCCTGTCTTTCTCTGTCTCAAACAAATAAATAAATAAATCTTAAAAGAAAACAAAACAAAACAAAACAAAACTAGAATCTCTTATCTACTCAAGTAACTCAAATCCATTTAAGTCTTTCTATCAGTTCATTCATACATACAAGTATCATCATAAATTAATTAATGGGCACTTCCTGTGAGCCAGGAACTGTTCTAAACACTGAGGATACCACATTGAATAAAATAAAAAACTTCAATTAAAACTGTAGGAGCTTATATACCATCTCTTACTCTACCTCTAAAATCTGATTTATAATTATCTTTCACTGTACTATAAAAGTTTCCACCTGACCCATTCTCTTCCATTCTACACGTCTCAGAGTCTCTATCTTTATTTTATATCATATGCCTGAATCTTTTTTTCTCTGATATATACATCAATCTTATTTAAATTCTTCCTATGCCTCTAAGCCCAAAGTGACTCATGAATATGCCTTTATTTTTCATTCAATGAAAGCTAAATTAAAGAAAAAAAGAAAAAGTACTGACTTTCTTATAGACCCGAGTAACCACAGAATGCTAACAATAAAAGGAAATTCAGCCCCCCTCCCCACTGCTAAGTACCTGAATTTTTCTTTCTTTCCTTCTTAAAAAATAGTTTAACCTAATTTAAAAAAGGATTTGACTCACCTGACTTGTTCCCATTCAGGCAAAGGTCTTTACTCCAAGTGACTTCATTGGCTACTGGTCAGACTTCATATTGGTCTCCTTTAGATCACGTGTTGGGTTCTGTGGCTGAGATGGAGTAGAAATGAGATCATGAAGAAAAGATCATGACTATTGCTGTCCCTTTATTAAAGTCTCTGGATATGGGACAAACCCTTCAAAGGAAATTGTACATACAGAAGATAACATGTTTAACATGTCTAGTCGACCATTAAAAGAAGTTGTACCTCCACTGTTTCATCATGGGCTAGATGAGGGAAGAAACTCTGGTCAGAAAAACAGCTGGTAGCCAAAGAAAAGGAAGCATGTGGTTAGACTCAAGTATTCACAGAAATAAACATAAATAAGTAAATAAATAAATGCATACTTTTTAAATAAAGGAAAAGGAAATAGGCTTATGAGAAAACTTTCTATACCTATGTGCTTCTTACCCTGGCTCCTTGTTCCTCATCCTCCTGACACTCCTCAGGAGCTTCTTAGCCCCCACCCTCCTAGAGCTGCTATACCACCCTAGGGAGCCACCACCACTGCCTTAATGCTGAAGACATTTCTTATGTTCTATTATAAAAAGTGAAGAAACTTAGCTCTGATAATATTTTTACTTGTGGAATCCCACATAACACTTGAACAACTGAGAACAATATGTCTCGTGCTTTGTAATTAGGGTGATATTTAGCTATCTCAAAAAAAGTATAAACTCAGAGCAAAATTGAGTCAAAACATTGGGTCTATTAGATGCTGTTGGTAAATGAGTGATTTTGATAACACCATGTTTATGAGATATATAATTCTTTTGATTGATTTGTCTTGGTGATCTATAATTAATGTTTGTGTTTATCGATGAGAATGAGTCTGTATTTGAAAGCTACATGCATCTAGAATAAGTAGAAGGACAAAATATTCAATTCTTGATAAATCTGTCAAACTGACATGATTCTACCTTGCTACCTGTATCACTTTGGTCAAATTGTTTAATTGTTATCTGTAAAAATGGGGGAAATAACTCCTTTGTAGGATTGCCATTGAATCAATGGAAGTATTTGGAAATAGCTGGTACATCATCTGGCACATAGCCCAATGAAGTTCCTTTCTTCCTTTTCCCCCTTCTTTTTTCCCCTCCTTCTTTCTCATGACCACTTCTCTGTTCTCTTTCTAATAGTCTAAACACAAAAGGTCCAAGCTCCCACAGGACAGGCCTTTTCCTCTGCCCCTTGTTTTTTTCCTTTCTTACTCATTGTGACTAATATGCTTACATACAATAGAGAGGTAACAAAAAAATTATTCTCTAGCCATGTTTTCTTAGTTTTTCCTGTCTTTTCTCTGGTTCCCAAGAGATCTGTTTACTTCAGCATTTTATTGTTGCTTTAAGTTTAATATCTCAGAAGCTGCTTAAATCACTTTCTTATTTTTCAAATAGACACCTCTTATAATTTCCTTATTGTCTAGCCAAAGCGTTACTTTCTTCTTTAATTCATTAATACAAGTTGATAAAGCCCTCAGTGATTAATCCTGAATGACTCTTTAACTCCATTATTCTATATCCTGTAATTCTAAAAACTTATCATCAGTTGACAGTACATTAATTTCAAGTTTTTGATATTTGTGAGCTCAAATTATTTAAGTTTTTTAGTTAGAATTTTCTAGAAAATTCTAGATACTCTCTGTCTTTTTGCTAGATTTATTTATTTATTTGAGGGAAAGAGAGTGAGCACACACATGTGCATACACATACTCTTGCTTGAGGGAAAGGGAAAAGGAAGAAAAGCAGTCTCCCAGCTGAATGCAAAGGCCTATGCCTGGCTCCATCTCAAGACCCTGAGATCATGACCTGAGCTAAATCAAGAGTCAGGTGTTTAACCGACTGAGCCACACAAGCACCCAGAAATTCTATGAGGTTCCTAAGAAAAGGAACTTTTTCTTTTCTTTTTTTTTTTTTAAATATGTCTAAACCTAGTAAACCATAGGTTGATTTACTGATTGTTGATTAGAGCTATACCAATTTAACTCCTAAGTTTTCCTTTATTTCTTTCCTCCTGTTCTTTTGTTCTGCTTCTTTCATCTTGCTCAAAGACCTTTCTAGAAGAAAAAGGATAATATCTGTATTATATCTTTGGGCATTAGTAATGGAGATTAAAGATTTGATTTGAGTTCTAGTATATGGAAAAAATTTTTGATACTAATTTTTTAGGCCTATAAAACCCCTTTTTTCATAGGATCTATGAGCAGCCTCTTCGATTTTTCTTAGGTTATGTATGGAGTGTGATAACAATGATTTGGATCAGAGAAACTGCCTGATTATGGTCCAGTTTTTCAGTAATTATCAATAGATTACTTCCGAGGGCATTTTGCTTCAATGTTAATAAAGTAAAGATGGCTTGATAAAGCCTGGTGTTGGTTTCTATGCTGGGCATGGAGACTGCTTAAGATTCTCTCTCTCCCTCTCCCTCCTACCCTACCTACTTCTCCAAAAATAAATAATAGATAAATAATAAACTAAAATCAGCCTTCAAAAAGCTTTAATAGATTAAAAGATTTAATAGATCCATTGCTGGATACCAGCTTTATATAGAAGATGCTGGTGTTTTTTTTTTTTTAAGATTTTATTTATTTATCAGAGAGAGAGGGGGAGAGAGCGAGCACAGGCAGACAGAATGGCAGGCAGAGGCAGAGGGAGAAGAAGGCTCCCTGCTGAGCAAGGAGCCCGATGTGGGACTCGATCCCGGGACGCTGGGATCATGACCTGAGCCGAAGGCAGCTGCTTAACCAACTGAGCCACCCAGGTGTCCCAGAAGATGCTGTTTTAATTCTCTATTTTAAACTATGCTGCCATTTTTGTTGATAGTAATGAATAATACAATTACTCATAATAAAAAAATAAATAAGAAATAAATTATAAAAAGCCATTGATGAGGAAACCAAAAGTTGGGACAAAAAAGCACTTAGAACCTTTGTTTAGTTTTAGGCTTGTATGAGCTTACGGTTCATAGCATGTCTTCACCTTTAACCTTGCAGGGACTCAAAGGCTATCCAGGGCTCCCCGGACTCCAAGGTGAACCAGTAAGTACTTCATTTATAAAACTTGTATCTTCTCCAATAAAAAAGACACACATTGGTGAAATCCATGGAGAGATTATTTTCCCCTACTTATTAAGATCTTCTTCTCCTCAATGATTTTCACTCTGTTTAGTGCAGGACAGACTTTTTCAGTTGCTCATGTTATAGGTTTGTTTTTGTTTTTTCCCAGATCCTTGACTGACTTTAACTATCTGTGTAACATGTTCCAGAACTTTAAGAACAGTTCTTAAATATTTGAGGTTCACAAACCCCTTTAAGAGTGTTATAAAGGCTATGAGCTCTTTCCCAGGAAAACACACATTTTCACACACATGCATGCACACATGCACACACACATTTGATTATTTTTATTTTTTGTTTTCATTTTTTCTTTCACACAATTGATTTTTTTTTTTAAGATTTTATTTATTTGAGAGAGACAGAGAGAAAGTGCATGCACACACATGAGTGGGAGGGAGGAGCAGAGGGAGAGGGAGAAGTAGATTTCCCACTAAGCAGGGAGCCCGATGTTGGGCTTTATCTCAGGACCCTGGCATCATGACCTGAGCAGAAGGCAGACGCTTAACCAGGCAGATACTTACTAAGTCACCCAGGTGCCCCCCACATTTGATTTTTTATACAGTTTCAGGAGTTTGCCTATTTACAAAAGCCTACTCATAACTGTTAATTTCCTGATCTTTGCATAAGGGAATGTAAATAAATTTTAATAAAAACCCAAATTAGAATAGCACATATGTTATTGTCCATTATACACATATGCACATATTTAAAAGTCAGAATAGTTTGGGAACTATTTAGTTTTTGATCATGTTATTCTTTCTCTCTCCCATCAGAAAATAATGTATGTCATAGAAAAAAAAAAAAAAAAAGCCGGGGCGCCTGGGTGGCTCAGTGGGTTAAAGCCTCTGCCTTCAGCTCAGGTCATGATCCCAGGGTCCTGGGATCGAGCCCCCCGCATCGGGCTCTCTGCTCAGCAGGGAGCCTGCTTCCTCCTCTCTCTCTGCCTGCCTCTCTGCCTACTTGTGATCTCTGCCTGTCTAATATATAAATAAAAATCTTAAAAAAAAAAAAGCCATATCTCTTGTTTTCAATGTAGTTTGTACTAGGTCAGTATAAATAAAGCAGTGAAAAAGATAAGAGATAAGGAACTAACTAGGGTGATGGACACCATTATTGGAGATTGAGCAAAGAACCTCAGGAAGCCCTAAAGAAAGGTCCTGAAAGAAATGTGATAGAATGTCCCTGAGGAAAGATAGAAATGAAATAAAGTTAATTTTCTCTTTCATTCATGTTAAGTGGGACAGTACATTCTGTTCAGTCCTGAGGCACAATTTCTCAAGATTACTAATTACTAGAAATGGCAAGTAAAATGATATATTATATTATATTATATTATATTATATTATATTATTATTCCACTTTACTAATTCTACTTGGTTGCAGTGCTGGGATTCTCAGTGAAGTCTGATTGTCTCAGAGCGTGTGCTTTTAATGCTTGGTGTTAGAAGTGGGATTGGGGCAGGTTTCCTATTCCTAATTTCTCCAGGGTCTAGAGATAGATCTTTGTGTCTAAATTGCTCCATTCAATCTATAGATTGAAGTGGGCCAACTTTTTTGTTATTAACCATTTTGAAGTGCATAGTGAATTTTAAGTTGTAGTGTTTGCTTTGAGTTTCTTTTGAGCTTCTGTGGTTGTCACAGTGATTTTAGGGTGTGGTTGGCTTAGACATGTTTATGCCATAGAAGACTGCTGAAGGCAGTTTACTTTGTTTACTTTGTTTACTGCCATTCCAGGAGAGCAGTATTTAGCCATCCCCCGGAATTCTTTTTGTATTTCTCTTCACAGCTGGAATGTGTTAGATCTCTACATGTTACCCTAATACCCTCCATGAAAATCCATTCAAAATGAGATTTCCTTTATGTCTTAAAACAGATTGCTTTTTAATAGAGCTCAATTAATCTAATTTGCCTAGGAGAAGAATGAAAGGGATGGTGGCTGGCTTTAGCCAGAGAGTGACCTACAGAACAAAACAGCCCTTTTCATTGGTTTCACTGCTTTCTATTGGCATACCCAAATACAAGTTTTTGTGAATGTCTGTATATAGTCCTATGTATTTTAGAATTGGATGAGGCATAAAGGAAGCTGTTGTAAATAGATTGGAGCAAATCTCACAATTAGAGGGCTTTCCCTAGAGTACTATGGGAAGTTACGTACACTTCAGAACTACACTAGAGAAGCAGCCTTGGATGGTTTTCTCTGGAATTAGACATGCTGATTCAAATCCTGGCTTCCCACATACTAGCTGAGTGACTTTCCGCTGGTGACAGACACTGTATGTCTCATGTTTTAATCTGTAAAATAGGGATAATGATACCTACCTTATAGGGTTTAGACAGATTTAAATAAGATAATACTTATAAAATACTTGAAATAGTGCCTGGCATATGACAGGAGCTAATGAATGTTATGGGAATATAATATTATATATTATACATTATTTTAATAAGGTAATATTTAGTATAGAAATATGGTTTCTGAAATTCATAGGATAAATCTCTCCATATGTAGATAAGAATTTTGTTCTGTACTTCTCAGAAAGCCACTGTTTTATTTACATTCTGTTAAATTATCCATTGTCATATATATATATATATTGTATTTATATACACACACACTCATCTACATATATATATAGATGAATGTCTATATGTATATAGGGTACATATATGTGTATGTATGTGTGTGTGCATGACATGACAACTTCGTCAGATTGTCTGAGTTCTGAGTTCATATCTGAGCTCTGCTACTTACTCGCTGTGGCATCTTGGGCAAGTTTCATAACTTCTCTGTATCTTACTTTCTTCAAATGTAGAACAGAGAAAATAGTATCTGTCTCATAGCCATAAAGTTAATGTAATGTGCTTAGCATAGTAAGTAGCACATAAAAAGGACTCAGTAAATGGTCATTGTTGGAGGAAGTGGGAGAGGAGGAAGAGATGAGAAAACAAAATTGAGAGAGAGTCTGAGAAAAGTGGAGATAAAGATATATTAGGAGCCTACATGTCTAATAAAATGGGAGGGTAAAAACGTTCACTTATGATCCTCCAATTGTATTTCCTTTGTCTGTTCTTTCTATAGATTTTCCAAATTTTTAAGAATTTAATAGTATTTGTTTACTTAAGCTGAAGGTAGCACTCTCTGTGTGTTTCAGAGCAAAAGGGAAAAGGGCTAGTGTCTTTTATCTCTCACAAACAATAAGAAGGAAATGAATTTTACATAATAAATAAGTAATCCATGAAATTTACCTTTGCTGTCACCATCTAAGTTTAAGTAAAGGTGGTTTAGCGTACATTTTTTCTGCATTTCCTTGGTTCAAGGATTATTTAATAGACCTAAACTCTGGATACACTAATGAATGAATGAATAATTTGTCAATGAAGGAAAGTAAAAACAAAGTGGAAGTATTTCTTCTCACTTGACTCCCCAGTGGTATAGCAAGTTTCCTTTCTTATGCCTTTGAGTCTCCGTTCTTCAGCAAACCTTGTTTTAAAATTAAAAATACAAATTTGTCGATTTAAAATGACTTTACCACCCAAAGTTAGTTTGAATTTTTAGATAGATTTGTGTTATGATAAAGGTACTTACTACTCAATATCCGTTTTTTAATCAGACTTGCTGTAAGAATGAGTTTACTTTAGAAAGGAAGAAGAGGTTGGTTCTGAGGTTCCCTGCCCCTTTTAATCTTCTGAGGGTCATGCTTAGACATTTAAGGAGAGTTGCAAGATGATTGAAATAAGAAGGAATTCAATATAAAAAGATAATGCTTATTAAGAGATGTATCCACTCTTTTTCTAGAATAAATATCTTCTTTATGTAGTACTGGATTTTTCCATCCTAGATTTTACCATTATTAATAGTCAGTGTCTCATTTAGAGCTCCTAATCTGACAGTTTTATTTTTTTATTTAATAATTTTGGTTTATTTCTATTTGAAATAGGTGAAAACAGTCAGAGAAACAATGTGAAGTCCCCTTAGTACTTTTGTAGGGAAAAATTTCTTTATAAATTTATGTTATTATAGTTGTGTCAAATTTGTTTCCTTGGGCTTCTTTTGGTTTTGTTGTATTATTTTATTTATTTTATTTTTTATTTCAGGGAATTCCAGGATTCACTGGTAATATTGGTGTACGTGGTTACCCTGGCAGGCAGGTGAGGTAACTAAATTTATACTTCTCCTTTTATGTTCCTTTTCATTAATGCATTGTATGCTCTGATTTTCAAGGTTAATGTTTAAATAATAGCTATTTCATTTCTATTAAAAAAATGAATTACTCATGGCAAATAATTTCAAAATTAAAGTTATAAAAATCCTTAAAAAATGTTACTGTAGAAAGTTTTGGTTAAAATAGGAGTGGGGTTTTTAAACATGTGTGATGTGATACAGTGGAAACTTCAAAATTAAATGCCCAAGGGCCTAATAAGATTTTAAAGTGATCCCGCTACTGATTTTCCAATACTACTACTCACTGTAATGAAGTAATGGTAGAAGTTAAGACTATATAACAAGCATTATTTTTTATTAGCAGAGCTATAAAAATGTGAGACACAGTTTGGCAGTGCTATGTTACTTTTATGTGAAATGTATTCAAGTCTTTCTATACAGTTTTGAAAATTCATTCTAAACATTTCATATTTATTTTCCTCTCATTTATAACTTATTTATTTCATATAAACTAATAATAGACCAAATTTTCTTTTTTTTTCCTGGATTATTTATTTATTTATTTGACAGAGAGAGATCACAAGTAGGCAGAGAGGCAAGCAGAGAGAGAGAGAGAGGGAAGCAGGCTCCCCGCTGAGCAGAGAGCCCAACATGGGACTCGATCCCAGGACCCTGAGATCATGACCTGAGCCAAAGGCAGCAGCTTAACCCACTGAGCCACCCAGGCGCCCCTAGAACAAATTTTCTTTCTGAGGTTTTCTTGAATTGAAATCTTACTCTTAAAATTAATTACTCATTTAGTATACTAGAAAACTACAGTTATAATATCTTTTTAATTCTCAAGGATGAGGGAAATGAAAATGCCAAAAAAAGTAACAACATTCCATATTTTAGGCCTTTAAAAATTCTTGAAGAGTAATGTGTATTAGAATCTTACCACTAAGTGATACTTTGTGTTGTCTGAAACATGATTAAATACTCAAGCCTATGGACATTGATCTGAAATTAAAAATGTGTTGATTTTTTTAAATTATGGCAATATATTTTAGATGAGTTGGTTAGAAGTGTTTTAAAAGAACATGGTTTTCCAATGAGAAATAGATTAAGATTTATTTTTTGTATCTTTTAATGTGTGTTAATTTACTTTGCTTAGATATCTAAAACACATTTTTGCATAGATTACATATAATACCTCTTTTGATTCTGAAATTCTAAAAATTCCTTGAACATATATAATCTTAATTATACTTAGCTTTGAATTTTCTACTTGTGACAATGACACCTCTTTATATGCCTATTTTATTTTATTTATCAACAGTGCTTTCAGAATACTGTAGTATGATAATGATGTCTTTTGTTCACACTAGGGTTTAGCTGGACCAGAAGGTAACCCAGGCCCTAAAGGTGTACGAGTAAGTAAGCATTTTTATCATCTTGTAAGCATGTTTGCATAAAAGTCAAATGAAGTATGTAAAATAGATATCATTTTCAGACTTCCATAGGAAGTTTGAATGTAATGCCGGGTTAGCCTGAAAAGAAATATATTTGTTTTTTTTTTTAATATAATTTTTTATTTTTTATAAACATTTATTTTTATCCCCAGGGGTACAGGTCTGTGAATCACCAGGTTTACACACTTCACAGCACTCACCAAAACACATACCCTCCCCAATGTCCATAATACCACCCCCTTCTCCCAAACCCCCTCCCCCCAGCAACCCTCAGTTTGTTTTGTGAGATTAAGAGTCACTTATGGTTTGTCTCCCTCCCAATCCCATCTTCTTTCATTTATTCTTCTCGTACCCACTTAAGCCCCTATGTTGCATCACCACTTCCTCATATCAGGGAGATCATATGATAGTTGTCTTTCTCCGCTTGACTTATTTCACTAAGCATGATACGCTCTAGTTCCATCCATGTTGTCGCAAATGGCAAGATTTCATTTCTTTTGATGGCTGCATAGTATTCCATTGTGTATATATACCACATCTTCTTGATCCATTCATCTGTTGATGGACATCTAGGTTCTTTCCATAGTTTGGCTATTGTGGACATTGCTGCTATAAACATTCGAGTACACGTGCCCCTTTGGATCACTACGTTTGTATCTTTAGGATAAATACCCAATAGTGCAATTGCTGGGTCATAGGGCAGTTCTATTTTCAACATTTTGAGGAACCTCCATGCTGTTTTCCAGAGTGGCTGCACCAGCTTGCATTCCCACCAACAGTGTAGGAGGGTTCCCCTTTCTCCGCATCCTCGCCAGCATCTGTCATTTCCTGACTTGTTGATTTTAGCCATTCTGACTGGTGTGAGGTGATATCGCATTGTGGTTTTGATTTGTATTTCCCTGATGCCGAGTGATATGGAGCACTTTTTCATGTGTCTGTTGGCCATCTGGATGTCTTCTTTGCAGAAATGTCTGTTCATGTCCTCTGCCCATTTCTTGATTGGATTATTTGTTCTTTGGGTGTTGAGTTTGCTAAGTTCTTTATAGATTCTGGACACTAGTCCTTTATCTGATATGTCGTTTGCAAATATCTTCTCCCATTCTGTCAGTTGTCTTTTGATTTTGTTAACTGTTTCCTTTGCTGTGCAAAAGCTTTTGATCTTGATGAAATCCCAATAGTTCATTTTTGCCCTTGCTTCCCTTGCCTTTGGCGTTGTTCCTAGGAAGATGTTGCTGCGGCAGAGGTCGAAGAGGTTGCTGCCTGTGTTCTCCTCAAGGAATTTGATGGATTCCTTTCGCACATTGAGGTCCTTCATCCATTTTGAGTCTATTTTCGTGTGTGGTGTAAGGAAATGGTCCAATTTCATTTTTCTGCATGTGGCTGTCCAATTTTCCCAGCACCATTTATTGAAGAGGCTGTCTTTTTTCCATTGGACATTCTTTCCTGCTTTGTCGAAGATGAGTTGACCATAGATTTGAGGGTCTATTTCTGGGCTCTCTATTCTGTTCCATTGATCTATGGGTCTGTTTTTGTGCCAGTACCATGCTGTCTTGATGATGACAGCTTTGTAATAGAGCTTGAAGTCCGGGATTGTGATGCCACCAACGTTGGCTTTCTTTTTCAATATCCCTTTAGCTATTCGAGGTCTTTTCTGGTTCCATATAAATTTTAGAATTATTCGTTCCATTTCTTTGAAAAAGATGGATGGTACTTTGATAGGAATTGCATTAAATGTGTAGATTGCTTTAGGTAACATAGACATTTTCACAATATTTATTCTTCCAATCCAGGAGCATGGAACATTTTTCCATTTCTTTGTGTCTTCCTCAATTTCTTTCATGAGTACTTTATAGTTTTCTGAGTATAGATTCTGTGTCTCTTTGGTTAGGTTTATTCCTAGGTATCTTATGGTTTTGGGTGCAATTGTAAATGGGATTGACTCCTTAATTTCCCTTTCTTCTGTCTTGCTGTGGTGTAGAGAAATGCAACTGATTTCTGTGCATTGATTTTATATCCTGACACTTTACTGAATTCCTGTATAAGTTCTAGCAGTTTTGGAGTGGAGTCTTTTGGGTTTTCCACATATAGTATCATATCATCTGCAAAGAGTGATAATTTGACTTCTTCTTTGCCGATTTGGATGCCTTTAATTTCCTTTTGTTGTCTGATTGCTGAGGCTAGGACCTCTAGTACTATGTTAAATAGCAGTGGTGATAATGGACATCCCTGCCGTGTTCCTGACCTTAGCGGAAAAGCTTTCAGTTTTTCTCCATTGAGAATGATATTTGCGGTGGGTTTTTCATAGATGGCTTTGATGATATTGAGGTATGTGCCCTCTATCCCTACACTTTGAAGAGTTTTGATCAGGAAGGGATGCTGTACTTTGTCAAATGCTTTTTCAGCATCTATTGAGAGTATCATATGGTTTTTGTTCTTACTTTTATTGATGTGTTGTATCACATTGACTGATTTGCGGATGTTGAACCAACCTTGCAGCCCTGGAATAAATCCCACTTGGTCGTGGTGAATAATCTTTTTAATGTACTGTTGAATCCTATTAGCTAGTATTTTGTTGAGTATTTTTGCATCTGTGTTCATCAAGGATATTGGTCTATAGCTCTCTTTTTTGGTGGGATCCTTGCCTGGTTTTGGGATCAAGGTGATGCTGGCCTCATAAAATGAGTTTGGAAGTTTTCCTTCCATTTCTATTTTTTGGAACAGTTTCAGGAGAATAGGAATTATTTCTTCTTTAAATGTTTGGTAGAATTCCCCCGGGAAGCCGTCTGGCCCTGGGCTTTTGTTTGTTTGGAGATTTTTAATGACTGTTTCAATCTCCTTACTGGTTATGGGTCTGTTCAGGCTTTCTATTTCTTCCTGGTTCAGTTGTGGTAGTTTATATGTTTCTAGGAATGCATCCATTTCTTCCAGATTGTCAAATTTATTGCCGTAGAGTTGCTCATAGTATGTTCTTATAATAGTTTGTATTTCTTTGGTGTTAGTTGTGATCTCTCCTCTTTCATTCATGATTTTATTTATTTGGATCCTTTCTCTTTTCTTTTTGATAAGTCGGGCCAGGGGTTTATCAATTTTATTAATTCTTTCAAAGAACCAGCTCCTACTTTCGTTGATTTGTTCTATTGTTTTTTTGGTTTCTATTTCATTGATTTCTGCTCTGATCTTTATGATTTCTCTTCTCCTGCTGGACTTAGGGTTTCTTTCTTGTTCTTTTTCCAGCTCCTTTAGGTGTAGGGTTAGGTTGTGTACCTGAGACCTTTCTTGTTTCTTGAGAAAGGCTTGTACCGCTATATATTTTCCTCTCAGGACTGCGTTTGTTGTGTCCCACAGATTTTGAACCGTTGTATTTTCATTATCATTTGTTTCCATGATTTTTTTCAATTCTTCTTTAATTTCCCGGTTGACCCATTCATTCTTTAGAAGGATGCTGTTTAGTCTCCATGTATTTTGGTTCTTTTCAAACTTCCTTTTGTGGTTGAGTTCTAGCTTTAGAGCATTGTGGTCTGAAAATATGCAGGGAATGATCCCAATCTTTTGATACCGGTTGAGTCCTGATTTAGGACCGAGGATGTGATCTATTCTGGAGAATGTTCCATGTGCACTAGAGAAGAATGTGTATTCTGTTGCTTTGGGATGAAATGTTCTGAATATATCTGTGATGTCCATCTGGTCCAGTGTGTCGTTTAAGGCCTTTATTTCCTTGCTGATCTTTTGCTTGGATGATCTGTCCATTTCAGTGAGGGGAGTGTTAAAGTCCCCTACTATTATTGTATTATTGTTGATGTGTTTCTTTGATTTTGTTATTAATTGGTTTATATAGTTGGCTGCTCCCACGTTGGGGGCATAGATATTTAAAATTGTTAAATCTTCTTGTTGGACAGACCCTTTGAGTATGATATAGTGTCCTTCCTCATCTCTTATTATAATCTTTGGCTTAAAATCTAATTGATCTGATATAAGGATTGCCACTCCTGCTTTCTTCTGATGTCCATTAGCATGGTAAATTCTTTTCCACCCCCTCACTTTAAATCTGGAGGTGTCTTCGGGCTTAAAATGTGTTTCTTGGAGGCAACATACAGATGGGTTTTGTTTTTTTATCCATTCTGATACCCTGTGTCTTTTGACAGGGGCATTTAGCCCATTAACATTCAGGGTAACTATTGAGAGATATGAATTTAGGGCCATTGTATTGCCTGTAAGGTGGCTGTTACTGTATATGGTCTCTGTTCCTTTCTGATCTACCACTTGTAGGATCTCTCTTTGTTTAGAGGACCCCTTTCAAGATTTCCTGTAGAGCTGGTTTGGTGTTTGCAAATTCTTTCAGTTGTTGTTTGTCGTGGAAGCTTTTAATCTCTCCTTCTATTTTCAATGATAGCCTAGCTGGATATAGTATTCTGGGCTGCATGTTTTTCTCATTTAGTGCTCTGAAAATATCATGCCAGCTCTTTCTGGCCTGCCAGGTCTCTGTGGATAAGTCAGCTGCCAATCTAATATTTTTACCATTGTATGTTACAGACTTCTTTTCCCGGGCTGCTTTCAGGATTTTCTCTTTGTCACTGAGACTTGTAAATTTTACTATTAGGTGACGGGGTGTGGGCCTATTCTTATTGATTTTGAGAGGCGTTCTCTGAACCTCCTGAATTTTGATGCTCATTCCCTTTGCCATATTGGGGAAATTCTCCCCAATAATTCTCTCTAGTATACCTTCTGCTCCCCTCTCTCTTTCTTCTTCTTCTGGAATCCCAATTATTCTAATGTTGTTTCGTCTTATGGTGTCACTTATCTCTCGAATTCTCCCCTCGTGGTCCAGTAGCTGTTTGTCCCTCTTTTGCTCAGCTTCTTTATTCTCTGTCATTTGGTCTTCTATATCACTAATTCTTTCTTCTTCCTCATTTATCCTAGCAGTGAGAGCCTCCATTTTTGATTGCACCTCATTAATAGCTTTTTTGATTTCAACTTGGTTAGATTTTAGTTCTTTTATTTCTCCAGAAAGGGCTTTTATATCTCTCGAGAGGGTTTCTCTAATATCTTCCATGCCTTTTTCGAGCCCGGCTAGAACCTTGAGAATTGTCATTCTGAACTCTAGGTCTGACATATTACCAATGTCTGTATTGATTAGGTCCCTAGCCTTTGGTACTGCCTCTTGTTCTTTATTTTGTGTTGAATTTTTCCGTCTTGTCATTTTGTCCGATAAGAGTATATGAAGGGGCAAGTAAAATACTAAAAGGGTGGCAACAACCCCAGGAAAATATGCTTTAACCAAATTAGAAGAGATCCAAAATCGTGAGGGGGGAGAAAGTGGATAAAAAGTGGTTCAAAAAGGAAACAATAAAAAAAAAAGAAAAAAGAGAGAAAAAAAAAATTTTTTAAAAAAAAGAAAACACCTAAGAAAAATATAAAAAAGAAAAAAAATATATGTATTAGATAAACTTTCAGAAAGTGGTTGTTTTTCTGTTTCCAGAATTGCTGTTCTTCTTCTCTTCGATCTGCCGATGGATTTGCAGGTGTTTGCAATCTTTAGATAAGCTATCTAGCTGATCTCCAGGTAGCTGAAGTAGTCTCGGCCTGCTACTTCTCCGCCATCTTGACTCCTCCTCCAGAAATATATTTGTTTAATAGATGCTTTCACTGTTAACAGCCACAGAAAGCAGTCTTATAGCAGTAGGTTTTACTTCATTCTTTTCTTTTACTTTCTGGCTGCTAGCTTAATGTCTTTTATGTTAGAATGGACTCTATCAACATTGGTAGTTCATTATGTTTGAACGTATGAACGTATATAGACATAGGAAATCATGATAAAAAACATGAGGCAAAAAAATCATATTAATTTCAAGGCTGAGATAATATGATATAAAAACTATATGGAGTAAAAAAGATTTTATCTGCAAAGATGGAAGTAAGCTTATCATATCAAGAATATACCATTGCCCTTTAAACCACTAAAGAGTTTAGTCACTTTTAATCATTAAGGGAGTAAAAAAAATTCCTGTGATATCTTATGTAGTGTGCTACAAATTAAAATCAAAGGTGGTCTAGGAAAAATTAGAAAAAGTAAACTGGAATTTTTGTTTTTAAAATGCTCTACTTTTAATAGCAAGTTATCTTCCAGAATCTACGTCTATGCCTTATATTATCTAAAATCCTTTTTTTGAGGGGCGCCTAGGAGGTTCAGTTGGTTAAGTATCTGATTCTTGATTTCAGCTCAGGTCACAATTTCAGGGTGGTGAGATGGAGCCTCGTGTTGAGCTCCATGCTGGGTGTGGAGCCTGCTGAAAATTCTTTCTCTTCCTCTCCCTCTGTCCCATTCCTCTCTCTCTTAAAAAATACAGATAAATAAAAAATGAACTACCTTTTTCAAATAAAGCATAAAGTATTTAAACAGTATGTGCTATAATGATACTTTAAATTTTAAAAATTTCGAAGTAATACTTTCATATGTATTTTCTTTTTTTATTTTTCTATCAATCCTATGAAATAATTTTACAGATGAGAAAATAGCAAGCTAAGGAATTTACACAAGTTGGCAAAGTCTTATCTGGCCAAAGAACCAAAATCTTCTTACCTCTAGCTATGTACTCTTTCCTCTATCCTATACTGTCTCTACCCTTCTATTAAGTAAGAATATAGAGGAAAAAAGTCATGTTTTTTTTTTTTTATTAGAAACTGTACCAAAAGCACATATTGACTTGGATCTGGGAAGTAGAGAACAGTGGTCAAGAACCTGGGCTTTGGAGTTAGACAGGCCTGCTTTTTTCCCTTCATTAAAAAGATCTTATTAGATAGTGGTAGCGAAACTTACCTTTAAGGTAGTTACAATAACTGGCAGAGCTTAACATTCTTAAACCATAGTGTGTAGCATAGACAATCCATTTTCTATGAAGACTTTATCATTTTATTGGAATTTTGGAGTATATTCTGTGCATGAACATGTTATTTGGTACCATGTGGTTTTCCCTTACTGTATTTTCTCATCTTGCTTCAGTGATTCCCAGAACTTTTCTAAGTTCTTCTTTATACCATTATATTACACATCCTTATGTGCTGTATTATATATCCTTTGTTGCTTTTTTTCCTCACTTGTATAGAAACTGTTGTCTGGGTTGTAACCATTTTTAGGATGTGTTTTTAGATTTTGACAGCCATATTCATAAAAGCAGTTAAAAATTAACAAATATAATTTATTTTCTGATCGATTCAATTGATTTAATTCTTTAATTTTCCTTTGAGAATACAGGGGGATTCAGGAAGGCCATTTCTATAGTCTTCACATTCACAAAGGGTCTCAAATGTGGACTTTTTTTTTTTTTTTTGGACAGAGAGAGAGATCACAAGTAGGCAGAGAGGCAGGCAGAGAGAGAGAGAGAGGGGGAAGTAGGCTCCCCACTGAGCAGAGAGCCCCATGTGGGGCTCAATCCCGGCACCCTGAGATCATGACCTGAGGTGAAGGCAGAGGCTTGACCCACTGAGCCACCCAGGTGCTCCTCAAATGTAGACTTTTAACATTAACTTCAAATTCACATTTGATTAAAAAGACAAAAATTATAAAAAAAACACTGACAGGATTATAAGATGCTTTTCATTTGATTTGTGTCTCATATGCTATCTACTGTAAATTATTTTAATAAATCATGTTGGTAAATGATCTTTTGACTGGCAGCATTATTTGATTCCATTTTTTGGTATTATGATATTACTTCTATGTGCATTTTTTTTAAAGAATGTATTTATTTGAGACAGAAAGAGAAAGCACAAGCATGAGTGAGGTTGGGGGGTGCAAAAGGAGAAGTAGAAGCAGACTTTTCACTGAGTACGGAGCTGGATGTGGGGCTTGATCCCAGGACCCCGGGATCATGACCTGAGCCATAGGTAAATGCTTAACTGACTGAACCACCTAGGTCCTCTGATATTACTTTTATGCTAAATGTGTATTTTGTAACCCTCTTCTGGCATTTCTTTGTGTAATTATATGCTCAGAGCCTCAAAAAGTAGAAGTGTGTAGGGCCTCTTCTGACTTTTTAGTGGCCCTACTGATGACACAAAATTGCATCTAACTGGATATACAACCTTCAGTCTGAAATTAAAAAGCATATATGTTATTTTTTTTTATTGTTCTTGTTTCATTACACATTAAACTCTAGTTTAGGGGTAGTGCCTGAGTATGACCACAACCCCATGTGATTTCATAGTGGGTGCTGCTGGCATTTTATTTCTGTTAGCATGAGCATAATAATTATTAAGAACCTTTATGAAACACCTGTGTGATCACCCATTAAAATCTTTAATTGTAACATGTCTTTGCATCCTAATCAGGCTATGTTGAGTAGAGGTCTTTCTTCTGAGGTCTCAGCTGATTAGTGCAACAATAAGTGTGTGCCAGTTAGGCTGTCTATTCTTTTTATTTATAAGTAAAAATTCAGTTGTATATGTTATATAAAACATATACAAAACAAACAAACAAAACAAAAGTTAAGGCTTTTTAAATTTGAGGCTAACTGTAGCTGGTGATTCTGAAAATACATATAGCTTGTCATCATAATCCTAAATGTTTTGATATCAGGAATGTTTTTGGATGCTTCATTTTACAAGAAACTTTTCACATCCTCCACATGCTTGGCTTTTAAGCAAACAAATCATAATGTTTTACTTACTATTTAAGTAGAAGGAAACTAGTTTTCTCTTTTTAAAAAATTTTTGCTTGTTCATACAAACTCTGGAATGTAGGGAATTTTAAAAGTGTTTTTCTTTGTCAAAGAAAAGTGCTGCTCTCACCAAGGCAACACCCAACTAGCTTTCACTCAGAGATTAAATCCCTCCCAAGGTTCTTATTCCAGGCAAAACAGAAATGATTCCTGAGATATTTACTTAAGAAAAAAAATGTAAAATCTACATAACATAAAAATTTCCATTTTATCCATTTTTAAGAGTACAGTTTAGTCTAGGCTGCTATATAGAAATACTATAGACTGTATGGCTTAAATGACAAATTTTGTATCTCACAGTTCTGGAGTCTGAGAAGTTCAAGATCAAGGCACCAGCAGATCCTGTATCTGATGATGGCCCACTTCATGTGCTATAGAGAGTTGCTTTTCTAATGTATCCTCACGTAGCTGAAATAGCAGTCACCTCTAATCCCATTCATGGGGGCTCTACCCTCATGACCTAACTACTTTCCAAAGGGCCCACCTCGAATACTGACACACTGAGGACTACAGTTCAACATATTAATTCAGTCCATAGCAGGAGGCATGAAGTACATTCACATTGTTGTACAGCTATCACACCATTCACTTCCAGAACTTTCCATCTTCCCAGACTGAAACTCCATACCCTTTAAAAACTCCTCATTCTTAGTTCTTCCCAACTTTAGGCAACCATTCTACTTTCTGTCTTGATTTCAAGGTCATGAGTTCAAGCCCCATACTGGGCTCTGCAGTGGGTGCCTACTTAAAAAACAAAACAAAACAAAAAAATATCTATTCTGATGACATGTAAGTCAGTTGAACGTGCTTGGCAGTGTTGCATTGACAGTTCGAATTGGGATATCCTGGACCAACGCTGCTTTAGTAATTTTCTCTGGATTTGCTCACAGTTTTTCTTTTACACATGTGAATGGATTTTCTTTATTTTTATTTTTCTTTCTTTTTTAAATTTAAATTCAATTAATTAACATTTAGTGTATTATTAGTTTCAGAGGTAGAGTCCAGTGATTATGCTTACTTAATGCCCTGTGCTCATTACATCACATGGCCTCCTTAATGTCCATCATCCAGTTACCCTATCCCATCTACCTCTCCTCCAGCAGCCCTGTTTGTTTCCTATGATTAGGAGTCTCATGGTTTTTCTCCATCTCTGATTACAACTTGTTATATTTTTTCCGCCCTTCCCTTATGATCCCGTTTTTTTCCTTAAATTACACATATGAGTGAAATCATATGATAATTATCTTTCCCTGACTTATTTTACTTAGTTCTATTCATATCATGGCAAATGGCAAAATTTCTTTCTTTCTTCTTCTTTTTTTAATGGTATTCTACATAGTGGGCACTTAAGTAATGTTTTAGAATCCGTGATCTAGGCTCATATTACTTCAAATTTGGACCATCCAAAGAACCTTCTAATAGGTTTTCCTACATTCATTGTTTCTTGTTTCAGATGTAGTCTATATCCTGTCAATAGATTAATATTTGAGAAACACAAATGAACCTCAAGGCACTACCACATTCCCTCAAGCCAGGAGCTTTCAGTTGTCTAAAACATAAAGTCTAAAATTCTTATCTTGAAATTTAAAGGTCTCCTTAACCTAGTGTCCAAACTATCATACACTTTCTTTTAAATTGATGAAGATATTATTATTTGCCACAAAGATGTAACTTTATCCTAACATAAAATACAGTTGCATTGTTATTTATCCCCTGTTGTCAGGCCAGCTGGAATCTTCTTTAGGATACAAAGCATCTTTGCTCTTCTCCAAAGCATTTATGGTTATAATGTTACCTGTTACCATTTATTACCATTTACAAACACTTCGTGAAGTTCTCTGTTTCCACTTCCTATAATTGTTCTGCTTGGAGTTTCCTTTCTTCTCTCTCTCTCTCTTTAAAAAGATTTTATTTACTTATTTGACAGAGAGACACAGCAAGAGAGGGAACACAAGCAGGGGGAGTGGGAGAGGGAGAAGCAGGCTGAAATGTAGGTCTCTATCCCAGGACTCTGGGATCTTGACCTGAGCTGACTGAGCCACCCAGGCACCCCTGGAGTTTCCTTTTTCCATCCTCTGCTTGTCAGGACTTTACCTACTCTATATGCCTATCTCAAGTGCCAGTCTCTTATTGTCTTTTTTTTTTATTGCCTTTATCTTCTGCCACGTTGGAATAAATTTCCTCTTCCTCTGTATTAAGTATCTTTTGATACTCCATTCTGCCTTATATCTTAGTTAATTATATATTTTCTTCCCACTGTAAAATTCAACAAAGAAAAGGATTTGGTCTTGATTTTCATGGGTCACTGTCTTAAGTTATGGTCCCTACTTTTTTTTTTTTTTTTTAAATGAAAAGATTGATCTGTGATTTCTGGAAGGAAGGTGATAAAGCAAGGAGAAGTTATTTATTCTGTTAAGCCTTAAAGTTTCATATTGTTATGAAAAAATTTATGATCTCTACTTGGAATTACTTGCAGAGTAAGTATTCAAATGAAATAATATAAAGATTATCTGCTTACTTGAAGGGTTTCATTGGCTCTCCTGGAGAAGTAGGACAACTAGGACCTGAAGGAGAAAGAGTAAGTCCATTTCCTTCAAATATTATTTCTAAAGTGATATGCTAATGATAGTATTAGACAGGTAATCTTACAGAGTAAAGCAAGCCAGCTTTAAAAATCACCTACCAGAAATATAATTAAACTCTATGGAATTTTACTGAATTTTGTTTTAAGGAAGTAAGATGATACAAATGTATACAGTTAACTATTTTAAAATTAATTTTTAAAAAACACAAATTGAAATTTTACAATAACAAAATTATATTTTATAATTAATTAATCTTTAAGCATAAACTCATGACAGGTTTAACACACAGTAATTAGTTCACCCACAGAAGATGTATTTTTTGTTTAATTTAATAATGGAAGGTAGTTTATAAATGTAGGTATGAGAAAGGTACTTTTGAGTAAAGACAGGATCTTTGCAAAATGGTTGTTATCTTAAAACAGTTAATCAAACTAGGTACAGAGTTCTGGCATTCCAACTTCATCATGTCTGATTTTCAGTGTTGTATGCAATTCATCGGTTTCTATTTGTATTCCTTCATTTTACTGCCAGTATTCAATGAAAAAATAGAATCAAACAATATTAGGTTTGGAAATAGTCATATTCAGAATTTAGCATTCAACACTATGATTGTAGGTATGCTATTCAAACCAGAATTTTCATTTCTGGAAACTGCTTTTTTGCAAGTGAAATAAACCAGATTATTCTTTGCTGGGTGAATTTTTCAAATGCATAGTGTGAGTGAATTATATCACATTTTTCTTGTAATCACTTGTGAATTTCCTGACAGAGAAGAAATATTCCAAGTTTAAATGTGCTCTAGTGACAATCAAAATGTCCAGTCTTCTTTGATGAAATGAGGTGAAGATTTTCCCTTGTTGAATATACAAGTCATTTCTTTCACTTGCAGAAATATCTTCAGTGGGATCCCACAACTAAGCTACTTAATTGTCATGTGATACCGCAGACTTTCAGATCATGTTCCCAATCTGTCAAGCTAAGAATTGAACTGCTTCTCATTGACAAAAGGATTATATACAGTTTACATTGTTATTACTCTGCTGCTCATGATATAGTACTTTCCTGACCTTATTTCTACTTAATGATGTAATAAATAAAGCAAAATTATATGTTCTTGAAAATGTTATCATCTTGGATTTAAGGATCCCATCACTGACTCTCGTTAGATACATGTGTGTAATCATGATCATTAGTTTTGACCAGTCTAAGTGAAAATATTAAGACCTGTCTCAAATCATAAATGTAAGACCATTTTGTGATATTTTGGTTGTCATGGGTAACATGTCCTAATATTATTTGGCTACTTCAAAATTTTGATTAAAACTGTGAATAATGTAGCTAACTGGGTGTTTTTATTATGTTATAAAATGTATACATGCAGAGAAGAGATAAGAAGCATAGAGAAGAGAGAAGAAACGTAGAGAAGAACAAAAAGGGTATAATGCTAATCACTCCTGGAAAAAAATAGAAAAATTGCTGGGAGTTAGTAAAATGCGTATGTGTAAATATATGGCAAAGTGCTTATATAATTTTGTCTGTAATATCCTTGGTTTTCCTGCTGAGATTTAGTAGAGCTACTAGAGTTATAAAAATTAATTACCTTGTTTTTTGAAAAAAGGTTTGCTATATCAAGAAAAGATGTATAAAGTCTTAATGAAATGAGTCCTATTGCTTACCCATACATACTCTTCTGATAAGACATTAGATAAGTATTTATCAAACACTGTTCAATTGAAAGTGGATGGATTACTTCAACTAATGGTATCTTCTAACTTATCTATATATGCTGTCAATCCCAAGCTATATAGATCTGGAGGATTTCTTAGTCTTTAAGATTTATAATATCACTGAGATATTTTGGACCATAAGTAACAGAAAACCCCAACTCAAACTGGCTTTAAAATGAGAAAATATTTAATAATGATGGCAATGATAATAGCAAGCAGTTTACTGAATTGTTATATATATGCATACACTGTGCAAATATTTTATATGAATCAACTCCTTTAACATTCCCCAAACCCAGTGAGATAGGTACTATTATTATTATTCTCACTACAGATGGAAAAAGATGAGGCATACAGAGAGAAAGACGTGTCTAAGACTATATACATGTAATAAGAGCAGAGCCAGGATTTGAACACAGATGTTCAGCTCCAAAGCTTGATATTATGCCCCACTGCTTCCTGTAGGACCAGAAATCTATAGGTTAGGTGGGATCTAGGCACATTATGATCTTGAGCACAGTGATACCATCTCTCCGCCTTGCCTTGCTCAATGTTGGCTTGACAGAGGCAGGTTTCCCATACCGTTGCAGAATTGCCAGTGTGAGGGCTAAACATGCTTTCATTTATGCCCAGCCAGAGAGAGAGGGAGACAGATGAGGTGATTGTCACCCTTAGATTTTGGAAAAGTAAGATCTTCCTGTTTATCTGGTTGTGTCAACTTTGTTGGTATGCCTACCTCTGGACAAATAACTATCACCAGAGAATGTCAGGATCCCATTTGGAAGTACAGATAGGATGCATTCCAGAAAAAAATCAGGTTGCAGATTTTATGAAGAAAAGGAGACACTTTAGTTAAATTAATATATTGAAGCTTTTCTGAATGTCATACTAGTTTAAAGAACAATTCATTTTTCTCTTCATCATACTTCATTGATTGACGTTGAAAAGGAAAAAAAGGTCTATAACATCTAACTCATTCATTTATTCAACAAATGTTGATTTTTTTTACTTTTATATATTCTAGGGTGTTCCTGGGCTCCGGGGAAAGAGGGGTCTTAAGGGAAGACAGGTAATTCAACTTTGTTTTCTGAGGTTCAGTTCAGAGAAATATAATCTAATTATGTGCATATTTCTCACCTATACAAATATAACTGTAGTTGTCCTTATTGTCCACAACTATCTCATTCAACAGAATTTAATTTTTGCTACCTTGTCTATCAATTAATACCTGAAATTTTGAAGGAAATTTTAGATTAAAAAATAATGAAATTTAATGTTCCTAACCCATTTAATAGACCAGTAGAAAGGACCTTTATCCCTATGACAAAGAACTAAAATGTCACAGAAAATACATTAACAGTTTAAAACACTAATGATAGCACTATTCACCCTCCTGTTTTACACGTTTTCAAAATTCCTGCTTCAGGTATTAGCTCAGAGACTAGTTCCCTACAGCTTCTTCTATTTTCAGGTTTAAGAAGATGAAGGGAAGTGAATTTTGCCAGATAAAATAATAATTTCAGAGATGAGAAGAAATTTTGACATCATCCAATACCTCCATCATTCAACAAACGAGAAAACTGTGGTTCAGGGAAGCATCCTCATGACCTCCTCACATAACCCTAGCCACCTCCTTGTCACTTGTGTTGTTTTGACAGCGATCCACAGGTCTTTATTAGGATAACGCTTTTTGTGCTCACACGGTTTTCTAGTCTATGAGGAAGGAAATTGAGTTTTTCATATCAGCTTTCCTAAAAT
The DNA here is from genome assembly GCF_964662115.1 of Mustela nivalis. Taxonomy (NCBI): domain Eukaryota; kingdom Metazoa; phylum Chordata; class Mammalia; order Carnivora; family Mustelidae; genus Mustela; species Mustela nivalis. The sequence continues at coordinate 70,236,426 of NC_139029.1, read as the reverse complement.
TTTGGTGTATGTAAGTAAAACCTTGATGATAATTATAAAAGGTTACAAACCTCACCAGAATATTCATATCCTTTTAAAGCATTTCATTCTTGTGCTTTGCAGGATTTCTTGAAGGTAGATTAGAATAGGTATGAATGTCACCATTATATAGGTGGGGGGAGAATGAGGCTCAGTGATGTTTAGAGACTTGCTCAGAATCCCATAGAAAATAGTGGTAAAATCAAGAGTTGATCTCGGCTCCTCTGAGTATAAATTCAGGAGTCTTTTTTAACTCTCTCAGTATTTGTGCTCTCTGCTACTCACACAGCTTACAAGAGCATGATTAATATTTTCATGACATTTGGCCAAAATATGATAAAATTATTTCTAAGTTTCACTTTAAAAATTTCAGTTTACTGGGGCACCTGGGTGTCTCAGTGGGTTAAAGCCTCTGCTTCAACACAGGTCATGATCCTAGGGTCCTGGGATCCAGCCCTGCTTTGAGCTCTCTGCTCAGCAGGGACCCTGCCTCCTCTTTCTCTGCCTCTCTGCCTACATGTGACCTCTGTCTGTTAAATAAAAATAAATAAAATCTAAAAAAAAAAAAAAAATTCAGTTTACTAATATAAACTTACCAAACTGTCAAGAAATTAAAAATAAGCCAACCGTTTGGTTTTCTTACATTTATATTCAACTTTAAAGCAAATCTTCTAGCATTTGTAGCCACAGAAACTGCCACCATCACCATCTGCATTTTTAATTCTTAAGCACTCTGATAAATATTTTGTATGCCATCTCATTTAATTACACTCTCTTATACTGTAAAATGTTATGCTACTTCCTTTTGTTTAAGCCCTCATACACACACCTCAACAAAAATGCCTCTCTTATTACCATATACAAATATCTAATCTAAATATTCAGAAGTGGGTTGTCTCAAAATTGACAATAGGCGAAATTTATCTTCTTTATTTTTATATTCTCCATTCTTCATCTTTTTCCCCCAGTCCTCCTCCTTTCAAAGTATGACATCAGTAAAAGAATGAATAAAGTTACTTACGGTATTATATAAATTATTTCTAATGCTTCAACTGTTACGTTACCCATTAGTAATTATATTTAAGCTTAGTTTAAGACAAAATAAGTAATCTACAATGGTGGAATCTTAGGCATTGTTGAAAAAATAGAGTGTTTTCCCAAAGCTCCTGTGATATATCACTTATATAGCTACACAGCTATCACTTATGTAGCCATATTAATATGGCTGTTTTTATATAGATATTAACTTTATCTTGGAAATGTATAGGTAATTTCCAGTTTCCTGCTCCATCATGAACTCCAATTATCCATGGAAATTTATAAATAACATCTGGTTTTTTACTCCCCAGAGAATTATAAAATTATCCAACAGATGCTATTGAATTCAAAAGAGGAGTTCAAGAAAACTGTAGAAAAAGAATGAATGAATGATTACTGGGTTGATTACACTATTCTTTACATTACAAAATTTGTAAAGTTTTATTGCTTTAAAAACATATGTCCTCATGGATTTAGATCCTTAGGAAAATTATATTTGAAAAACATATGTATCTCATTTTCCTAAATAGTGTTTATAGTAGAAAATCTGTCTGGTTACTGTACTATGTCATGTATGTTATACATACTTTTGTTTTTAACCACAAAATGATTTGGCATGTTTATATGGAAATCACAGTACTTAAAGTTAGATATGGTTACAGCCACAAGTCAATAAGCCAAGACTGACCTCAGACACTGTTCTTAGAATAGTATCTTATGTATAAATGCTCCTCTGTGTCCTGTTAATTATAAGTAAAATCATCTTCAAATAGCTTTGACATTAAGAGCAAAAGTGCTAGCATGGGATTTTACATATTATGGGACACTTGTATTTCAATTTAGATGATTAAAATTCCATGAGAAGAATGATTACTATTTACCATTTTAATAACTGTAAAAGGAAAATATCTTTGATGAGGTACACACTCTCTGATGTAGAAAATATTAGGTGTGTGGAATACAAATTTGACCATTTTGGGGGGCACCTTATTCAATTATGTTTAGTATTTGTTTTTATGTATGACGTAGATATTCAAATACAGAGCCAGAACTAAGGCATGCCAGTCTACCATGAAGAGGAAGGAAACCAAAAATCTGAAAGAATATAACAGAAACCGAGGAAATACTGAAATCTAAAAGTACTTGTATCTAAGAAACTTTTGGCTCTGCATATGTCAAAGACAGTTACTTCCAATTTTCAGCTGACTTCGAAGTCATTCAGAAGTGTGGGTTCATGCTTTATTAGGCTGCTGCTATGTAGATCCCATGTTATTTCATTTACTATCATTAGTATGAAAGTCATCAGATGTACTTTCTAATAATCATCACTCCCCTTTAATTAATCTGATTATTCTTTCTGTATGTTAAATTAGCTCATTTCCTCAAATTTTAGGTAGCTAGAAGTATGCAGTCTTGAGAACATAGTCTAGTTTGAAGTTTAGTTTGGAGTAGTTCTTATAATGTAATTTATAGAAAACCAGTAATTCTTTTTAGGTAACTCCTTAAGTTTTATGTAATATTTTACATTTTTTTTTGTCAAGTCTCTGAAATTAAGGACAGAAGCTGGTAAAGTACTTCACTTTCTGTATTATGTATGATATGAAACATTTTGACAGTCAAAATAGACATAGAAAACCTCCAAAATCCAAATTCAAGCCTTTCTAAATATTAATCATGATGAGTCTCTTTGCACTATTGAGTTGGTTTTTAACCTGTGTACTAAAGCTGTGTTTGATATGAAGTTTACCAAAATATTAATATATACATCTTTTCCTTATGTATAGACATCATATACTATGTCCATATAGTACAGAAAGATAGAGGAGTAGTAAAAATCCCGTTCAAAATTGTTCAGTGAGTTAATAACATTACTAAGCTTAGGCTCTGAAAATTGTTGCTATCAATCATACATTCCTACTGCTGGCCAAATCATCACTTATTTTTGTGAATAAACACTAAGCATGGAATTAAGTTGTGTGAACCAACTTCCTTAGGGATTTTTGTATTTTTTTCAAATAAAATGATAGACTTATAAGAAAGGGATATCTTCTCTTAAATAGTATAAGTATTGTATGAACTCTTTTGAAAATGGAAACATTTCAGAATAGCATATTATTTTGGTTGTTTAACAGTTATTTAGTATTTAGCCTCATACTGCTATTTTTTTTTTAAAGATTTTTTTTATTTGACTGAGAGAGAAATCACAAGTAGGCAGAGAGGCAGGCATGGGCGGGGGGGTGGGAAGCAGCCTCCCTGCAGAGCAGAGAGTCCGACATAGGGTCGATCCCAAGACCCTGGGATCATGACCTGAGCTGAAGGCAGAGGCTTTAACCCACTGAGCCACCCAGGCACCCCCATACTGCTGTTTTTAAATTTAATGTTTGGGTTAAAATTATTTCATTTTAAATCTTACTTCCCAGGAAACTTTTCCCCAAAATAAAATATTTATTCAGTGTTTATTGATTGATTTGATATTTATAACACAATGTGTTTTTATTTTTTCAAACCAGAAAAGTAGGAAAATTGGTTTTGTTGGAAACTTGGTGGATTTTAGGATCAGAGTATATAAAAGTAGTTATATTAACAAATTTTTATGTTCTTTGGCCTTATGTTGTTGATATTGGAGAAGTTTTTTTCTTCTTTGAACTATAAGCTATTTTATTTCAAGATGTAAGATAAGGTATTTACTAATAATCATTAAAATTATTTTTAAAGACCTCATGTAATAAGTTATATATTAGTCAATACTTGTGTACTTGTGCTTTTGGGTATTGAGATATTATAGTTCTTACTTCTTTCTTTCCTCCCCTCTTTCACTCCCTACATAATTACAATTGGATCAAATTCCTTACTGTCAGTTAATATTAGAGGGTAGCCATGAGGGTCTAAGTGCTATTCATTCATGCTTTTTGCTGTCTCTGGATATAATTTGAATTTATCTCAAGTACTTTCTGAGGGACTGATAAAAACAAGGTGGTAGACAATCTTTATTGTCCAGGACTCTTTTAAATACCATAGAACTACCATTCTATTTTATAGACTTTACTGTCTTTATTTGAAAAATCTCTTGGAACATAACTGATGATCCAGATTCTTTAAAAGCATATGTCATTCACTGATTTATAATAGAAAAGAAGAATGCTATTAAAAAAAGGAGAGAGAGAGAAGGTAGGAAGAGGTTTCATATATATTTAACATCAGATTTGATATGTATTACCTAATTGTAAGCAGCTTTTTTTTTTTTTTAATGCAAAGATTTCAAACTTTATTCTGGAGTGCCACAGTCAGGAAGTTCTATATTTGCTTAAAGAAAAAAAGCATTTTAGATGGTTCCCGGATTGATTTAATCAGTATTCCCTTTGTTGTACTCAGTTAGTTATGTAAATTGGTATGACTCCACAGATCTAAAATATTTATGCCAGAACTGACTTGTTGGGATTAAAGATAAACATGAAATGGGAGCTGGAATTTACTCTCAACAACGCCTAGAAAACCGTTGTCAAACTAGAGAGTTTTTGAAGGAGTTTTTCAGACCTGATGGGAGTAGATTATGAATAATCAATTCATATTACATTAAAGTTTGACAAAGAAGTATACTCTGTTTTCTTCTGATGCAAATAAAAATATCATAGCCTTGGAATGCAGACAAAATAACACCCTTAAGGCACCTGGACTTCAGAGATGTTTACTTTTCTAACTATAGAAAGCAGTGTCTCCTCTTTTTTTCTCATACATCTTTCTGTTAGAAGAGTCTATTTAAAGTAAACTGTACTTTGGCTTCTAACTCCAGTGTTAGAATTTCAGAATATAAAATCCTTCTGTTAGCCATCTGTTATTAGTTTCTATCCTTAGCCTAAGACAGTCTTAAATACATGTTACACAATAGTGTCTCAGATACACACATTTTTATCAAGAATTTAGAGAGTGTTTTCTTTGTTAGGGTCATAGTTAATTTGGTTCTAGAGAAAGTACTACTGTTGCTAGAGCATTCTGAAAAAAATGTTATTAATTTTTAAATATTCTGTCTCGTTCCAAAAAAAATGTATTTTCTGATTTTTACTTACTGATTGTAGTCTGTGGTGACTATATTTCGCTTACCCACATCTTGACATAGAAGAGACTAGGACTTTGAATTTAAACCTCCTTCCAGGTTGGTATAGATAGAGAAGAGAGATACCCAATGAACTACAGCTGATAATTTGGGTGAAGTCCTGGCAGAGAATGATTTCATAGAGATATAACACTAACAGGTGGAAATTCAAGCAGGCAGTTACTTTCAGGGCAGAAAACATAAGAGAAAATTCAGACTTGTAGGTTATCAAAGTCAAGAATGTGAGTGCAAATATGGCCAGTTCAGGGACTGTGTTCCCTGTGTGGGAAAATGGCAAGAATAAGGTTGGAGCCCTTATGATCAAGGGATAGAACATGTATACCAAAACTGTTTTGTGGACACAAGAATAAGGCAGATTGCAGTTTCCATAATGCAGTATAAAATGGTAACCAGTCTTTAAGAACAAAGCAAGAATTTGTTTGTTGTTGTTGTTGTTGTCTTTTTCTTTTTTAAAGATCTTATTTATTTATTTGGAAGACAAAGATCACAAGTAGGCAGAGAAAGAGGAAGGGAACCAGGCTCCCTGCTGAGCAGAGATCCCACTGTGGGATGTGGGGCTTGATCCCAAGACTCTGGGATCATGACCTGAACCGAAGGCAGAGGCTTTAACCCACTGAGCCACCCAGGCACCCCCAAAGCAGGAATTTGAATCTGAGAACTGAGGCCCAGTTTGTACCTAGGTAAACAGTCAGCCTGACTTGATGCTAAGTCTCTAAGAATTGGGCTAGAAGTCCTTAAATTACCAAGTTTAAAATTAGTTTCAACCAACAGGAAAATAGTTGACCCTTGAAGTATGGATCAAATTGCCCCACCTGTGAGGAAAAGAAAGGGGAAGAGACTAATGAATATTCACAGAGTACTTGACAGTCTAGCCTTTTCCTATAATAATTGTACTTTATTTTTGAAGGATTTAAAAATATCACAATTTCGTGGTAATATGTATTCATGTGTAAAAGGTGTAGAAGCAACTACCAGGTTTTATTACAGTGTTTCTAATCCTAGACAAGTTAGTCTGATCTTCTCTTTTCATTACTTAGTCTTAGAAAAAAGTTGAAATCCTGTATTTGTTGATAATGCTTATTTAGTATATATATCTTTTATGATAATTCTTATTTGTCCCTACTTTAGATTGAATACGTTGTTTCAGCATTGTTCTCTAAAAAGAGCAAAATATGTTCATAGTTAACTGTGGCCTTTAACAGAAAAATTTTGCATTGTTTTTATTTTTTAAAATTCCATAAATGTAGTCATTAGTATTTTATGGTTATTTTGGTTCTCATACTTTCCTAATTATTTTATATGGAGTATTTTTCTAATTTCTTTGTAGAACTAGGAAAATAACCATTTTCCTAGGCTCTCTACATAATAAGTTTTCCAATGTTTCAAGATATTTAGATGTAACTACCAAGTTTAGTATCTGTCCTCTAAAATATTAATACCATGCATATATTCAGTCATACCAAGTCTAGAATAGTTCTTAGTGTTTGATAATTATCATGTTTGAGTAGCAGTACCATTGTTAGACCCAAGCAAAAGAGAAACTTGATCTGGACACTATACTTTTGAGGACCCTGTTATATCACAGGAGTAAATGCATTAAAAATAAAACAAAACAAAACAAAACAGATGAGTGCCCCTGTCACTCAAGATCCAGCAGTTAGCATTGATATAATATGACCTGTAATGCTAGACAACCACTCTTATTGCTATGTATTATCTATTGCTATATAACAAGTAACTCCAAGTTAGTGGCTTAAAACAACAGTAAGTAGATACCATGTTTTCAGAGTTTTTGTGAGTTGGGAATTTGGGGAAGCTTTATTTGGGTGGGTCTAGCATGGCATTTCCCATGAGGTTACAGTGAAGATTTTGGTCAAGACTACTATCATCTGAAGGCTTGACTGGGATTGGAGGATCTGCTTTTAAGGGAGCTCACTTGCCGGCCAGCCAATTTGGTGCTAGTTTCTGGAAGACCTCATTTCTTCTCCATAGGGGCTTCTTTATGTGGCAGTTAGAATATCTTCAGGACTAGAATGAAGTGATGCACGAGAGCAAGGTAGAGGTGTCGTGCCTTTATGATCTAACCTCTGAAGTCCCACTGTACTTCGATATTCTGTTGGTCACATAGGCCAGCCATGATTGAAAATGGGAGGAGACTACACAAAAGCATTAATGCTGAGAAGTGAGAATCATGGGGAGTCTACCTTTGAGGCTGACTATCACAATTTAGTGTCTTCAGGCCTCAGAGAAATTCTCCATACCTGTGGCCTTTAATCTAATGTCTGAATGCCATGAAGCTTTGTAGGTGGTACAACTGCCAAAATTAGAGACAGAAATTGTTCAAGATGGTGGTGAGGATTTGGGCAGGAAGTAGAAGCACTTAGGTAAGAGCAAAGATTAATTAATTAATTTATCTAATTCTTCTTTCAGTATGAATGCAATAGAATCCTGTATAAAGAAGTACTGTTTCCTGATAATGCAGATTTCTGTTCTCTTCCTTCTCTTTGTGTTACGATTTATGGTTTCAGAGTTAATAGAATTAGTGTAGTCTTTGTAATAGCTGCATCTAGAGACTGAAATATTTTGCATTATTAAGCAATTTGTATTACTCCTAAATTTGCATTTTATAACTATAAACCCAAAATTCATGAAGCATGAATTTTGCATTAGCAATTAAATGAATATGAAATGCTAGAATGATGAAACTTTTAAAATGTAGATATTAGATTAAATTTTTAAAATCTAAAGTAAATATAACATTTTAATTAAACTAATATTGATAGTAATTATAAGTTGCCACAGAATATAAAAAGCCATAGAAAGTCTTCAGAGAGGTGACCTATTTAAATTTTAAAAATCTAGAAATAATGCAAGTAGTTTTTTATAAAACATTACCACTTGGTAAAATTTGCAAATAGGACTTTATACAATCTCTACTCAAAGATTTAGTTACCAATTTTATTAGTTTTCGATCACTGCATAACAAATACCACAAACTTAGTGGCTTACAACAATTCCCACTTATCTTCTCACAGTTCTCCTGGGTTGGGAATCCAGGTACTAATTTACAGGATCTTCTGCTCAGGGTCTCAAGGCTGCAGTCAAAGTAACTGTCAGGTGGCTGCATGATCATCTGGAGCTTGGCTCGGAAAGAGTTCACTTCCAGCTTCATTCGGGTTGTACGAAGACATCATTTCTTCAAGGGTGTAGAACTGAACACCCTGGACTTTTTGCTGGCTCTTGGCTATAGAACACCTTAGGCCCTTTGGATTGTCCACAGTTCCTAGAGATCATACAATTCCCTGTCATATGGGAGATGAAGTCTTATATAGTATGACATGATCATATCAGGGACATCCCATCACCCATGCTATATTCTGTTTTTTAGAATAAGCAAATCATAGTCCCACTCATACTCATGGCTGGGTAGCACACAAAAGCAAGAATAGCAGGAGGTCACTATAAAATCTGTCCACTATCCTTATCCAACTGTAGAAATGAACAAGAACCTTATTCATGACTTGAAGAGATTGAATGAAATCCCTGAATGTCATATTCTTCATAAGATAAAATTTTATGACCCATCAAAGCGATTAAAATGTAAGAAAGAGAATTATGCACAACATAGAAGGAACAGTGCAACTCTGCCTTGCCCATTAGTAGACAGTTACTACATTGATGCAGTTGGCAAATGGGGCAAGAAAGGCAAAAAACTCAAGCTTCCTTATGGATGGTAATCCTGGAAAATGGTTATTAAATCCTTTGGCAGTATAAAGGTATTCCTAGGAAAGTGCAATTTGATTTAAATTAATGGTTATAATTTTCCACTAGGTAAATGTGAGAGAAAATTTGGTATTTTATTTTATAACAAATTCATTCAAGTGGAGAAAGAAACTGTGGAAGCTATCTTTCGTATACTAAGTTCAAAGGCAAAGCGGTTTGTCACTATTGTTCCATGTTTCAAAACCAATCTTTTAAGATCAGTTTGTGACAATGGAGATTGGTGGCTGTGAACTTTTAGGCTTCTAATTAAAGGAATACAGAAACTCTCCTGCATTAAAAAATTTATGCATGTAATTACTAGAAATTAAATAACAACTGATAAATAGCAAACATATGACATATTCAAAAACATAAAATATTGGCATGATGTTTTTTAAAAGAAATATATGTTCGGTAAATAGCCATATATAATGTTTTGTTTTGTTTTTGGTGGCATGAACTGTGCTATGTTTCATTAAACAGGAAAGTATGTCTAGATTTAGGAGGATTTATATCAGAAATTGATGACAGGGGTGTCTGGGTGGCTCAGTGGGTTGGAGCCTCTGCCTTTGCCTCAGGTCATGGATCCCAGGGTCCTGGGATCAAGCCCCGCATCGGGTTCTTTGTTCAGCGGGGAGCCTGCTTTCTCCTCTCTCTCTCCCTGCTTCTCTGCCTACTTGTGATCTCTGTCAAATAAATAAAATCTTAAAAAAAAAAAAGAAATTGATGACACAGTAGTCAACATATAGAAAGGATAAAAAATAATAAAACAAATGATCCGTCTAGACTAGAGAATTGAATGAAATGAAATGTTTAATGGGTAGTAAAGTGAGAGGAGAAATAATACATAAAAAATTTAAAAGTAGATATTACTCAGTTTAACTAAATTGTTTCAGGGGCAAAGTCAAGTTGAACAGCTAATATAATATTATAATGTTGAACTACCAGAAGAATAGGATGTTGAAATTAATAAGTTCTTTATTATTTATTATGCTAGTTCAGGTTTTTTGTAAGTGAAGCATTCATCATAGTTCTCTCCTCTTTCCCTTCCGGTGGGGGTGTGGGGGTTGGGGAATCCCCAGTTTTTATGGAAAGCTGAACTGGAGAGCAGCTCCTCCTACTGGTTGAAGATGGGGTCACTCAGTCCCAAATAGCACATCTTCTAGGCCATCCTGAGTGAGTCCCCAAGGATGTGTGTAGTAGTCCCTCTCTGCTCCTTATTAGACTGATTGTGTCTTCATTTTCTAAGAAAAACTGTTGAGATCTAATCCACATATCATAAAATTTACCCTTTAAAAATGTATAATTTAGTGTATATTTTATTATATTGACAGAGTTGTGTAGCTGTCACACGAATTTTAGAACATTTTCTTCACCCAGAAAAACAGTCCTATACCCATTAGCACTCACTGCCGCATTCCCCTTGCAGCACCAGCCCTAGGCAGCCACTAGTCTGTTTTCTATGTCTCTGGATTTGCCTGTTCTGGACATTTCACATTAATGGAATCATACGATATGTACCCCCATCTTTATTATTTCACTGAACTTTCTGTAAAACCCATTTATGATCTATCTAAAAAATCAATCATCTCCTATGTTTTAGGCCTCTTACCGAATTTTTCCTCCACTTGTTCCATTACCTGTACATCATAAATACTTTCAAATACCCTTATTAGCTCATACCGAACAGTATGATGTATTGCAGATATGTGAGCTTGTTGACAACAGAATTAGACTTCCAAGGACAATGAAAGCAAAACGCCTGCCTGAACTTCAGCTGACTCTGAAGGGGGTATGGCTACAATATGTTTGGCTACACAGATGGTTTTTGCATTATCCTCTGATTACAGAATAAGAAAAACTGCTTCTAGTATGAGTTAACTATGCCTTAGATACATCATACTTTTTTTTTTCCATTGCTATCTTTTAAATTTGCCCATTCACTTTTGTACTAGTGAACTGGTGATTTTTGGCGATCTATTAAATATGTATTTAATAACTGGTTTGCCTAAATAGATTATAAGACTCTAATAATATACTTTTATTTGTTAGTCTTACAAAAATTTTTAAAAAGAATATTATTAAAATGTTGTTAATAATAAATCTTATAAACCATTTTGCAAAGTAGCTTTTTAAAAGTGTGATTTAAAGTTGATAAATATAGTAGCAAATATTCAGAAAAGAATTTTAGTGTATAAAGTAATAGTTACTGAGTAATTGAGTTGTTTTACAGAAGAATATATAATAAGAAAGTGTGTTACTTACTATCCTTTATAGTTTATGGTGTAGAATCTTCGGTAGATTTTCACTGAAAACCTTATGGTTGCAGGATTTATGTACATTATGGCTTTTCCCAATAACATAGTACTTAAATGATGTTTGTTACATGTTTATCTTACCTTGAAATGATTAGCTAAACTATTCAATGTAGAAGAGGAGAAAGAACATGGATTCTGCATTCAGACTTCATTCAAATCTCAGTCCCTCTCGTGTGTGGCTAGTGAATGAAAGTGACTTAAGCTCTCTGTGCTTCAGCTTTCTCAATTGCAAAGTGGGGATATTAATATTCATTGATTCAACTTGTTATGAAGATAAAATAAAGTAGTATGTATATAATAAAGTGTTTAAAGCCATTAGCATATGGTAAGTACATGCTTAAATAGTATTAGCCATTTCATTCTGTGTGATGTGGGTCTAAAAATGGCAAGAAATCGTAGACATAACTAATGGATTGGTCAGGCAGAAATCTTTGTTATGTTTTCTCTCATTCAGTGGTTCTTTATATAGTGCCAAACAAATGTATATTTTCTTCAGCTTCACTTTCTGTATATATCATATGGCATGTAAAATAATTTTTGTAAAACATAGAAATATAGTACTGAACAAAATCAATGAAGTATTACACAAAACAAATACAAGTTTTTGCTGTATCATAATTTAGAGATTAGGAAATAAATATTTCTTATTAGTAAACTCCTTATCAGAGAACACAGCAAAAATGAATTTTTTAAATTATGTTCAGTTAGCCAGCATATAGTAACCACTAGTTTTTGATGTAGTGTTCGACATTCATTAGTTGCACCCAGTGTCCATCACAACACGTGCCCACCCCAATACCCATCACTCAGTTACCCCATCCCCACACCTCCCTTCCTTCTGTAACCCTTAGTGTGTTTCCCAGAGTCCAGAGTCTCATGGTTTGTCTCCCTCTCTGATTTCTTCCCATTCAGTTTTCCCTTCCTTCCCCTGTGGTCCTCTACACTATTCCTTATATTCCACATATCAGTGAAACTATATGATAATTGTCTTTCTCTGCTTGACTTATTTCACTTAGCGTAATCCCCTCTAGCTCCATCCATGTATATGCAAATGGTGGGTATTCATCCTTTCTGATGGCTGGGTAATATCCCATTGTATATATGTAACACATCACTAGCCATCAGGGAAATACAAATCAAAACCATGAGATACCACTGTAACACCAGTTAGAATGCAAAAATAAACAAGACAGGAAAGAACAAGTGTTGGTGAGGATGTGGAGAAAGGGGAAGGCTCTTACACGGGTGGTGGGAATGCAAGCTGGTACAGCCACTCTGGAAAACAGTATAAAGGTTCCTGAAGACATTAAAAATAGAGCTACCCTATGACCCTGCAACTGCACTACTGGGTATTTACTCCAAGGATACAGGTATAGTGAAAAGAAGGGACACATGCACCCCAATGTTCATAGCAGCGATGTCCACAATAGCCAAACTGTGGAAAGAGCTGAGATGCCCTTCAACAGATGAATGGACAAAAATGAATTCTTGGTTTTAACAGCATTTCTTCGTTTTTCCCTGGGCCAGGGTTTTCCAGGTGACTTTGGAGACAGAGGCCCTGCTGGCCCTGATGGCAGTCCTGTGAGTATATTGTTATGGTCCAGCCTTGTGATCTGACATCACTCAGACGCCACAGCACCTGCACTTGCTATCCTCGTGACATTCAAATAAGTGCTGTTGGCCAGACAGTTTTAATACCTCTGTGCACATTCCTATTTGTAAAGACAAAAATGTTATGAATATATTCTGTCTTGGGAGAGAATCATCAAAACGAATCATTGTGACCATGTTAAATGTACCTGCTTAAGTAAAATATTAGAAGTACATGATCATGATACTGACCTGTATATTTTTGGGGTGAGCCTTTCATGTACACGAAGGTACTAACAAGCCTCATATTGTGCTTGCAGTGATTGCCCTTTTTGTCTCAAGCCTGTCATTGATCTACCTGGCTTTTGGGTATTGATTTCTAGAGAAATCTTTCCTTTAGGATTATTCAGCTATTATTTGCAGTTTAGAAAGTTACTATTCTATAATTAGTTTAATTACATTATCAAAGAATGATGATAGATTGTTGGTTTTTTTGACATTAGGTAGCAAAATCTTCAATTTTTTTTTTTCTCTCATGAGCATCTATCAAATACCTTCAATTATTCCATGCACACATTCTTTTAATAAGATTTTAAGGTGAATTAGAGTTAATCACTAAATCCTTTTAGCCTAAATTAGGAATAGTTCTTATATTTAGATACAGGTGAATTACTAGCATCTATACTTAAAGTGTTTGAAAATCATTTATTTTTTATTTAGTTTTCTAAATTATGACTTTATCAGTTATTCGGTTAATTTAGCCAAAGTTTTATTTGTTATAAGTCTTGGCAGATGAGAATAGAACTGATTCCAAATAAATTGTTAAAAACCTGAATGATGTTTTAAATAGAATGTTTACCATAGTTTTCTTGCCTTTGATTCTGCGGAGCTTTTCATTTCAAGGATAAGAAATCATTATCTATTTTTTCTTTTAATACCATTTATGTACTTTTGTAACTACTGTGAAGCCCTCTTATTTAAATTTTTGTCAGTTAAATATACATGAAGTTTGTTAGGGTTGGGCTTCTACCATATTTAAGATATTTCTTTTTGAAATCTGCTCTTTATTTAAATATAAGAGTTCTTGAAGAGCATTTTCAGGCTTTAATATCTTTAAAATATAAGGATAAACTGGATATTTTAGTTTATTGGCTAATAATTCTCTCTGTATTTTACTGTACCTTATTTTCAAAACACTTCAGATACAAAAAAAAGGGGGTACTTTTCACGTTCTAACACTGCCTTGGACTAAAATAGAAATTGTCATAAAGACTGTAATGATGGGTTCACAAGACCATAAATCAACTGGAAAATTAATACTGATAATTTAAAATCTCATTTATTATATACATAATCAATGGTGTTGGTAATTTATTATATTTGTGAGAAATTTTTCAAAACCTTTTATACATTATGACAGTTTTCATTGTGATCTTATAATAGTGAGAACAAATGTTATTATTCCTTTTTTTTTTAAGTAGGCTTCATGCCCACTGTGGAGCCCATCGTGGGGCTTGAACTCAAGACCCTGAGATCAAGACCTGAGCTGAGACCAAAAGTTGGATACTTTAACTGACTGAGCCACACCCAAATATCATTATTTCTATTCTTTAAATAAAAAAACTGAAGTTTAAAGAATTTAAATATTATACATCAAGAGTGGGTAGTGTTTTAAACCATCTGAAAATGCTCTTCTAACTCTATATGCTGACAACTTACCTTTTTAAATAATACAGAGGTTGGTTATGTCTATAATGCTGACTACTTACAGGATTTACATCCTTTATTAGATACATAAAAGACACAGAACAGTCTATATCCTAGGCTAGGTGGTAGTCCTGGCATCCAAAAGCATGGGGCCAAAGGCATTTTGGGAGAATTTACACTACCACCAGAGATTTATGCTTCTTAGGAAGATGCATGGGGGTAAAATTTGACTTTTTTTTTTTTTTTCCTAGAAATGTTTGTCTGTGTCTTTAGAAAATGCCCATAGTAGTTTGCAATTGTATTTAACCACCCTTGTACTTTCTTTTACATAGGGACTTGTTGGTAGCATTGGTCCTCCGGGATTTCCTGGCCTTAGAGTGAGTATCAAGTATTATCATTCTTGTAAAATATTATGTTTGTATTTGTTAGCTGCATTTTTTAAACGATTTTATTCATTTATTTGACAGACAGAGATCACAAGTAGGCAGAGAGGCAGGCAGAGAGAGAGGAGGAAGCAGGCTCCCTGCTGAGCAGAGAGCCCCATGCGGGGCTCGATCCCAGGACCCTGAGACCATGACCTGAGCCGAAAGCAGAGGCTTAACCCACTGAGCCATCCAGGCACCCCCGCATGTTAAAATCTTTAGAAAAAATGAGATGTTTTAGTGTCATTGTAGGATATCAGACTTGCTCAAATGTATTTTCCCACCAGATATACAAATTAGACCAGGAATACTAATCAAAAATTAAACTTTATGGTAATCTAAAATGACAAATTTCTACAGATTTATTTATGTCTGTTTCATTAATAGATACCTAAGACTCTGTTTCTTCAAAAGTGTGACATAGAACAGCCACTTCTCTCCTTTGAATTTTCTTTCATAGCATCAGGCATGGATAGATACAGATAGGTCTGAATACCATACCATACCATATTATAGCACATGGTAACTGTAGATTTTATTTCTGAATAAAATTGAATAAATAGTTGGGAAACATCCTGAACAATCAGTAGTAGTTGCACTTCATTAATGCTGCTAAACATATTTTAAAGATTTTTTAAAAATTTATTTGAAATAGAGTGTGTATGAACAGCGGGGAAGGGCAGAGAGAGAGGAAGAAGGGAGGAGCAGACTCCCCACTAAGCAGGGAGCCCAACAACCTGAGCTGAAGGCAGAATGCCAAGCTCACTGAGGTATCCAGGTGTCCTGATGCTAAACATTTTAATACCTAATTTATGATACTAAAAATATAAGTGACTGCATTATTCGCTCACTAAATCATTTTTATTTAGTGAATTTAACTCTGAGTTTCACTGGAGTTTTGATGTAGGCAAAGTACAATTTAGTAAAGCAATTCTGTGGAGACCAAAATAATGTACTCCAGTTACATAGTTACCTGATAAATTTTAGATTGTTCATTGAAGCAAACAGACTGCTACTTCTGCCGTATCTCCATAAATATATTTCTCTCAGTCAAGCTTATGGTTCATGACAGGGATGTAAGTTGCAGATATTTTCTATAAATTTAGAACCATGTGCTTTAGCAGCAGAACTAAAGGCAAGATTCATACTTTTATGAAATGTAAGGAGTCTAATGAAAGTATAATCTTAAAAGGAAACTATGTATATCTGTATAAAAATAGGTAAGTGACCATGGGCAGAGGTAAGATTTTCCTTAAAAATCAATTCAGAGCTTGCTTCTAACATATGAAATAGGTAATTAAGACTCCAGAGTTTTATGTCATAAGTTACAGCCACAATTATTTGTACCTTGAACTTGAACACAGATCTTTTGTTTCTAATTTAATGTTTTCCCCCCACCTTAACCACCCCAAGGCAGAAGGTGACAACTTGAACAACAGAATACATGAGGAGTTCAATTATTGGAACTATGGTTAAAATCAGTATAACAAGTTTTAACTTGCCATTCAGGGCTGGCAAGAGTATAGAATTAAGATCAGAGCACCTGAGTGAGTCTTACACATTCAACTTCTCTTTTACATGATAATAGTAGTATACTAACAATAAAATGAGCAATAACAACTCACTTAAAAAAAGATTTACTTATTTTTTAGGGAGAGAGAGAGAGAGAGAGAGAGCATGGGGAAGGGACAGAGGAAGAGAAGCTCAAGCAGACTCCCTGCCGAGTCTGTGGTGCTTGATCTCAGAACCCTAAGGTCATGACCTGAGCCCAAAATAAGAGTCGGATGCTTAACCAGCTGAGCCACACAGACACCCCAATAACAGCTCACTTTTATTTAGCATTTTCCATGTGCTAGTCAGTGCTAGGTCATTTAATTCTCAGAACAAGCCAAGACCATTCACTTTATGAGTATTAGGCCCAAATTTGAAGCAGGCGATCGAACCAGAGCCCATAATTCTACCTGTGTGCTATACCACCTCCTTAAAACTCGTATTACCTTATAATGGGTGCCATTTAACTCATGAGATTTCTTTAGGCTTCACAAGAAGCTCTGTGTGAAGGTGGAAGCCAGAGGACCATTTTTTTTTTTTTTTTTTTTGCTCAGAACTTAGAGTAGGATTAAACTGTAGATGGTAGTCCATGGTTTTACCAATGGGAGGAAAGGAAGCTGGAGAAGGGAGTTCAGTCTTTATGTATTCTTCATTTCACCTATCAGTTGGTTAACTCAGCAGCTTCTGCCATTATGCTCTAGGTTTTTTTTTTTATTAATTTTTTTATTTTTTATAAACATATATTTTTATCCCCAGGGGTACAGGTCTGTGAATCACCAGGTTTACACACTTCACAGCACTCACCAAAGCACATACCCTCCCCAATGTCCATAATCCTACCCCCTTCTCCCAAACCCCCTCCCCCCAGAAACCCTCAGTTTGTTTTGTGAGATTAAGAGTCACTTATGGTTTGTCTCCCTCCCAATCCCATCTTGTGTCATTTATTCTTCTCCTACCCACTTAAACCCCCATGTTGCATCACCACTTCCTCGTATCAGGGAGATCATATGATATTTGTCTTTCTCTGCTTGACTTATTTCGCTAAGCATGATACGCTCTAGTTCCATCCATGTTGTCACAAATGGCAAGATTTCATTTCTTTTGATGGCTGCATAGTATTCCATTGTGTATATATACCACATCTTCTTGATCCATTCATCTGTTGATGGACATCTAGGTTCTTTCCATAGTTTGGCTATTGTGGACATTGCTGCTATAAACATTCGGGTGCACATGCCCCTTTGGATCACTACGTTGGTATCTTTAGGGTAAATACTCAGTAGTGCAATTGCTGGGTCATAGGGCAGTTCTATTTTCAACATTTTGAGGAACCTCCATGCTGTTTTCCAGAGTGGCTGCACCAGCTTGCATTCCCACCAACAGTGTAGGAGGGTTCCCCTTTCTCCGCATCCTCGCCAGCATCTGTCATTTCCTGACTTGATTTTAGCCATTCTGACTGGTGTGAGGTGATATCTCATTGTGGTTTTGATTTGTATTTTCCTGATGCCGAGTGATATGGAGCACTTTTTCATGTGTCTGTTGGCCATCTGGATGTCTTCTTTGCAGAAATGTCTGTTCATGTCCTCTGCCCATTTCTTGATTGGATTATTTGTTCTTAGGGTGTTGAGTTTGCTGAGTTCTTTATAGATTCTGGACACTAGCCCTTTATCTGATATGTCATTTGCAAATATCTTCTCCCATTCTGTCAGTTGTCTTTTGATTTTGTTAACTGTTTCCTTTGCTGTGCAAAAGCTTTTGATCTTTTTTTTTTTTTTTTTTTTTAAAGATTTTATTTTATTTATTTGTCAGAGAGTGAGTGAGAGCGAGCACAGGCAGACAGAGTGGAAGGAAGAGTCAGAGGGAGAAGCAGGCTCCCTGCGGAGCAAGGAGCCCGATGTGGGACTCGATCCCAGGATGCCGGGATCATGACCTGAGCCGAAGGCAGGTGCTTAACCAACTGAGCCACCCAGGCGTCCCAAAGCTTTTGATCTTGATGAAATCCCAATAGTTCATTTTTGCCCTTGCTTCCCTTGCCTTTGGCGTTGTTCCTAGGAAGATGTTGCTGCGGCTGAGGTCGAAGAGGTTGCTGCCTGTGTTCTCCTCAAGGATTTTGATGGATTCCTTTCACACATTGAGGTCCTTCATCCATTTTGAGTCTATTTTTGTGTGTGGTGTAAGGAAATGGTCCAATTTCATTTTTCTGCATGTGGCTGTCCAATTTTCCCAGCACCATTTATTGAAGAGGCCATTATGCTCTAGTTTAAGACCAAAATACTTATGTCTAGACTGTTCTGGTTCTTATGGGCATCTTGAGACATACTTTGTGCACTAGCAAACTGTTCTCAGATGCCATGCAACCTTCCTACCAAAAGGCCTTTGTACTTTCACTTGTCTACCTGAAATACTTTACCTAGATTTCTCTGTCTAATAGTTAACCCTTACTCATTTTCTACTCCAGGACTTTGCACAGTTCCAACACATAATAGTGCTGGTAAAAATAACTGGGTGTTTGTTGTTGTTGTTTGTTGTCCTTTCTCTTTCTCAATATACCCTTTGGTTGCTGGGAAGAGATTCTAAAAAGAAAGAAATTCTAAAAAGAGAAAAGAAAATGCCAAATGATACTAACAGTCATCTTTGTAATCCTCATCTCTGATATAGATCTTTGTAATCCTCATCATTGATATAGGTAGTACTTTATACTTTCCAAAGTACTTTTACACTCGTATCTCATTTGTTCCTCAAATCGATAGAACAACCTCCATTTTACATTTACTAAATTTTTAAGTCAAAACAGTGTGAGCACCTACTGTGTATCAAATGCTGAACTAGAGCTAGGCCTAAAAATACAAATAAGATTTCTGTTTTGGGCAACATTATAATCCAGGGCATAGAAGGAAAAATCAGTATATCATATGATGTGATCACTGTTCTCATGGACTAAAAACCACTGAGCAAGGAGCAATTTATGTCATCCTGAGAGCGGAGACTTCATAAAAGAGACGTGTTTTAACCATACCTTGAAGATTATACATGAATGGAGTGGAATAGTCAGCAAAAGGATTCTTGAGGCAGAAGAATGCCTCTCTAAATGCACAGAAGAGGTAAAAAAAAAAGAAAAGTGCGGTTTGGGCAATGGAAAGAGGAGTAGTGGGACTGTAGCCTAGGAAGCGGGGGGGATGGGAATGGAATGGAAGGAGGGGAAGATTTGAAGATAACTGGGAGAGGTTTCTATGGAACCTTTATATTTTATAGTCAACACTTGGTCTGCTTGCCCAGTTTATCAGCAAGCACACATCTGCTTGTTCCCTTATAGGAAGCATAGTTTCTGAGAAGAGATGACACAGCTTCCTCTAAATGATATTTTCCTTGCAGCTGATTGTCATTTGCTTTCTTAATTAGTGACGGTGATTCTCACCTGTGAGGGTGGGTGGTGGCGGTTCCAAAGCCTGACTAGGAGCCCCAAGTCTTCCCCACAGTGTGCTCACTCATGAGCTCGCTGCTCATTTTATATGAAGAACCTATTCTTAGGTCTCTGTTTCTTCAACTCACTTTGACTCGAAAGTTCTTTATTATTTCTGGATGTGTGGAAGGCTTTTCTGCCTTTGGTGCTGTATCCCAGACACCCTCAGCTAAGCTGCCATGCATGGAAGTATTTCTCCTGTCTGCTCTGTCTTCTCATGGAAGAGGAGTATCGTAAGCAGAGAGTGCTGAAGGCTTTCGGGTTATCCTTGTGGAACTAAAAACTGCTCTTAGCCTATTGCGGGTTGCTTTGAGAAAGCTATAGTTTTTCAGGACCAGGATTTTCTACATCATCTGTAACATACCACAAAATGTTTGCTATTTCTTGGAGCTTTCTATACCTGTATTATTTTACTTTTTAGTTCCCTATAATACTAAATCTTTTTTATCTTTACTATAATTTTTTATATCTTTAACATTTCTCAACACTTACTATTTTGTGATAATTTTTTTAGAGTCACTAAAAAGTAAAACAGTAGATTGTGCATACAAAGTACATTCATTCATCTGAAAATATTAGTCTATGCACAGTGATATGTTTACTGAAATACAGCTAATGTTATTGCCCATAGAAAAAAACCAACAGGATGACAAAGTCATGTTTGTTTATTTGTTCATAAGATTTCCCCCATACTTCATAGATTATTGCTGCAGAATTTCCAAACAGAAACATTTTTTGTATTTTTTAAAACTCTCATTATTTTTAAAACCAGGAACTTTGAATAAACTAGCTACTGTAATTATAAGAACAGTTGTTTCCTACTGACAGAATTTGTCAGTGACATATGACTATTGTGTATCTGTCTATTAAGTTGGAAAGTATTACTCTTCCCTTTCTCATATATTTCAGGATTAAACATGTTGGAAATAATTTATCTCCATTATATTTCACAGACTTTAGGACTCATGCAAAAGATGTCATATTTTCCATTCTGAAATTTGTGTAATATGAATGCAGTCTGTTAGCAATGCTCTGTTATGTTGGGAGATAGAGCTCTTGAAATCCCTGTTAAAAAAATTGTTTTCTACTAAAGTATAATTAACATACGGTGTTATATTAGTTATAAGTGTACAGTATAACCATTCAATAACTCTGTACATTAATCAGCATTCATTACAGTAAGTGTACTCTTAATTCTGTTTTTCTATTTCAGCCATCTCACTTTAGCAACCACCAGTTCTCTGTTTTTTTGTTTGTCTTTTTTTTTGTTCATTTATTTTGTTTTTTAAATTGCACATATGAGTGAAATCATACGGTTTGTCTTTCTCTGTTTATTTTACTTAACATTTTCACCTCTAGGTCCATCCATGTTGTTACAAGTGGCAAGATATCAGTCTTTTTTATGGCTGAGTAATATTCCTCTGTGTGTGCGTGTGTGTGTGTGTATGTACACCACATCTTCTTCATCCATTTTTCTGTGGGTCGATGTTCAAGTTGTTTCCATATCTTGGCTGTTGTAAGAAATACTGCAATAAACACAGGATCCATATATCTTTTTGAGTTAGTGTTTTTCTTTTCTTTGGGTAAATGCCAGTAGTGGAATTACTGGGTCATATGGCAATTCTACTTTTAATTTTTTGAAGAATGTCCATATTGGTTTCCACAGTGCTTGCACCAATTTGCATTTCCACCAAGGTGGAACAAGGGTTCCTTTTTCTCCACATCCCCACCAGCATTTGTTATTTCTTGTCTTTTTGGGTTTGGCTATTCTGACAGGTCCTTCAGTGTTCATTCCATACTTTATTTCAAAACTGTTATGTGCAAATTATGTTGGGTCTGGGAAGTAAAAAATCAATAAACATGCTTCTCCTTTCACAGAATGTGCAGACTAGGAACACAAGGAGAAAAGTATGGTACAGTATACTCACTAGTGCAGCAGAAAGCCATTTCAGTATTGGTAACTATATCTTCAAAGGCTTGGAGCATGTAATAAAGAGAGACCATGTTCAGAGAATGGAAAACCGTCCATTATGGCCAGACTGTGGGATTTGGACAAGGTAGAAATAAAGGAGAAGTAGCGACAAATGGAAGTAGACAAGATGGGAAGGGTTGGTGCAAACCTAGTAGTGAGGGCCTGGGATGCTTTCCTAAGAAATTTGGTAAAAGGGGCAACATTTCTAGCATTGCCACAAATACACATTTAGAATTTCCTTAATGTTTGAAAACCGTAAAAGGGAGGTTTAAGACAACTTGTTCTGTGAAGATGAAGGATGATACAGAAGCTAGGCACAGAAAGGTAGCAAAAGAAGGAAGGAAAATGAATGTGTCAGCGACACAAAAATTGTAAGTGATCCCCAAGCCATTTTTTTTTTCCAAATTTAACTTTGAAATACCCTTACTGTGACTCTTGGCCTTTGTCTTCCTTTTTTTTTTTTTTTTTAAAGATTTTATTTATTTATTTTACAGACAGAGATCACAAGTAGGCAGAGAGGCAGGCAGAGAGAGAGGAGGAAGCAGGTTCCCCACTGAGCAGAGAGCCCAATGCAGGCCTTGATTCCAGGACCCTAGGATCATAACCTGAGCTGAAGGCAGAGGCTTTAACCCACTGAGCCACCCAGGTGCCCCTGTCTTTTGTCTTTTAAGATGATAGATTTGAGGAGTTTTTTTTAAATCCCTTGCTTACAGGAGATGATAGTTTGTTATATTTTTGAGGAATCTTGGGTTGGAGCTTTAAACTGAGAACCTCAATGTTGGTGACTGTGTCTTTTTCATCTTTATTTTCTTCACACAAACCCAGTGTCTGTGTCTGTGTTATGTTCAACAAATGTTAAATGATGAATGAATGACAGAAGCCCAGAAGAGTAGAGTCTTTTGTTCAGTACTCAGTTTATCCCTGAAATTATGGTAAACTTTATCGTTCTGCAAATTTCAAATCATGAAATAAAATCACTGAACCGCCTGGAACATAGTAAGTGCCCAATGAATAATTCCTGAATAAATAGATGGAGTTAAAATAGAAGATGATCAAATGAAGTATTTATTAACTGGGAATGTGGCACTAAAATATTTCCCTGCTCTTCAAGATATTATCTAGTTAGAGAAGTATTTCAAGATGAATGTCAAGGAGAGTTAAGCATTATACAGACTAGAGGAAGGGGAGGATCCTTGTAGACTACATGGGTATGAATAGGCTTCAGGGAGTAGGATGACCTCGCTAAAGTTTCAAACACTGGTATGATTTCTAAATGTGGAGAGAAAAAGAAGTTGTGGAAGAACAAGACACATGTGGGAGCTGAGTGAGATGAACTGTTCTGGGTTAGTTAATTAATTAATTTTATCATATTCTCTTTCTAATCCTAGTGGATGCTTAATGATGCCTTTCTGTCTGATTGCTTTTCAGGGCAGTATTGGCCCTATTGGACCAGTTGGACCTTCTGGAAATCCTGGCCCAATGGTACGTCTCTATTTGCATAATGGATATTTTCCTTTAATTTTTCTATGATGTCACAAAATATCACTTTTTTTTTTAGGGTCTTTCCGGGAATAAGGGCCTACCTGGAATCAAAGGTGATAAGGTGATTTAAATATTTGCATTATCATAGAGATAATTTCTTATCACATTTTTTTCTTGTTAGTCAATACTTATAAAATATCTTGTTTTTATATATGGGATCTAATCTTTATTGTCAGTTATACAATTTTTATCAGAAGTAGGAAAAATAGAAATTATTCTTCTATAATAAATATTTACTTTCTTATAACATTGCCATGTTTGTGTTGCTTAAGTGTCTTTGTATTAAATGTGCCCTCTAGGGTGAACAAGGCATTACAGGGGAGCCAGGAGAATTAGGGTATCCTGGAGACAAGGTAATTTTCTTTTTTTACCATTAAGTTTATATAAATATGAAAAAGTATAAATTCTTGAAAAAAAGGAGTAATGATTATTTTAACTATGTACTTAGTTAGGATGTGATATCAATATGGTTTTACACGTTTTGTTCAAAATGGTTTTCTCAGTTTTTAGATTCACTCCATGAATTTTTAAAGCAGTTTGTATACAAGGGCATATACAGAGACAAGAGTCTCTCGTGGTATAATAGCTTTCATCTTCTCTCTATGATTCTCTTCTGTAGGGTGCTGTTGGTGTTCCAGGACCACCAGGGATGCGAGGAAAGCCAGGACCTTCAGTAGGTTTGAACTTTTCCTTTGCTTTTTCCCATTAACAAAGTGTACATCATGGCATGAGTCTTGACACTTGTTGGTATTAGTGGAATGTAAGTAGGAGCTAGGGTTACCAATCTGGCATTTTTTTTCTCCTCAGTTTTAGGGTACAGCTAATCCTTCAAGTTTTCAGCTCACATTCCGTAGAGTATTGGACCTCATCCTTCCTGCCCAACCCCTCATCCCAGGCCAAAACCAAACTTCTGTGGGCCCTAAAGATTTTGTTCGATCTGTTATGAATAATACTATTCATAACTATTGTTATTCATAATAATACTATTATGAAGTAAATGATAGATATTTAAGACAAAAAATACAAAGCTCCTTAAATAATGTTTTAATTTTTCCAAATATCTTTCATTCTAATATATTTCATTAAAGAAATATTGTGAAGAAAAGATAGCATGTCACTCCCCATGGGCACAAATATACTAATTCTTTGTCTTTTTTTTTTTTTTTTTAACCTTTGGGCATCTGTTAATTGAAAAAAAAAAAGAATACCTTATATTGTAGTTAACATGAAACCTAACTCAAACTGAAATTATCGAGTAATTAAAATCATTTAAATAATGGTTAAAACATGAGTTAAGTATGTCTTTCTACATTAAAAGTCATGATAATTATTATAGCTCAGATGTACTGAGTGTTTACAAAGTACCAGTCACTATACCAGTCTATACTTCTAATTTAGTCTTTATAAAAATCATATGAAGTTGGTACTATTATTCTTATTTTACAGATTGGAGAAACTGAGACACAGAGTTAAGTAACTTGTCCATGTTTCCATAGTTAGTTGTTGGCCATCTGGGAAAATCTAGGTAATCATATGTCAGAGCTCACATACTCAGCCACTGTGCCATACTGTTGTAGGATTTAATATTTTAAGATTGCTCTGGGATTTCTAATATTGATTACAACTCTATGAAGGTGAAGGTGATTATAGATAGAAAAATAGATGGAAATTATAATTTATTAATATAACACTAAAATCTACATTTTAAAAAGAGTTGTTCCCTGAGCAAATCATTGTGTTTCCTCTATCTCCTCCTATCTCAGGATTGAAGCAGCATTAAGACATAACACTTTTCATACCTCATTTAGTATAACTTCTAACAGTGATGGGAATTCATATACATCTCTCAGAAAGTCTTTATTCCAAAGAAAAATTTTCAGTGTCTTTTTGTCAAGTGACATGCTGGTGGTGAGCTTTGCTCTTACTAGTTTTTTGCCCTGAACTCGGAGTAAACCTGGTCAGTCATGTACCCAGACTTGGGCTCTGGAGTTGAATCTCAGAAATTCCAAACTGTATAAATAAAAGGCATGAAAACAGGTCATGAAGCTAACAAAAAGCTTCTGTTTTTCAAGGATCTGTCCAATCACATAACAGGAACTTACAATATCTGCAGTGGCTAGCAAAGCAAACCCCTAAATTTCTTACATCCTAATTGTTCATAATGTGAGGGTTTTCTGACTTTCAACAGTAATAATAAAAGGAGCAGGTACAACACATTTTCTAAGACCAATACTGAGTGATAAATCATATCAATATTATTCTATAATGCTTTACAATTAATTACTGGATAAAACTTAAGTATCATGCTTAAACAAAGTAAATCTTTTTAATGTCTCCCTTACTTTTTGATACAGTTTGTATTGATAACATGTTTATTGTGAGGCAGAGGGGATATACTTCTCTGAGAAACAGACTTAGATTTTAGTCGCAGCCCTGACACTGACTTGCTATGACCTGTTAGCATTTTTATTCCTATTTTATTGAGTATTTAACCACTGTGACATTCAGTTACTTGTTTAAACTGAGAGTCTCACTACATCCTATTTAAGGTTCCTTGTAAATCTGTGACTCTTTGGTTTTCTCTCTCAGTGACAATGTTTACCAGTAATTCTCTAGTCTAAGCTAAAGAAAAGGTGGAGAGCCTGTGTCGCCTTTAACACTTTGTCTTAAAACCCTTAATATTATTTTTTTTCTTGAAATAAATCACCAGAACAAAGTATTTTTTTTAGGGCTGTGATGCAGGGAGCATTAAGATGATAATAGTGAGGCTTTTACTTGCTCATTTTGTACCTTTCTTTGTTTTTCTAATAAGAAATAGATTTTTAATGTCAGCAGTGATTACTTTGGTAGGAGATTGCTTACCATCTTTTGTTTGTTTTGTCAAATCTTTGAAAAATATATACATCAGACTGAAGATAGGCTAGAGATATATGAATTAATATTTGTGAAGAGTTTGTAGTCTCTCACTTGTTTGTATCTTACTAATAGAAAAAAATTATAGAGGTTTGACCAAGAAACCTTCTCTAGTTTTGGAAGGAGACACCTGTTTAATGAAAAATTGCTTGCACTGAATCTGTTATATTAAAAAGAAATTATACAAGTTAGTGCCTCTCTAAATCAATTGTTTACTATCATGAAAAGAATATCAAAGTCATAAAGATGTCTCTCATTTTATATCTCCTACTTTTGGCTTTCTGTTTTCTAAGATGCTGGCATTAGTGATTTTTGTCCCCCCAAATGAATCTAAGTTGGAACATGAAAGAATACCTATAAGATAAAAGAAAGAATGTCCTGATTTGGAAGGCTTTCTACATTTTGGAATTAGGGAATCTTTAGCTCTGGAAACATCTAAAAACAAGAGGTTTCTGATTGGTAATTACCAATCAGAAGTTGTTAATTAATATTATTTCCTTAAAACAAAGAAAACAAAGACAATTATTATGCCTTTCTATATTTTTAACTAGAAGTTGTCAATTAGAGAGGTTTACTCAATCCTACTCCATTGTCTAAAACTTACTTGAAAACTGAGTTTTTTTTAAAGGAGACTTGACATTCAAGGAAACTTCCAGTTAAAGTTTTTTAAAATGAAGATTTATTCTGAAGAATGAAATTTTTCAAAATTTGTGTTTATAGATATCTAGTTGTCAATTAACTTTTCCATAAACAAACACCTAGAGGATGCTGTTTTTTCCTCAAAGCTTGTGAATTTAGCCTCTCATTTGTTTTTTGCCACCAGAGGTCTCCAGTGAGAGCCCCATCTTTATCTCTCTGAGAGGTACTTGCCATTTTAAGAATTCAAGGCTCCTCTAGGTACTGATTATGATGAATTTTGACTTTATATAGGAGCATTTAAGTCAAGTTTTATGTAATACTTCATTACTTTTCTCTAGATTTGATTGTGCATTGTTTTGTATCCAGATACTTAAACGCTGTATGAGAATGGTGTTAGTGCTTATGGAAAATTGCTTTACTTCTTGAAATGTGGATAAGCACATATTATTTCTTATAATTTTATGTAATCTGAGAACTATTAGGTCAAATTTGAAACTCACATAGAAATTTAATATGGCAGAAATAATGAATTCAGCAGCTTTTCTGGTGAAAAGAAGGGTATTAAACTACTGCTTCCTTTCATCGCGAGTTTCAGGCTTTATAACCACTTTTCTCTCCTCTGAACTTGCTCTCCAGCCCTGACTTTGCCTGGTTATTCCAGATGTCAGAAGATGGCTTCAGAAATATTGACAACAAATCCTCAAATTTTTAATATAATAATGATCTAAATAATCTAGGAATTATAGGCACCCAGGAGAGAACAGAGGATATAAAGGGAAAGGTTAATGGTTATAAAATTGGTTAACATTTATTGCCAGGCACTGTGCTAAACCGAGCACCTTAAATATATTTCCTCCTTTAATCCTCACAATTACCCTGTGACAATGTTAGTACCTGTTAGCATTTTTATTCCTATTTTATTGTTAAGAAAACTGAGCCTAAGAGGGATTAAGCAGCAGGGATTTAAATCCAGATGATTCTTAATTACTAAATCAGGCCCTTGTTGTATCAAAGGAGAGAGGAATTTTCAGGGACTGTCCCGGACTCTGATTGTTTATGAAACCAAGTCCTTATCTAGAGTCCCCTACCTTGTTAAGTCGAGCTCTTATCTCTGGATAACCTACACATTCACACACTATTTTTATCTTGAACACTTAACTCGGTTTGTTTGTATCTCCAGCACTTAGGAGTAAATATATATTACATCCATACACCTTTTATTTAAATAAGTTTTCCACAGTGATGATGGTTACAAATTAAGTCTTTCTGAATGGTCGTTTCAACTTTGTTTGACACAATATATTGAGTGTTGTTTGCTGAAAAGTCATTAAAATTTTATGTGGTATAATACTTGAGTTCTGTTTGCTTACCATATGTCTGCTTTAAATTGTATATATCAGATTCATACTTCTACTTTGCTCCCCACCCCCATCTTAGGGCCAGATTGGTGACCCAGGACCCCAAGGACCATGTGGACCTCCAGGACCAGAGGTAAAATGTTGGTGGGAAAATAATAAATTTAAAGCAAAAGTCATAAAAATTAAACTTGATTGTAAAACATGTTTTTACATAACAGGCTTAAGAAAGATTCTTGTTAAAGTTCACATCTTTGTAAATAGTTTGAACTAAAATCTTTTTTCTCCTGTATCAGAAGGTATGCAACAGTGATCCCAAGGCAACAGAAATGTATTAGCCACATTATAGTCCTGATTAGATCACAGCTGACTTAATTTGTTTGGCACAACTCTTAATAACACATACTTGGGGCATGAAATCAAATTTCAGGATAAACTCCACTGAATTCTTAATACAAAATGCTTCCAATGTTTGCTGTATGTATACATCATTTGGATCTCATATTCTAGAATAAATACAATTAGGACTATAGTATATATGTCAAATTTGCGTGTTTATTCTTTGACATTTGACTTTGGCTGAATACCTGATAGAGAGTTTCTTTTTTTTCCTGCAAGTTCATATAGAATGCAAGCTTCTAACGTGAAAGATTTGAGTTTTTAAATAATAATTTTCTGAGTCAAAGATATGTACCACATGGAAATAAAACTTCTGAAGCTCACTCTAGTTCGGAAATATAAGCCAAAGAAATATATGTACATACACATGTAAATATACATACACATCTAATTCAGAATCATAGGTATAACAGTAAAGTTGAGAAAATGAATTTGGTTTCAGAATAAATAAATCAGAACAATAAACAGTGTCAAAGCAGCAGACAGAATTCCTAGAAATAGCACTGTACTGATGCTTTCTCTCTCTCTGTAAACCATAAAATCTGGTTCTTATGCTTCATCTCTCTTTCAGGATTCCCTGATTTCTTCAGCAAATACCATTCTTTCTTATTGTCTCATTTAAAAACACATTGGATATTGGTAGTTCAAAAAACAACATTGTACCTAGTTTTATTAATAAGGACATAGTAGGAGATAAAATATGGCAATGTATCAAAGGTAGCATTCTGGGAAGGAGGATATTGTTTTGAGTAATTTAAGCAATTATTAACAAATAATTAAATTAGTAATTAACACATTAATATAAGTTTATATCTTCTGTGGGCCTGTATGCTTTTAGTATTATTTCATGAAAACCTTCCTGGAATGAATTCTTTTCACCTGTCTTCACATACTGAGGATACAGAACCTAATTTATCTTTTATTATCTTTAAAGATTATTATCATGAACATGGGTTGTTCTGTTGTAACTTTAGTTACAGATAAGATACCTGCTAGGGAGGACAGTGTCCCCTCCTAATTATCTGCATGGTTGGGATCATTTTCTTCTTTTACCTAAAGCCAGGTTAAAGCATGCATGGGCCATGTTTTAAAATATTACTTGGTCTTCCAAAGATGTTTCTTTTTTCTCTCTTACCTCTGAGCTTTTATGATTTGCAATCATCTTTCAAAACATTGTCTCCTTGTGTTTGATTTCTGCACTGCTAATACAAGGTCCTGAGCTCCGGTCTTGTCAGGCTGTGCCCATTTTGTCTGCTCAACTGCATTAAATGTTTTCATTAGGCCAAAGATGTAAGCTGTACTCATGTAATTCATTTTGGAAAATGGGTCTAGTCTAAAGATCTTAAGGGTTTTTTTAATCATAAAAGTATAATGTGTAGGCAGTTGTATATGAGGCAACACTTGTATCTGACTCCTTCTCAACATTAGACTTTTGATAAGAGTTGCAGGCCCAAGAATTTACAATAGTATGTTTAATATTATATCAAGCCTGAAAAGTTTCTACTTGCACAGTAGATAAATTTTCTCAGATAAGGAGTTTTGTATGTTGTGTTAAATTGAGACTTTATTTAGGCAGTGATCAAAGATTTTTAAGCAAGGGAATGAAATGATCAGACTTGTGTTTTCAATACATGCTTGGTAGCAAGGGCGAAATGGTAAAAGAGAAGGAGAGAGGGAGAGGTGACAAAGCTAACCGAACACTATTTAAGAGGATAATGCAAGGCCAGTCTATAAATGATGAAGGCCTTTTACAATTGAGAAGAAAGGACAGCTTCAAGAAATTATTAGGATATATAATTCACAGCACTTGAACCACTCCAGTTCATTTAGTTTGTGTGAGATGGGAATAAGAGACAATTTTAATGTTTCTTGCTTGAAGAGTTAGGTAGAATGTGGGATCACCATTCTAAAAAGAGAATAAAAAGGGAGTAGGAAGAATACTCAAGAGGGATGCTTTGGTTTTGAATTTGTAAGGGCTGCAGTGTCTGTTGGACATACAAGAAATTAGTCTGTGAGTGTATAGAAAACTACAGACCTGAAGCTCGGAAGAGAATAGGACTAGAAATAAACTTTGTAATCATCCACATAGAGCTATTACATGAAACAATTGTAACAGATGAAATCATTTAGTGAGAGTATATGCAACAAGCTTTGAAAATATCACACCTGGACACTCACGTGCAGAAGGATACATTTCCTAACTACAGTGCAATTAAGCTTTAAATTAACAATGTAAGAGCTGTAAAATAAACTTTGGTAATGTAAAGACATACAGAAAAGGAAAAAAATCACAATAGAAATTAGAAAATATTTAGAACTGGATGAGAACAAACCACTTTAAAAACTTCAGGTGTTGGACCTAAAGTAACTCCTGGGGGGAAAATTCACATTTCTCTAAAAAGCAAGAAAGATCAAGAATAAATGAGTTGAGTACTCACAAAACAAACTGAGGGATGCTGGGGGGTGGGGAGGTAGGGGATAGGGTGGTTTGGTTACAGACATGTTATGGACATTGGGAGGGTGTGTGCTGTGGTGAGTGCTGTGAAATGTGTAAGCCTGATGATTCACAGTCCTGTACCCCTGGGGCAAATAATACATTTTATGTTAATACAAATAATTTGAAAAAAAGAACAAGTGAGTTTTTCATAGCACAAGTATAGAGATTTGTTTCAAAGGGAGAAAGAAGTTAAAAGAGGTGAAATAGAGTAGATTTTGTTTTCTTTAAATGTAGGAGACACACCCAAGAGTTAGAGGACTGTGGACATATGGAAAGAGGGTGCTTGAGGAGATCTGTGAGAAGTAAGTGGGAGAGTGAGTAAAGACTTATGAAATAATTTCTGAGTGGTATTAAGAACTTAGCTGAGGGTATGCCTGGGTGGCTCAGTTGTTTAAGTGTCTGCCTTTGGCTCAGTTCATGGTCCCAGAGTACTGGGATCAAGTCCCACATCAGGCTCCCTGCTCAGTGGGGAGCCTGCTTCTCCCTTTGCCTGCCACTCCCCCTGCTTGTGCATGCTCTCTCTCTCTCTCTCTGACCAGATAAATAAATAAAGAAATAATCTTTAAAAAAATAAATAACTCAGCTGAGATTGAAAAGCCGTCTTTTCTCAAAACCTAACCGCAAAGCCCTGTACTTTTTTTTTTTTTTAATTGTATTGTAAATTTTACAATTTACAAATTTTCCTACTGGCCAAAACAGTAAAACATGTTCAACTATGACTCTCTTCTCCTCTGTATAAAAAACACTTTAATAGTTCAAAAGAAGGGCAGCAGTTCATGGTATTGTGTGATTTCCATCTTTAAGACTGATGTCATAATGTCAAAGTATAATTCAGTAAAAGTAATTCTATTAGGAGCCAAATGATGACACCTAGTTTTATACTTCTGTGATAGTGTTTTTTAATTATTGGGTGATAAAAAGTTTAAGTTGATATCTGAAAAAGTAACATAGTTTTGGGATTAATACAGCCTGAGTAACTTGAGCAGATCACTTGGAGTTTTTTGTTTGTTTGTTTTTGTTTTTTTCTAAATGGGTTATCAGTTGTCCCAGAACTATTTGTTAAGCAATTGGTCTTTACTTTAGTCATTTTTAAATGCCACCTCTATAAATACTAAATTTTCATGTTTCTTTGGTCTATGTCTGGATTTTGTTTTCTATTCCACTTGAATGATTCCATTGAATGATTCCTACACAAATGTCACACTGTTTCAGAGGTAGGAAAAAAAAACCTGCTAGCTTTAGGGGTTTCCCTTGTATGTTAGTCTTCTTTTGTCTTGATACTTTAAAATGTTTTTCTTTATCACTGTATTTTGTCAGTTTGATTACAGTGTCGTGGTATGGATCTGTTTTGTTGATTTTGTTGGGGCTTCTCTGTGCCTCCTAGATCTGGATATCTGTTTCCTTCCCCAGTTAAGGGAAATTTTCAGCTATTATTTCTTCAAATAAATTTTCTGCTCCCTTGTTTCTCTCTCTTCTTCTTCTGAGACTCCTATAATATGAACGTTATTATGGTTAAGGGAGTCATTGAGTTCCCTAACTCTATTCTCCTTTTGCATAATTCCTTTTTCTCTCTTTTGTTCAACCTGATTACTTGCCATTACTCTGTCTTTTAGGTTATTAATTTGTTCCTCTGCTTCTTCCAGTCTGTTGTTAATTCCATCAAGCATGTTTCTCATTTTATTTATGGAGCCCTTTATCTCCGCTGCACTATTCCTTATCTCTGTGTTAAGGGTCTCACTCATGTCTTTCACTCTTTTCTCAAGTCCAGGAAGTATCCTTATGATCAGTAGTTTAAATTCTATATCATGCATGTCACTTACGTCTGTTTCACTTAAATCTCTGGCTGTAACCTTGTCCTCTTCTTTCATTTGGGATAAATTTATCTGTCTTCTCATTTTTTCTAAGTTTCTGTGCCTGTTTCTCTGTGTTAAGAAAGTCAACTATGTCTGCTGTTTTTGAGGGGAATGGCCTTATGAAAAGGAGGTCCTATATTGCCCTGTTCTCTAGTATCCCTTGTCCTTCAGGGTCTGGCAATTTTTAGAGTGTCTACAGAGTATGTGTGCTTTGCTGCTTTGTTCTGGCTTTTTTATCCATCAGCCCAGTCATCTGCAGAGGCTCTCTTTGCCTGTTGTGAGTAGTATTTTGTCCTTGGCCTGAATGTGGCACGTTCTAACTAGGTATGCTCTGATTGGTTTATGAAATGAGACCTGTTGCCACTGCCACTGGAACTGATGTTCTGCAAACCTTCACATTAGGAGATCCAACATGAGCAGGGCTTTGGGTTGATCTTAAAGGGGAGGGACCCATTGCAACTGAGGCAAACATGACTGGGAGGGCCAGTTCCACTGGAGCACAAGGTGATAGGCCTTGGTATAAGCATATTAGATAGGGAGTACTGGGCTGTGCTGGTTTCTGCAGGGCACCCTGGGCTTATACTGAGGTGCAGGGCAGGGACACAGCTTTAGTCTGTTCATTTGTTTCCAGAGGGGTCTTTCCATGAATGCTGCCTCTTTGAGACATACTCCAAGATGAATGAATAACCTCCCTACTATGTGACCCAAACACTCTTCAGATTGCTGTTTCCATGCTGTATGTCAACAGATTGCCTGCCTTCTCTCCACGATCAGGGCAGTGCACTCTGGGGTCTATCTCAGCCATACCCACCTCTAAAAATTGAGGTTTTAAGCCCTATTGGTTGCAAGAACTCAAAAAATTCAGCCCCTCTCCCTTTCCAATCTATTGTTATGTGGATTACTTTTCCCCACATACTGACCTGTGTTCTAGTCTTATCATTCACCCTCCTCTACAACTGCAGCTCCTTCCCCAGCACATCAGCCATAATCCTTTCTTTTAAAAAAAAAAAAATATATTTTATTTATTTATTTGACAGAGAGAGAGATCACAATAGGCAGGCAGAGAGAGGGGGATGCAGGCTCCCTGCTGAACAGAGCTTGGTGCGGGGCTTGATCTCACGACTCTGAGATCATGACCTGAGCTGAAGGTAGAGGTTTAACTCACTGAGCCACCCAGGTACCCCACATCTCTGCACTTTCTACTACCTTCTTTGATGTGGCCTAATCTCTACCTTTAGTTGTAGAGTTTGTTCTGCCAGTCTTCTGATCAATTTGGGGGCTATGTAGGAGGATTTAATAGTTATAATAGTTTAATAGTTGTATTAGCAGAACAGGGCGTACCTAGGGTCCTCTTCCTCTGCCACCATCTTCTCTCCTTCGTATCACTTCTTTTCCATTCACCCATCAAATGGATTATTTTTAGATAATCCACTTTTGAATTTTGTTTCCTTACCTTGCCTGTTGTGAATTAATATTGCAAAGAACATGGGGTGAATACATCTTTTTAAGTTAGTGTGTTCTATTTCTTTAGATAAAACACCTAAAAGTGGAATTGCTTGATCATATGGTAGTTCTATTTTTAATTATTTTTAGGAAACTTCATACTGTCTTCTATAATGGCTGTATCAATATTTACCAATATATACTAATATTTATTTGTACTTTTGCATCAGTATTTAAAAGTGGTCTTGATCTATAATATTCAATCTTTTTTTGTACTTCTTTGTCAAGTTTAGGTTTTAATGTTATACTTATTTTGTGAAAATAATTAGGAAGTCTTCTTAATTTTTAGTGCTACGGAGTAATTTATGAAACATTGGGCCTATCTTATCTATGAGGCTTTGATGGAGTTCCTCTGTGAAACCATCTGGAATTGATGCTTTTTTATGGGGTAGTTCCTTGATGAATTTTTTTTACAGCTTCTGCAGAAATTAATCTTCTTAAGCTATCTCTAATGGGGTTAGATTGGTTAAATTGTCTTTAGGAAATTATCTGTCTCATCTAGGTTTTCAAATTTACTTCCATATAAATCCACAAAATAGTCTCATGGTTTTTAAATTTTTATTTTAATGATTGTTTCCCATGTGCCATGAATTTTTTTTTTTTAATATTTGTGTATGTACTTATCCTTTTTTTCTTGTTTTGGTTAGGTGATTCCATTTGTCCAGTTACTTTTATCTCAAATTTTTGAAATTTTTATTTATTGTTTTTTTGTTTTTCTTTTCTCTACAAATTAGTTTCTCCTTTTGTCTTTATTATTTCTTGAATATTCTTTTTTTTAATTTAGGAATTTAATTTTATTTAATTTTATCTATTTTTGTTGTTTTATTTTCATTCCAAAAACTATTAAGAACTGTTATTTTCCCTCTGCCTACTACTTTAAATGTATTTCAAAGATTCTGTTATGCAGTATTTTTATTACCATTGTCTTTTAAAGACTTTGTAATTTTAGTTATTTCTCTTATCACACAGGAGTTATTTAAAAAGAAATTTTAGAATTTCCAGGTGGGAGAGCCTCTTCTTATGGTTTTGTAATAATTCTTACTTTTATTGCATTGTTATCAGAAGATTCTATTTTTTGGACCTTATCAATCTTTTCTCTTTTTTTGTGATCATTTTTTGTGATTCAGTATACACTTGACATTTCATTATACCTTTCAATATACACTTGACAAGGAGGTATATTTTTATTATTAAATGTGGAGTTTAATATACAGTATGTAGTGACTGGCTCTTCTTTATTATGTTGTTTAGGTTTTCCTATATCTTCACTTACTTCTGATCTAACTGATCTATGTAAATGGCATGGACTATGTCTGCTACTGATCTAATTGCTATTGAGATCACAGTTGTTACTCATCATTCTCTCCTTCACTACCTATTTTAAATTCCTTTCACCTTCAGCTGTCACCTCTGTGGGTCTTGGTAGCTTACCTAGTGCTATGACCTTGACCTTCATTACTGAGAATATGAACTCTTGAGAGGAGTTCTAAGAGATGTTCAGTGTATCACCTGAATTCCATGTGTATCCCTTCCTGCCCTTTTTGTGTAAAGAAGTTTTGCCTGTTTTTGTTTTTCAGGGTCAATTAACCCTGCCAGTATGGTGGCTTCCCTTTTTGTTTGCTCAGAGCTTATCATAAAAAGTCCAAAGCGCCCTGTTGACAGCACTAAGTTTAGTTTAGTTTATTGGGATGTTTGCTGGGTCTCCTGTCAAGAGAGAGACCCTTTGGGTAACAGGATATCTAACCCTGAAGAGTCTGAGGTTTTGGGGAAAGAAAGTACAAAATATAGTGCATCATTGGGAGTGATGGTAAATAGGACCATATCCACTTCTATTCTTTGGTTTCCAGAATCATGCATCCCTCCTATTAGAGACAAAAGTGCCATATACAGGTCTGTGACTTAAAAAAAAAATACACTATATCCCAAAGGGTGGTACTTCCTTCATATTGTTTCCTTTAAGTTGGCACTTCAATTATAATTTTGGAAGGCAGTTCGACTGTATTGTAAGGCTGGCTACCTCTAATCGGTGCAGAGTAGGTGAAGGCCAGTGAATCATACCAGGAGCCCACTCTTAGAGCTTTGATCTAGAGAGATTATCTTATTCAGATGCTATCCTCTGTGGGGTTCCATGCCTTTGGATCAAGCATTCTATAATTTTCTAGATAGTGGTGCTAGTTGGAGCTTTAAAGGAAGAAAGGGTAAACTCTTAAAAAATATGTATTTGTTTCTGTGAAGATGAACTGATACTTCCAAATTTGAAGGGCCCCACATGAATGCAGACTATTTTAAAATCTTCTTTTAATTATAAAGGAAAAGAGTGTGCTTGCCAAATCAGTGATTACATACCAAATATAGAAGGACATAGTAATCTGCTGTGTCTAACACAGCAGCTGCAACTGGAGCTGTGGTAGTCTACAGTCAGTCTCCACAATCCAACTGACTTCTGTAGGTGGTAGTCTGGTGAATTAAACAATGTTCTGATAGAGACCATCACACAAAGATATTTTAGATTTTTTAATGCTGGCAGGATCTCTGACATACACTCTACATGATATGATTGGTAGTCATGTAGATGTGAGTGACTGTCTGATCCTTAGAACCCAGAGGTCTACCTAACTATAGAAATATCTCTTCCATTTAAGTTCTTCTTTAGAGAATCCAGTTCTAACTATTTCTTTTCAACAGATCTTTTTTGAGATAACAATTATATGTTCATCACTAAAAAAGATAAAAAAATTTAAAAATGCCTAGGTCAATTAGATTTGGTTTTGACTGCAAAGAACTTATATTCAAGAATTCAGTATTCAATTCTGACTATGTCAAAGCCTCCACTGTCTCTGTTTGTCTTTTTTTCAGACATCAAAATTAATTAGGTTTGATATAATAAAAAATTAAAAATCAGCTAATACTTTGAAAGTCTAGAATCAGTTTAGTCTCAGAAAAAAATTATAAAATAGCCAAATAACTCAATTGTTATGGGCAATGAGCTTCCTCTGTTCTTTTCCTTTGGAGCATGAGTTCTTATCTATCTCAAACAACCAGTGTCTCTTTTCCTTTCCATAATTTACCCTTCTCATCAAAGCTTGTTTCTAAAGATCTGATAAATATATTTTACTCCAGGCAGTAAGTGGTTAGTAGAAGAGCTAACTTCAGTAGAATCCCCTTTCAAGGATATTTACATTTTAACACTAAACAGAAACCTGGAACTAATGCAATGAGTCTTGATTGTAGAATTTAGGATGTCATTTAGTGAGCAGGGAAAGATTCATGGGTGATTCAAACTTGGTGCTCCTCAAATTAATTGTACCATCTGTGTTGTCATCTGTACTACCAATAAGATGGGACTGGCCAATATTTCTTTCTAGTACCTTCTAGTTCAGAATCTCAGATCTTCAAAATCAATGAAAGCAAAGCACTCTGAAGCTTTTGTTATAAATGCTAAGTTTTTTGCCATTGCTTTGAAGAGACTGTTCATCATTAAAATCATCTGACCAAATGTCACTTCAAACCACTTCAAAGCTTTTTTTCTCCTTACTTCATAATGTTTTACTTATTGTAGGCAAGTTAAATGGCTGTACCAGAGAAGTAAACATATCTGTGCACTTAGCTCTTTCCAGAATTATAAATATTAGAGATCTCCCAAGATAAGACATCATGTACCTTAAAACATAAGATTAATTTTTTTCCATGCTAGTTCTTTGTCTGCTTTTAACAAAAACATATGGAAAATGCTGTACAGAAATCTTCCCCATTTCTTTAACCATAGTAGTATCAGTTTTGAGAACTAAACCTATGTTTCCTCCCAGTTCTGGCAGCAAACCGTCTTCAGATTTGGTAGCAGGATAGTTAGAATGTTTGTTATTCAGCTGTTAACCTCAGTGGACTAGTGAGATTGCCAAATAGTTGAATATTGGATGACATTCTCAGTAAGTGAGGCCAGTTGTTTACTACAAAATGAGCTGAGACTACTAATCAGAGAGATCCCAGAAGTGGCCAAGCTGTGGGTCCTTTTTTTCCACCAGGGTGGTCTTCACTAGAGACAAATATCAAAGTTCATTTGGAGAGTCTGCCCATATCAAGCAAAGGTATACCTTGTAAATGTCCATTTTAGCACCTCCGTGGACTTAACTTGAATAAGGCCACCTGCAGCCAGTTGAGTAGATCTTAGTCCAGATGGATCCCCTTTACTTAAACCAGTTACTTATTAACAAAGAAGTACCACTTGGGATTGGTTGAGTAATTTGATGTTTTTAGTTGTTACTCAAACACTGTTGCTGAAAGAAAATATGATCATATCTGTCAATAACAAATCATTTCTTGAGTTCCTACTGTGTGAGAACTATGCCTATAAACACTATAGG
This sequence comes from Mustela nivalis, assembly GCF_964662115.1. Taxonomy (NCBI): domain Eukaryota; kingdom Metazoa; phylum Chordata; class Mammalia; order Carnivora; family Mustelidae; genus Mustela; species Mustela nivalis. Next base: position 70,197,415 of record NC_139029.1, on the reverse strand, counting down.
ATATATACAAAAATAATATATTGTCTCTAATTTGAGACAATTTATAATCTATTTTGGAAAAAGAGGATATAAACATATACTGTGAGATAATAGTAAAAGTATCATGTAAGAAATAAGTAGTTATTATAGTTCAGTGTTAGTAGAGAGAGATTAAGCAAGAAAGGATTGAGATGGAAGGATTAGGGAAGGGTTCATTGAAAAGATGGATCTTGAATTACATTGTTGATGAATAAATGGCAGGAAAAGGGGAATGCATTCCAGGCAGAGCAAATCATATGTCTAATTGACATATAACAAATTACATATGTTTAAATTGTGCAATTTGATCATTGCACAATCATTGCACATCCATAAAATCCCAGAATTTCTGGGGCACCTGGGTGATTCAGTTGGTTAAGCATCCAACTCTTGGTTTTGGCTCAGGTCACGATATCAGGGTCCTGAGCCTCGCCATCTAGGTAATATACATAGTGGATTTATAGAACAGTGAATGAAACTGACTTCCTGATGCAGATTCCTTGTGTTGGTATAGAGTGGTAGATAAGGTTATAAAACTAGGCTGGTGCCAAATTGCACAAAGCCTTTGACTCCAAGTGATACCAAGACAGAGTTTTTAGTAGCTAGATAGTGAAGCCTAATATTACAGTTCTTTATTATGAAAAATATGGAACCTACCCCCGATCTCCCAAATGAACCAGGCAAAATTTTATTGATTTGCCTGGTTTCTGCCCATAGTGGTCACAAATTTCTGCCCTTTCATAGTATAGGTGGGAGTTTTCATAACTGTTGTTTAAAAGAGGACAGAATCTTCTGGCTACCCAGGAGGAACCTTAGTACTATTAGTTGCTATTACTAATAGTACTAAGTACTCTTTTTACATTGAGGTAGATCTGAGGTTGCTCACTAGATTAATGAAGAAATCTTCCCACCCCGAGGAAAGTTAACAACTAAAACAACTGTCTTCAAAGATACTTTCTCTTCCCGGTACTTGGTCTATAGCTGTCTCCTCCAATTCCTCCTTTTAGCAGACAATAAAGAGAACCAGTTTTTGTCTGGTTGATCATACACTTTGGTTAACATGTTTACTGCCTATTCGCATGGCCTTTCCTCAAATATAATTAAACATGTGGTAAGGCCTTCATACTTCCTCTTCCAAAAAGCTATGTCTCCACCAGTATCCCATTCTCATCACCAGAATTGTCAGAGACTGTGAAGGATCCCACGCCTGCAAGTTAGCCTAATAGTTTCACAGATTTTTATCAGAAAATGCAAGGGGTGCCTGGGTGGCTCCTTGGGTTAAGTTTCTTTGTTTGGTTCAGGTCATGATCTTAGGGTCCTGGGATCAAGCCCCACATCGGGCTCTCTGCTCAGTGGGGAGCCTGCTTTCTCTTCTCTCTCTCTGCCTCCTTGTGATCTCTGTCAAATAAATAAATAAAATCTTAAAAAAAAAAAAAAGAAGATGCAAGACTCCTCAGAGACAAAGGACATTTTATTATTCTTAACAATAACAGTTTCCAGAATATCAGCATTTTTGCTCTGATTCATGGAGGTTTACTTCTCATAGGGTGATGTGAGAGAGCTAGATGACATTTGCATATGCAGTAGTTGTAAAAGGAACTTTGAACTTAGTGAAACTGAATCTTTTATAATGGTCAGTTATTTAAAAAAAAAGACAACAACAACAACAACAAAAAACTTTGTTCCAGAAAGAAATTATTACATGGACAGTAAGCACTCCTGCCTTTTGCTGCAAAGGGAGACACTATGGCCATTTTTGCTATGGTGAAAATCTCTGAAAAGATAGACTGGAACAGTGGATAGTTGGTAACCCATTTGTATAATGTGCAGAAATGCAAGTGACTATGGAGAAGTGTATACCAGCTGCATGTTAAGTTAAATGTTAGCAGTATAAAGATAGGTAAGATACCTTCATTTTCCTCTATGAGGTCACATTTTATTGGAAAAAAAGAAAAAAACCTTAATTACAATATGGAGTCATTAGTACTAAATAGCCATATTAACAGAGTTCTGTATGAATATAAAGGAAAAAGCTACTGATTCTGGCTAAGGGGAACCGTGAAAGGCCTCACAGATTATGTTATATTTGAGTTGGTAACAATTTATATGAATAGGGAACCTGGAGCAAGGAATTATAGAAGGCTTCCAAGAAGTCTGGTGGCTTGAGCAAAGACTTGAAGAAATAGTAGTGGCTTGTCAAATGGAAACAGAGGGCAAGGGTACTCCAGCACAGATACATGACGAAGCTAGGTGGGCTTAAAAAACTGCATATAATTCAGTGTTTTAGTCAAGTCCGTTTCCATTAAAAATAACAAAAGCTACCTCAAGTGGTTTTAAGCAAAACTTAGCATGGCCTAATATAATCAGGAAGTCCAGCAGTGCATGTGCCTAGAGTTTTGACTGACTATAGAAGTTTGATGACTATAATCAAGACACTGTCCATCTCTTAGCCTTACTTACGTCTGTTGGCTTCTTTCACAACACACTGTGGAAAAGGTGGCCTTTGGCAATTCTACGCTTATATTGCCCTGAGAGTTAGCAATCTTAGCAGAAAGAAAGCATTCTTTCCTTAGAGCTCTAGCAAAAATTCTAACGTGGATTTCAGCCAATCTGGCTTGGGTTACATGATTATCTTTAAATCAGTCACAGTAATCATGAGGTTGGAATACTGTAATTGGCAAGATTTGGGTCATTTACTCACCCCTGGAAATTGGGATTGGGACCAGAAGCACATAGACTGGAAACTGAAGAGTAGTTTTTCAGAGATGGTGAACAGACAAAAAGAAGATGCTCTCTACATTTTACATTTTTGGTGCCTAGTATCTACATATACCATTCTCCCAGTTATACAGTTTTTTCTTTTTTAAATTAAAGGATGGAGGGGATGACAGAGGGAGAGGGAGAATGACAAGCAGGCTTCATGCCCAGCATGGAGCCCAATGCAGGGCTCAGTCTCACGGCCCTGAGATCTTGACCTGAGCCAAAACCAAGAGTTGGATGCTTAACCAACTGAGCCACCAAGGCACCCCCCCAAACCACACTTATATAGTTTTTTAAATGCCTCTAGTAACATAGACAGCCACCTGCACAGCTGAAAATAGACTCTCCCTTCTCCAAAGGGAGATAACCCAATCTATTGATCACTTACTGCTTTTAGCTCCAAGTCCAGATTCTGGGAGTAAAGTGGATTCTTTTCAGTGAGGTCTATATATAGGTCTGATCTCAGATAATCAGTATGATTTTAGAAAGAAAACAAAATAGCCACAATATTCATTCCATTTGGAGAAAAGAGAGAATAGGAAACAAGGTAGAGTGGCCCATGCCCATAGCTGTGCATTTAAAACAAAAGTAGGCGATTGATATATGCCAGTCCCTCATAAAAATACAAATCAACTTTTAAGTCATCTAACTTCCTATTCCTTGCCACAAACTTAAACACACTGAAAAAGGGAAAATCTGAGATGGTCTCCAGAATATACATTGTATGGTACGAGGACTGGGTACACCCAGTACCATTTACCTTTTCTTTTATACTTTTATTGAGGTGTAACTGACATAACAAACTACATATGTTCAAATTGTGCAATTTGATCATTTTTAACATAGGTATAATTCATGAAATTATCACCAAAATCAAGATAGTGAACACATCCATCAAATCCCAGAATTTCTGGGGCACCTGGTTGATTCAGTTGGTTAAGTGTCAAACTCTTGGTTTTGGCTCAGGTCATGATCTCAGGGTCCTGAGATTGAGTCCTGTGTTGGCTCCATGCTCAGCACAGTGTCTGCTTTAGAGTCTCTCCCTCTCACTCCCCTTTCCCTCTCCCCCTGCTCATGAGCCCTCTCTTGCTCACAAATAAAATCTTTTTAAAAATCCCAAAATTTCTTTGGTCACCATTGTAATTCTTCCTTTCTCTCTCTCATGTTCCTCCCTTCCCTAGTCTAACACTGATCTGCTTTTTGTCACATAGGTTATCCAAATCTAAGGGTCAAATAAGGGTCAAATCAACATAGTTTATCTTAAAATTAAAACTTTAGTATAGCTTTGCATGGATTTCAGTAAAATAAAAATGGACTTTGCAACTGATTTTGTAGCGTGACTTCAAGTGTACTAATAATATTATTTAAAGAAAGCCCTACCATACAAGTCATTTAGAGAGTGTATGTGGTGTTATAAGGAATTTTCATTGTCATTATTGTCTCTGGATTTTCTCTGTTGAGTTTTTAAGATGCTACATATTAATGGAATTCAGCTGTGCTAAATTTATTACTCAAAAATATAGAATTGCAAAAGGGAAAATACATGAATAGCAGTAATCATTTGCAAAGATTGCAAAAAGATTTTCAATATCATAACAAAAAAAAAATTGCTTTTGATTGTTTTTAGTTCTAAAACAGCAAAAGAGAGTGAAAGAAAGCCAGATACCTAGATGAATTCCTTATTTTGTCTTTATTTTTCCAGAAGCTCATATTTTCTGTTTGTGGTTTTCCCTGAAGACAGAATAGTTCCTTAATTTGCAGTTGTATGCTGCTCTGTGCTTAAGTTTCGTTTCTATAGTTTCCTGGGAAAGTGAATTTATTACTTCTGCCTTGTCAAAAAAAAAAAAAATTTTTTTTTTGGCATTAACTTTTACATGGATTATTCTCACTCTGAAAAGGTCATTTTCATCTTTTTTTTTTTTTTTATTGCTTTCTAACTTGGATTCACCATATTACTGACATGGCATGTACTTCCATAAATACTAAAAAATAAAATCTTGCAATTGTTTTTTGGATCCATGTCTTAAATGGAATTCTCCCCTTATAGAACCTCTCTCCGTCTGACTGCATTCTTTCTCGTTTGCGTATGTTATTATCCTATCTATAGAAGCGATGATACTTGGGTTTTGGAGGGCAGTGTTTTGTTTGTTTGTTTGTTTTGACAAAGAATAACTTTGAAACTATACAGCTGAAAATATAATTGTGTAAATAGTTTATTTTTAATTTGCTCATCAATTGAAGCTGTCAAATCTTTATTGAATGTACTATATCCAAGCACCAAACTAGACTTAGAATAACTTCGCCCTTTAGGAGTCCATAACTTATGTGTTGCCCCAGCTTGAATGATTTATTAGTTTTATTCTGTTTTAATAGGACTGTTTTTATAAGAGATAAATTCATTTTTACTTTGTTCAGACTTATAAACTACTTAAGATAAATTTAAGCCAACTGTATTGTGTTCTTGTATATTTAAAGCAAAATCAATATAAAAGTCAATGAAAAATAGAAAACTTTCAAAAGAGTTAAATGGCCTAAATGATGCTACTGCCTATAACAGCATTTTATTTCTGGGTTCTCTGTTCTGTTTCATTGATATATGTGTTTGTTTTAGGGCTCAGTACTGTACAGCTTTGTGATACAGCTTGAAATCAGGAATTGTGATGCCTTCAGTTTTGAACAGAACAAAGCAATACACTATCTCCTGAGAGTGGTCAGTTTGTTAGAGGAAATGACATCTTAGAATTGTAAAGAAAGAAAAACTTTTAATTTGACAAAGTTATATAGAATATAACTGTAAAGATGAAAATTAAAAAAAAAAAAAAAAACTTTAAAAAGACCAAAAAAAAAAAAAAAAAGAAGAAGAGGAAGAAGAAAAAAGTAGAGAGAGATAATGTGATCAGGCAGGTGAATAGAACAGAGCCATATGCTAGATTTTGGGAGTATTTTGATCTGTTATAGGAAACTGCATCCCAAAAGTTTAAAGAAAGAAAAACTTACGTATATGCAAAAATAAGGTTAAATATAATGAAGGGATAGAATGTGACTATAAAAATGAAAATTTAAAATGATTTTTTTTTTTTAAAGATTTTATTTATTTATTTGAGAGAGAGAGACAGTGAGAGAGAGCATGAGTGCAGAGAAGGTCAGAGGGAGAAGCAGACTCCCCATGGAGCTGGGAGCCCGACGTGGGATTCGATCCTGGGACTCCGGGATCATGACCTGAGCCGAAGGCAGTCGTCCAACCAACTGAGCCACCCAGGCATCCCTTAAAATGATTTTTAAAAAAGGAGTTGATAAGTTGATTGAAAGGGAAGAAAGAAAAATTTTAAAAAGAGAAAGATACAATTAAGATACTGAAGTTGAAAGACTAAAGAATCATGGAAAAAAGCCATGAATTCTGTGTGCTGTATTCCCCTAGAATATTTGTAGTTCTCATTGATCAGTAAACTTGGTCTAGGCTGGATGTTCTTTCTGATCTTCTGGGGAAGGAGCCTGCTGGGTTAATTCCCAAAAGTCTTTGCCTTATGAGGAATTGGACCACCCTTGCTTGCCAGGGGCCAGCCTAAGTAATCAACCCCGGTTTGCTCTAGGTGGCCTTTGTACCGTAAAGGCTTTCTGTGAAGCTTTCGAGGATAGAATGAAAATGGTGGCCTCCCCATCAGCAGCCCTGGAGGCCAGAGCTTGGGATCCCACTCCTTAGAGAGCACCCAGATAAAATCAGTCAATCACTCCTGTGTCCCGAGTCTCTATCTGCACTGTGTGCTCACCCAGCCTGGGACTGAGCCTTTGTATCTCGGGCAAATGGCCCCATTGGATACTCCAAACCCAGCAGATTCCTACAGCAGGTTCCCATGCTGCACCTCCCCAGGGAGGAAGGGGCATCTCCCTGGATTTGCTGCTTTTTGGGTCCCTGCTTGAAGAACAGTGGCCCCCTGACTGTGCCGTCGATCACTATTTATCACAGTCCTGAGCTGAGAGCCCACTCCGTGGCTCACTCTGCGCTCGCTTCCCTGGGAGCTTTGCCGCACTCAGGCACACCCAGTCTTCTGTGACCCTGGGGTCCTGAGACCACACTGTCCTAGCGAGGGTTCTGCCCCCAACTTAGCCACCAGAGAAATGTCCCTCACCAGAGCAGACTTCTAGAAGTTCTGATTTTGGGTTCTGATGCTTTATCACTTTCTAGTAGCCAGCTGACAGAGGCTTCCTTACCCCTGTGGTCTATCTTCCCATATATCACCTCAGATTCACTTTTTTGCACCTCCTACCTTGCAGAAAGTGGTAGCTTTTCTGTTCATAGAGTTGCAGCTATTTTCTTTAGTCTCCGTTTGAGTTCACAGGTGTTCAGAATGGTTTGATAGCTATCTAGCTGAATTCCTGGGACCAGATGAAATTAAGGTATCCTACTCCTCCATCTTGGAAGCTGCCAAAAACCCATTTGCCATTTTTAACCACTTTTTAACCATTTTCAGTAGAAAACAGACTTTGTAACACTTATCAAAGAAATACTAAAGGGCTCGATGTATGCCATAGAGTATCATGTACTTACTCTAATAGGACATGCTCGCTTCCAAACCTCTAACTACTGCCAAAATAAGAATGACCACATTTTATCCTTGTGATTTCCCAGGAAACTAATGGAGTCTGCTAGTACTTTGGTTCCCAGGTTTTGCCTTAATTTTAATTTGTCTCTGGCCTTTAGTGATTAGGGAGTAATAAAACATTGGCATTACTGGAGAGAATGCTGAGTCACTCTTATCAGTCCTGTAAACCCATATGAGAAGTCTGAAAATAGAAGACACATTTTTATTTACTTCAGTTTTCTGCTTCTCGATAGAAATTGATTAGACTATTTCTATTAAAAAGCGTGTAAAATCAACCTACAAAAAGTGTGTTTTTATTCACTAATAATGAGCTATCTGAAAATGAAAATTAAGAAAACAATCCCACTTAATAGTTGCATCAAAAAGAATAAAATCTCTAGGAATAAATTGACTGAGGAGGTGAATGACATCTTTACTGAAAGCTTTAAGACACTGATGAAAGAAATTGAAGAAGACACACATAAAATGGAAAGATATTCCATGTTCATGGATTAGAAGAATTAATATTGTCAAAATGTCGGTACTACCCAAATGTGTCTATCTAAAGATTCAGTGCAAGCTCTATCAAAATTCTATTTCACAGAAATAGAACAAATAGTCCTAAAACGTATATGGAACCACAGGTAAACTCAAAATGCCAAAGTAATCTCAAGAAAGAAGAACAAAGCTGGAGGGAGGCATCACTCTGCTGATTTCAAAGTATATTACAAAGCTATAATAATCAAAACAGTATGGTATTTGCATTAAAAACAGACATATAGGGACACCTGGGTGGCTCACTTGGTTAAGTGACTGCCTTTGGCTCAGGTCATGATCCTGGTGTCCCAGGATTGAGTCCTGCATTGGGCTCCCAGCTTCGTGGGGAGTCTGCTTCTCCCTCTGACCTTCTCCCCTCTCATTCTCTCTCTTTCTCTCTCTCTATCTCTCCATCTCTCTGAAATAAGTAAATAAAATCTTAAACAAAACAAAACAAAACAAAAAACAGATAGATAGGTCAATGGAACTGAATAGAAAGCCCAGAAATAAATCCATCCATATGCAGTCAATTAATCTATGACAAAGGAGCCAAGAATATAGAACACATTCAATATTCATCTAGGTTGCCACGTCAGGTTTCATTTTCTGATATACCATAATTAGCTTATCCTTTGGATTTATTTATTTATAGATTGTTTATCCATTTACCATTTTTAACCTTTTTTTTTTTTTTTTACCAGAAGGACTATATATTTTAGTAGAAAACAGAGACTTTATAACTCTTAACAAAGAAATACTAAAGTGCTCAATGTATGTCATAGAGCATCATGGACTTTATTAGGACACTGTAGTTTCCAAACTTCTAACTACTGCCAGAAGTCATTAAGGGGGTAGATCTTAGAAGTTCTCACCATAATATAAAAAGAATTGTAACCATTTGTAGTGATTAAAATGTTAACTAGACATTGTGGTAAGCATTTCACAATAAATACATATTTGAATGAATGTGTTTTATAGCTGAAATTAATATGTTATATGTCTCTTGTATCTCAGCTGAAAATAAAGTCACCAGAAGTGAGGCTGCTGTTTCTTCTTCTCACTGAGATGTTTATTTTCTATTGTGATGTGATGACTTAACCGAGATAATGAAACACATTGTGGGAGAAACCATTTTGACTTTTCAAAATTTTCCAAATTATTTCAAGTTAAAATGAATGAAAACATCTTTATCAGATTTTTATTTGTAATTTTTTTCTTGTATAGCTTCATGCCAACATAATTTTTTTTCTTTTCTTTTTCGTCTTATTTCTTTTCAGTGTTCCAAAATTCATTGTTTATGCACCATACCCAGTGCTCCATGTAATACTTGTCCTGCACAATACTCACTACCAGGCTCACCCAACCCCCCTAAACCCTCAGTTTGTTTCTCAGAGTCCACAGTTCTCTTATGCTTTGTCTCCTCCTCCAATTTCCCCCAACTCACTTCTCCTTTCCATCTCCCAATGCCCTCTGTGTTATTCCTTATGCTTCATAAGTAAGTGAAACCATATGATAATTGACTCTCTCTGCTTCACTAATTTCAGTCAGCACGATCTCTTCCAGTCCCATCCATGATGACTGATAAAAAAGTTGGGTATTTATCCTTTCTGATGGAGGCATAATACTCCATAATATATATGGACCATATCTTCCTTATTCATTTGTCCGTTGAAGGGCATCTTGGTTCTTTCCACAGTTTGGCGACTGTGGCCATTGCTACTATGAACATAATTTTTTAACAGAAATTATACTTTGATGTATTTTTTGTCTTTCAGCCTGTAAGTTCTTTGAAATGTTGCTATTTGGCAAGGTCAGCCATGTCCTGCCATTTGATTTAAATTTTGAATGTTAAATTTGAGAGTTAAAAAGAATTCCTTAGGGCACCTGGATGGCTCATTGTGTTAAGACGCTGCCTTCTGCTCAGTCTCCACTCAGTGCAAGAAATTTCCTTTTTCTCTCTATTACTGCCAACACCTGTTGTTTCTTGTGTTGTTAGTTTTAGTCATTCTGACAGATAAGTGCTTTTCCTCTATGGTCAGGAACAACTCAGGGATGTCCATTCTCACCATTTTTATTTGATATAGTATAGAAATCCCAGCCACAGCAATCAGACAACAAAAAGAAATAAAAAGTTTCCAAATTATTGACATCTGTCATCCTCTATTCTCCTGGTCTTTAGCATGTCAGGTTTGTTTTTTTTTTAATATTCCTTTACTATTATTTTAATGTTTAAGAAGGAACCACAGCCTTTCTCTCCTCTCAAAAGTTGGCAGTGCTTTTTTCTTTTATGGTTTGTCATTCAAGTGTGCATCTTTTAAAACTATAGTGTAGACTTACTTTGTTACTATGTCTTTCAGTCTACGAGCTCTCGTTCCATTCACCCCTTCTCCCTCACAATTTAGCTGTTAAAGATCCCCAGTCATGTGACCTGGGTAGTCACATACAGAGACCTGACCATATTGAGTTTTGTTTTTTTTTTTTTTTGGTAAGACTATAGTTGATACTGTATTCTTTCATCAGGAAGCACATAATGTCTAGTTATTTCTTTTTTAATGATGTTAATAACAGTTGATAACTGCCCAGACGTATTAGATGTAGGTGATTGATTATTTTTGGTTGCATACATTCCCGCATCTACTTTTTCATTAGTAGCAGCACAGTGCATATGGGGAAAGTAGAAAAAGTGCTTGATTCTTCACCTTTCTTTACCAGTTTTCAAAACAAGGAGTTGACTTCCTTTCATTCTCTATACATGGGCAGTTCTTTAAATTGTTGAATCATTACAAACTCGTGAATTTAAAGTATTTGATATGTTTCAATCCATTGCAATTCTTATCCATATTGAAATTCATATTGTTCCATATCCTCTCACTGGGATCCTCTTCAAGCCCCTTGGTTCTTTTAACATAACTCCAGAGTTAAAATCCTTCATAGTCTTTTTGCTTTCTAGAATGACAAGGTGTTTCAGGCTCATTAGAGGATGGACAGGAACTAATAATTTATCCGTGAGGATGCTCTCAACCAGTGGTTGTAAACCAGTACCCAGGGACCAAAAGTCAAAAAAAGACTTGTTGTCTTTTTTTTTTTTTTCCCCCTGAAAGAAACAAGTCAGTCACTCAACAATGACAACAACAAAATAACTTTTTCAGCACTTACTATGTGCCAGGCATTGTATTAGTTGCTGGAAATATAGTTCATAAGACCTAAAACTGCCTTCAAGGGTTTTACAGTTTGATGAGGAAAATAATATAAGCCTTAACACAATATTAAGTGACCTTTTAGGACTCTAAGATGGTGTGAATTCCTAGAAGAGACCTAACTCATGGTTTGGGGATCAAAGAAGCAAAATATCACTCAGTTTTCTTGGTTTGTCTTTTACCGCCCTTATGTTCACTTTTCTTTCTTTAATTCTACATATGAGTGAAATCATATATATATTCCATTTTATATATATATGTAAGATTATATATATATATATATACACACCACATTTTCTTTATCCATTCATTAGACAATGAATATTTGGGCTTCTTCATAATTTGACTGTAGAGAACAAACTGTTGTTTACTGGAGGGGAAGTGGGCAAAACGATGGGTTAAATAGGTGATAAGTGTTAAGGAGGACACTTGTGATGAGCACTGGATCTTGTATGTAAGTGATGAATCACTAAATTCTATACCTAAAACTAACATTGCACTGTATGTGAACTAGCTGGTATTTAAATGAAAACCTGGAAAAAAATATTATTCAATTTTCTATTTAAAACATAAGTCTTTAGTTGAAGAAAGATGAGGGAAGATTATTTAGGCATAGAAGGCATAGTTGAGCCTGATTTTTTCTTTAATTAGAAAAGCAATCAACAAGTCTGTGTTAAAAATATTCTGTTGCCAAACTTAAATCTGATCCTGTGACCAGTTTTTCTGTTATCATTGTCTTCTTTCTTGCCAGAAATGTCCCTAAATAATATTTTTCTCCATAGAATACAAATTTTAAATCAGAGTCAAGGCCTTTCTCTCCTAATCTGGACTGGATGAGTTAGTATCGCTTTTTTTTTATTTGTTTTTATTTCCAGTATGAGTATTCCAGAATCAACCTTGCAGTTCCATATAACTTGTGGGCATTTTTACTGCCATCATATTTACTTCTTCACTGAGCTACCTTTTCTAGCTTCCATTCATATTTACTTGCAACTTTTACTTTTTAACAAGCTGATTCTTGGAGCACCTGGGTGGCTCAGTCAGTTAAGTATCTAACTTTGGCTCAGGTCATGATCTCAGGGTTCTGGGATGGAGCCCCGCTGTGGGCTCCTGTTCAGTAGGGAGTCTGTTTCTCCCTCTGCCCCTGCCCCTTCTCTCTCTCTCTCTCTCAAATAAATAACATACTAAATAAAGATTCTGATTCTTGTACTCATCTTACCTTCTGTTCCTTTTCCCAAGTCAGCAGAAAATAGGTTTATCTGTGATAAAATCAATAGAAATAAAACTGCACTTATTAGCTTATTCTCATTATTGAAACTAATTATGATAAATCACATTATAATTTATTATTTCAGCAAGAACATTGATTGATCTAATTATTTTAGAGCAACATTCTAGAACTTTCCCCAGAACAAGTTTTATTTAACACTAGCTCCATTCTGTTTCTTGAACCAATTATTTTAGACTGCCAAAATATAATTTCCAAAAACATAAAATTGTGATTTTCAGGCAAATATAAAGTAAATATGGGTGAAAAAATTTTTTGAATTCATTAATTAATGATGAAATCGGTAGTATGTTAAGATGAGTTTGAGTAGCATTTGAAGAGCTAAGTATTGACTATTAAATATGGCAATGTTAAAATAAGATAACTAAATTAGATACAAAACTAACTAATATCCTGTCTATTAACCAGTAACCTTTATGGTTATTTTTTTCACCAGATAGAAGTTATTTGCATTTCTGCCTAACAAAAATGTACAAATTAACATTCGGTTAGTAAACAGTAAATCTAACAAATTATATTCCCCTAATCCTTGGGTGGCCATGTGTCCCATAGATCATTGGAAGGACCTATTATGAAACTTTTTGCCTTTTTTCCATGTTGTGGTTGGTTTTAGAATAAGACTTTGGTACTCTTAGACTGGATTGAAGAATTTTCTTTGGGTCCAAAAATTGTGAATAACTGTTGGAGTAAATTCTGTTTTAGTACATTTTGTCAGTTTTGTATTCCACAGTTAAACAACTGCCTAATAATTCGCTTTTAATACTGAGTCTTTGAGTGGTATAAAGTACTCTAACTGGGGATGAGAGAATAGCAAAGGAAATTTTTATATGTTTAACAGACATATAATAATGGCTTTTGAGTAAATTCTCTATGTTTTTATCTTCCCTAGGGTTTTCCAGGAGATATTGGGATTCCTGGACAAAATGGCCCTGAAGGATCAAAGGTAAAAGAAAATTGAGAAAGAAAGAAAGAAAGAAAGAAAGGAAGGAAGGAAGGAAGGAAGGAAGGAAGGAAGGAAGGAAGGAAGGAAGGAAGAAAGAAAGAAAAAGGAAGGAAGGAAGGGAGGGAGGGAGGAAAAAAGTATTATATTTAGAGTTTCCTAATCTCATGTTTCAATGAATGGTTGAAGAAAAAGACTTTAGGAATATCAGAAGATGTCTGGATATTTTTGAGCTGTCTCAGGTGCATTTAATAAATTGTAGAGCTTATTTCAAGATAATCAGGAAGTTGCTTGCATGTTTAGTTGTTCTTTCAGCACCCTTTGTTTAGTTAGAGTATCTTCTCCAACATCTTGAGTTCAGGTCTTTGAAAATGATTTTCTTTGTTTGGTATAGACATAGATTAGGGGGATAATATTTTCAAAAAAATATAAATCACTGAAAAAGGAATTCTTGGAAGAGGTGAAATAAACTAAAAGGCCATAACCTATGATATATGGATGAAAGTTTTCTGGCTACTGAAACCCTTTGGGTCCATAAAAAAATCCTCTGATTAAAATACAAGAAAGCTTGCAGTGTCCTGGAATTTATAAATAGCACAGAATACCTGAAGAACACTAAGCATTTTTAACTTCCTTTACTGTTGTTGTGTATATATTACTAGGAATTAGCAAAATTTCTTTCTTTTTAAATTTTATATATAGAAGTATAATTATAACATACCCTGTTAATTTCCTATGTACATCATAATGATTTGACAACTTAATATATTATGAAATGATTGCCACAATAAGTGTCGTTACTATCTGTCACCATATAGAGTTACTGAAATATTGACTTTATTCTCTATTCGTACATGATCTCTCCATACTTTACTATTTTCTAACTGGAGGTTTGTAACTAACTCTTAAGTCCTTCATCTATTTTGTCTCCCTGCCCTGACCCCTGTCTTCTGTGGTAATCAACTGTTTTCTGCATCTATGAGTCCGTTTCTGTTTTATTTTATTTGTTTGTTTTTGTTTTCCAGATTCTATGGTAAATGAAATTATACGACATTTGTCTTTGTCTGACTTATTTCATTTAGTATAATACCCTCTAGGTCCATCTGTTTTGTCACAAATGGCAAGACTTCATCCTTTTTTTGTGGTAGAGTAATATTATGTTGTATATCTCTAGCTCATCTTTTTTATCCACTCATCTATCAATGGATACTTAGGTTACTTCCATTTTTGGCTATTCAGATAATGCTGCAATGAACATAGGGATATATATATCTCTGAATTTGTGTTTTCATTTTGTTCAGATAAATATCCAGAAGTGGAATTTTTGGATCACATGATTGTTCTATTGTAATTTTTTTTAGGAACTTCTATACTATTTTCCATAGTGTCTATACCAGTTTACATACTTATCAACAATGTACGAGAATCCCTTTTCTCTAATCATAGCTGACACTTACTTTTAGTCTTTTTGATAATAGCCAATCTGAGAGCTGTGAGTTGACATCTCATTATGGTTTTGACTTGTATTTTCCTGGTAATTAGTGATGTTGCACATTTTATCATATGCCTGTTGACACCTGTATGTCTTCTTTGGGAACTTATCTATTCAAGTTCTCTGCCCATTTTTTAACCAGGTTTTTAATTTGCTATTTATTTATTTGTTAAAATACTTAATTTATTTATTTGAGAGAGAGTGAGAGAGAGCATGAGAGGGGAGAGGGTCATAGAGAGAGAAGCAGACTCCCTGCTGAGCCCGGAACTGAATGAGGAACTCAATCCCAGGACTCCAGGATCATGACATGATCATGACCTGATGTTGCTTAACCGACTGAGCCACCGAGGTGCCCCTATTTATTTGGTTTTGGTATTAAATTGTGTAGGAGCACCTGGATGGCTGAGTCAGTTAAACATCTGCCTTCAGCTCAGGTCATCACCTCCGGGTCCGAGGTCCTGGGACAGAGCCCTGTGATGGACTCCCTGCTCAGTGAGAATTTTCTTCTCCCTCTCCCTCTGCCCTGGCATGCACTCTCACTCTCTCTCTCTCTCTCAAATAAATAGAATCTTTAAAAAATTGTGTAAGTTCTTTATGTATTTTAGATATAAACTCTTTATCAGTATGTGATTTGCAAGTATTTTCTCTCATTCAGTAGGTTGTTTGTTTGTTGGTAATAGTTTTCTTTACTGTACAAAACCACGTTAGTTTGATGTAATTCAATTTTTTATTTTAGCTTTTGTTGCTTTGCCAAAAACATATTGCTAAGACTGCTGTCAAAAAGTGTATTGCCCATGTTTTCTCTTTATTCGTACTTTATTTGGGCTCTCCTTTTTCTTAATGAGTGTCAATAGAGGTTTGTCAATATTTTTTTTTTAATTTTTAATTTTTAATTTTTTATAAACATATATTTTTATCCCCAGGGGTACAGGTCTGTGAATCACCAGGTTTACACACTTCACAGCACTCACCAAAGCACATACCCTCCCCAATGTCCATAATCCCACCCCCTTCTCCCAACCTCCCTTCCCCCAGCAACCCTCAGTTTGTTTTGTGAGATTAAGAGTCACTTATGGTTTGTCTCCCTCCCAATTACATCTTGTTTCATTGATTCTTCTTCTACCCACTTAAGCTCCCATGTTGCATCACCACTTCCTCATATCAGGGAGATCATATGATAGTTGTCTTTCTCTGCTTGACTTATTTCGATAAGCGTGATACGCTCTAGTTCCATCCATGTTGTTGCAAATGGCAAGATTTCATTTCTTTTGATGGCTGCATGGTATTCCATTGTGTATATATACCACATCTTCTTGATCCATTCATCTGTGGATGGACATCTAGGTTCTTTCCATAGTTTGGCTATTGTGGACATTGCTGCTATAAACATTCAGGTGCACGTGCTCCTTTGGATCACTACGTTGGTATCTTTAGGGTAAATACTCAGTAGTGCAATTGCTGGGTCATAGGGCAGTTCTATTTTCAACATTTTGAGGAACCTCCATGCTGTTTTCCAGAGTGGCTGCACCAGCTTACATTCCCACCAACATTGTAGGAGGGTTCCCCTTTCTCCGCATCTTCGCCAGCATCTGTCACTTCCTGACTTGTTGATTTTAGCCATTCTGACTGGTGTGAGGTGATACCTCATTGTGGTTTTGATTTGTATTTCCCTGATGCCCAGTGATATGGAGCACTTTTTCATGTGTCTGGTGGCCATCTGGATGTCTTCTTTGCAGAAATGTCTGTTCATGTCCTCTGCCCATTTCTTGATTGGATTATTTGTTCTTTGGGTGTTGAGTTTGCTAAGTTCTTTATAGATTTTGGACACTCGTCCTTTATCTGATATGTCGTTTGCAAATATCTTCTCCCATTCTGTCAGTTGTCTTTTGATTTTATTAACTGTTTCCTTTGCTGTGCAAAAGCTTTTGATTTTGATGAAATCCCAATAGTTTATTTTTGCCCTGGCTTCCCTTGCCTTTGGCGTTGTTCCTAGGAAGATGTTGCTGCGGCTGAGGTCGAAGAGGTTGCTGCCTGTGTTCTCCTCAAGGATTTTGATGGATTCCTTTCGCACATTGAGGTCCTTCATCCACTTTGAGTCTATTTTCGTGTGTTGTGTAGGGAATTGGTCCAATTTCATTTTTCTGCATGTGGCTGTCCAATTTTCCCAGCACCATTTATTGAAGAGGCTGTCTTTTTTCCATTGGACATTCTTTCCTGCTTTGTCGAAGATGAGTTGACCATAGAGTTGAGGGTCTATTTCTGGGCTCTCTATTCTGTTCCATTGATCTATGTGTCTGTTTTTGTGCCAGTACCATGCTGTCTTGATGATGACAGCTTTGTAATAGAGCTTGAAGTCCAGAATTGTGATGTATCTTATGGTTTGGGGTGCAATTGTAAATGGGATTGATTCATTAATTTCTCTTTCTTCTGTCTTGCTCTTGGTATAGAGAAATGCAACTGATTTCTGTGCATTGATTTTATATCCTGACACTTTACTGAATTCCTGTACAAGTTCTAGCAGTTTTGGAGTGGAGTCTTTTGGGTTTTCCACATATAGTATCATATCATCTGCAAAGAGTGATAATTTGACTTCTTCTTTGCCGATTTGGATGCCTTTAATTTCCTTTTGTTGTCTGATTGCTGAGGCTAGGACTTCTAGTACTATGTTGAATAGCAGTGGTGATAATGGACATCCCTGCCGTGTTCCTGACCTTAGCGGAAAAGCTTTCAGTTTTTCTCCATTGAGAACGATATTTGCGGTGGGTTTTTCATAGATGGCTTTGATGATATTGAGGTATGTGCCTTCTATCCCTACACTTTGAAGAGTTTTGATCAGGAAGGGATGCTGTACTTTGTCAAATGCTTTTTTAGCATCTATTGAGAGTATCATATGGTTCTTGTTCTTTCTTTTATTGATGTGTTGTATCACATTGACTGATTTGCGGATGTTGAACCAACCTTGCAGCCCTGGAATAAATCCCACTTGGTCGTGGTGAATAATCGTTTTAATGTACTGTTGAATCCTATTGGCTAGTATTTTGGTGAGAATTTTCGCATCTGTGTTCATCAAGGATATTGGTCTATAGCTCTCTTTTTTGATGGGATCCTTGTCTGGTTTTGGGATCAAGGTGATGCTGGCCTCATAAAATGAGTTTGGAAGTTTTCCTTTCATTTCTATTTTTTGGAACAGTTTCAGGAGAATAGGAATTAGTTCTTCTTTAAATGTTTGGTAGAATTCCCCCGGGAAGCCGACTGGCCCTGAGCTTTTGTTTGTTTGGAGATTTTTAATGACTGTTTCAATCTCCTTACTGGTTATAGGTCTGTTCAGGCTTTCTATTTCTTCCTGGTTCAGTTGTGGTAGTTTATATGTTTCTAGGAATGCATCCATTTCTTCCAGGTTGTCAAATTTGTTGGCATAGAGTTGCTCATAGTATGTTCATATAATAGTTTGTATTTCGTTGGTGTTAGTTGTGATCTCTCCTCTTTCATTCATGATTTTATTTATTTGGGTCCTTTCTCTTTTCTTTTTGATAAGTCGGGCCAGGGGTTTATCAATTTTATTAATTCTTTCAAAGAACCAGCTCCTACTTTCGTTGATTTGTTCTATTGTTTTTTTGGTTCTATTTCATTGATTTCTGCTCTGATCTTTATGATTTCTCTTCTCCTGCTGGACTTAGGGTTTCTTTCTTATTCTTTCTCCAGCTCCTTTAGGTGTAGAGTTAGGTTGTGTACCTGAGACCTTTCTTGTTTCTTGAGAAAGGCTTGTACCGCTATATATTTTCCTCTCAGGACTGCCTTTGTTGTGTCCCACAGATTTTGAACCGTTGTATTTTCATTATCATTTGTTTCCATGATTTTTTCAATTCTTCTTTAATTTCCCGGTTGACCCATTCATTCTTTAGAAGGATGCTGTTTAGTCTCCATGTATTTTGGTTCTTTTCAAACTTCCTTTTGTGGTTGAGTTCTAGCTTTAGAGCATTGTGGTCTGAAAATATGCAGGGAATGATCCCAATCTTTTGATATAGGTTGAGTCCTGATTTAGGACCGAGGATGTGATCTATTCTGGAGAATGTTCCATGTGCACTAGAGAAGAATGTGTATTCTGTTGCTTTGGGATGAAATGTTCTGAATATATCTGTGATGTCCATCTGGTCCAGTGTGTCATTTAAGGCCTTTATTTCCTTGCTGATCTTTTGCCTGGATGATCTGTCCATTTCAGTGAGGGGAGTGTTAAAGTCCCCTACGATTATTGTATTATTGTTGATGTGTTTCTTTGATTTTGTTATTAGTTGGTTTATATAGTTGGCTGCTCCCACGTTGGGGGCATAGATATTTAAAATTGTTAAATCTTCTTTTGGACACACCCTTTGAGTATGATATAGTGTCCTTCCTCATCTCTTATTATAATCTTTGGCTTAAAATCTAATTGATCTGATATAAGGATTGCCACTCCTGCTTTCTTCTGATGTCCATAAGCATGGTAAATTCTTTTCCACCCCCTCACTTTAAATCTGGAGGTGTCTTCGGGCTTAAAATGAGTTTCTTGGAGGCAACATATAGATGGGTTTTGTTTTTTTATCCATTCTGATAGCCTGTGTCTTTTGACAGGGGCATTTAGCCCATTAACATTCAGGGTAACTATTGAGAGATAGGAATTTAGTGCCATTGTATTGCCTGTAAGGTGACTGTTACTGTATATGGTCTCTGTTCCTTTCTGATCTACCACTTGTAGGCTCTCTCTTGTAGGCTCTCTCTTTGCTTAGAGGACCCCTTTCAAGATTTTCTGTAGAGCTGGTTTGGTGTTTGCAAAGTCTTTCAGTTTTTGTTTGTCCTGGAAGCTTTTAATCTCTCCTTCTATTTTCGATGATAGCCTAGCTGAATATAGTATTCTTGGCTGCATGTTTTTCTCGTTTAGTGCTCTGAAAATATCATGCCAGCTCTTTCTGGCCTGCCAGGTCTCTGTGGATAAGTCAGCTGCCAATCTAATATTTTTACCATTGTATGCTACAGACTTCTTTTCCCGGGCTGCTTTCAGGATTTTCTCTTTGTCACTAAGATTTGTGAATTTTACTATTAGGTGACGGTGTGTGGGCCTATTCTTATTGATTTTGAGGGGCGTTCTCTGAACCTCCTGAATTTTGATGCTTGTTCCCTTTGCCATATTGGGGAAATTCCCCCCAATAATTCTCTCCAGTATACCTTCTGCTCCCCTCTCTCTTTCTTCTTCTTCTGGAATCCCAATTATTCTAATGTTGTTTCGTCTTATGGTGTCACTTATCTCTCGAATTCTCCCCTCATGGTCCAGTACCTGTTTGTCCCTCTTTTGCTCATCTTCTTTATTCTCTGTCATTTGGTCTTCTATATCACTAATTCTTTCTTCTGCCTCATTTATCCTAGCAGTGAGAGCCTCCATTTTTGATTGCACCTCATTAATAGCTTTTTTTATTTCAACTTGGTTAGATTTTAGTTCTTTTATTTCTGCAGAAAGGGCTTTTATATCTCCCGACAGGGTTTCTCTAATATCTTCCATGCCTTTTTCGAGCCCGGCTAGAACCTTGAGAATTGTCATTCTGAACTCTAGATCTGACATATTACCGATGTCTGTATTGATTAGGTCCCTAGCCTTCGGTACTGCCTCTTGTTCTTTTTTCTGTGGTGAATTTTTCCATCTTGTCATTTTGCCCAGATAAGGGTATATGAAGGAGCAAGTAAAATACTAAAAGGGTGGCAACAACCCCAGGAAAATATGCTTTCACCAAATCAGAAGAGCTCCCAAATCGTGAGGGCGGAGAAAGGGGATAAAAAGAGGTTCAAAAAGGAAGAGAGAAAAAAAAAAGAAAAGAAAAGAATTAAAAAAAAGAAAACAAATAAAGGAAAATATAAAAAAGAAAAAATATATATATTAGATAAACTAGTTAAAAAACGTTAAAAAAGAAAAGGGTAAAAAATTTAAAAAAAATTTTACCTGAAGGCGAGAAAAAAGAAAAAAAAAAAGAAAAAGAAAAAAATTAAATTAACTGCAACTCTAAAAAAAAATCACAGGCAGAAAGCCATGAGTTCCGTGCTCTGCTTTCTCCTCCTCTGGAATTCTGCTGCTCTTCTTGGCATTGAAACCACACTCCTTGGTAGGTGAACTTGGTCTTGGCTGGATTTCTCGTTGATCTTCTGGGGGAGGCGCCTGGTGTAGTGATTCTCAAGTGTCATTGCCCCAGGCGGAATTGCACCAGGCTGAGTAATCCGCTCGGCTTTGCTTTCAGGAGCTTTTGTTCCCTGAGCGCTTTCTGTAGAGTTCCGGAGGATGGGAATACAAATGGCGGCCTCCTGGTCTCCGGCCCGGAGGAGCTGAGAGCCTGGGGCCCCATTACTCTGTGCGGCCTCAGAGAACAGCGCCCAGTTACTCCCATCTGCCTGACCTCCGGCCGCGCTCCGAGCTCATCGAGCTGTGAGCTTACTGTCGGCTCTGTCTTTGTAGCCGGTTTTCCCATTCCAATACCGGCAAGCTCTGCGACACTCAGACACCCCTGATCCTTCTGTAACCCTGTGGGACCTGAGGCCACGCTGACCCCGCGTGGGCTTCGCCCCGGTTTAGCCTCTGGAGCGATGTCCCTCAGTGGAACAGACTTTTAAAAGTCCCGATTTTGTGCTCCGTTGCTCCACCGCTTGCGGGAGCCGGCCCCTCCCCCCGGTGTCTATCTTCCCATCGCTTTGGATTCACGTCTCCGCCGGTCCTACCTTTCAGAAAGTGGTTGTTTTTCTGTTTCCAGAATTGCTGTTCTTCTTCTCTTCGATCTGCCGATGGATTTGTAGGTGTTTGCAATCTTTAGATAAGCTATCTAACTGATCTCGGCTAGCTGATGTAGTCTTAGCCTGCTACTTCTCCGCCATCTTGACTCCTCTCCAGTTTGTCAATATTTTTAAAGCTTTTCAAAGAACCAGCTTTTAGTTTCATTGATTTTTTTTTAAAGATTTTATTTATTTATTTGAAGATCACAAGTAGGCAGAGAGGCCGGCAGAGAGAGAGAGAGGAGGAAGCAGGCTCCCTGCTGAGCAGACAGCCTGATGCAGGACTCAATCCCAGGATCCTGAGATCATGACCCGAGCCGAAGGCAGCGGCTTAACCCACTGAGCCACCCAGGCGCCCTCGTTGATTTTTTTTTAATTGTCTTTTTTTTTTTGAGTCTCTATTTCATTTCTTTCCACTCTGTTGTTATTTCTTCCCTTAACTTTGGGCTTTTTCTGCATATTTTCTAGTTCCATTAAGTGTAGAAATAGATCGTTTATTTGGGATTTTTCCTGTTTCTTGAGGTAGGCCTGTATTGCTGTGGACTTCCCTCTCAGAACTGCTTTTGTGCCATAGATTTTTGGAAAGTCATGTTTCTATTTTCATTTGTCTCAAGGTATTTTTTAATTTCCTCTTTGATTTCCATGTTGACCCATTGGTTGTCTAGTAGTGTGCTGCTTAGTTTCTGTGTGCTTGTGTTTTTTCTAATTTTTTTTTCTTGTAATTGATTTCTAGTTTCGTGCTGTGGTCAGAAAAGAGGTTTGACATAATTCAGTCATCTTGAATTTATTGAAACTTATATTGTTGCCTTATAGGTTACCCGTAATATAGAGTAGCCCACATGCACTTGAAAAGAATGTGTATTCCACAGTTTTTAGATGAAATATTCCATATGTATATCTATTAAGTCTATTTGGTCTAAGGTGTCATTTAAGGCCAGTGTTTATTAATTTCTGTCTGGATAATCTATCCATTGATGTAAGTGGGATATTAAAGTCTCCTGCTATTATTAACTTTACTGTTAATTTTTCCACTTTTGTCTGTTAACATTTGCTTTCTAGATTTAGGTGCTCTCTAGATGTTGGGTGCATAAATATTTATCAATGTTATGTCCTCTTCTTGGATTTATTCCTTTGTCACTATGTAATGCCATTCTTTTATTGTCTTACAATCTTTGTTTTAAAATCCATTTTGTCATTTATAGGTATTACTACTCTACCTTTTTTTTTCACTTGAATTTGTGTGGAATATCTCTTTCCAATTTTTTTTTTTTTAATTTTACTATTTTTTTTTTAAATTTTTATTTTTTATAAACATATATTTTTATCCCCAGGGGTACAGGTCTGTGAATCACCAGGTTTACACACTTCACAGCACTCACCAAAGCACATACCCTCCCCAATGTCCATAATCCCACCCTCTTCTCCCAAACCCCCTCCCCCCATCAACCCTCAGTTTGTTTTGTGAGATTAAGAGTCACTTATGGTTTGTCTCCCTCCCAATCCCATCTTGTTTCATTTATTCTTCTCCTACCCACTTAAGCCTCCATGTTGCATCACCACTTCCTCATATCAGGGAGATCATATGATAGTTGTCTTTCTCTGCTTGACTTATTTCGCTAAGCATGATTCGCTCTAGTTCCATCCATGTTGTCGCAAATGGCAAGATTTCGTTTCTTGTGATGGCTGCATAGTATTCCATTGTGTATATATACCACATCTTCTTGATCCATTCATCTGTTGATGGACATCTAGGTTCTTTCCATAGTTTGGCTATTGTGGACATTGCTGCTATAAACATTCGGGTGCATGTGCCCCTTTGGATCACTACATTTGTATCTTTAGGGTAAATACCCAATAGTGCAATTGCTGGGTCATAGGGCAGTTCTATTTTCAACATTCTGAGGAACCTCCATGCTGTTTTCCAGAGTGGCTGCACCAGCTTGCATTCCCACCAACAATGTAGGAGGGTTCCCCTTTCTCCACATCCTCGCCAGCATCTGTCATTTCCTGACTTGTTGATTTTAGCCATTCTGACTGGTGTGAGGTGATATCTCATTGTGGTTTTGATTTGTATTTCCCTGATGCCAAGTGATATGGAGCACTTTTTCATGTGTCTGTTGGCCATCTGGATGTCTTCTTTACAAAAATGTCTGTTCATGTCCTCTGCCCATTTCTTG
The DNA here is from genome assembly GCF_964662115.1 of Mustela nivalis. NCBI lineage: Eukaryota > Metazoa > Chordata > Mammalia > Carnivora > Mustelidae > Mustela > Mustela nivalis. The sequence continues at coordinate 70,173,643 of NC_139029.1, read as the reverse complement.
ATTGGATTATTTGTTCTTTGGGTGTTGAGTTTGCTAAGTTCTTTATAGATTCTGGACACTAGTCCTTTATCTGATATGTCATTTGCAAATATCTTCTCCCATTCTGTCAGTTGTCTTTTGATTTTGTTAACTGTTTCCTTTGCTGTGCAAAAGCTTTTGATCTTGATGAAATCCCAATAGTTCATTTTTTCCCTTGCTTCCCTTGCCTCCAAAACTGCTAGAACTCATACAGGAATTCAGTAAAGTGTCAGGATATAAAATCAATGCACAGAAATCAGTTGCATTTCTCTACACCAACAGCAAGAGAGAAGAAAGATATATTAAGGAGTCAATCCCCTTCACAATTGCATCCAAAACCATAAGATACCTAGGAATAAACCTAACCAAAGAGACACAGAATCTATACTCAGAAAACTATAAAGTACTCATGAAAGAAATTGAGGAAGACACAAAGAAATGGAAAAATGTTCCATGCTCCTGGATTGGAAGAATAAATATTGTGAAAATGTCTATGCTACCTAAAGCAATCTACACATTTAATGCAATTCCTATCAAAGTACCATCCATCTTTTTCAAATAAATGGAACAAATAATGCTAAAATTTATATGGAACCAGAAAAGACCTCGAATAGCCAAAGGGATATTGAAAAAGAAAGCCAACGTTGGTGGCATCACAATTCCGGACTTCAAGCTCTATTACAAAGCTGTCATCATCAAGACAGCATGGTACTGGCACAAAAACAGACACATAGATCAATGGAACAGAATAGAGAGCCCAGAAATAGACCCTCAAATCTATGGTCAACTCATCTTCGACAAAGCAGGAAAGAATGTCCAATGGAAAAAAGACAGCCTCTTCAATAAATGGTGCTGGGAAAACTGGACAGCCACATGTAGAAAAATGAAATTGGACCATTTCCTTACACCACACACAAAAATAGACTCAAAATGGATGAAGGACCTCAATGTGCGAAAGGAATCCATCAAAATCCTTGAGGAGAACACAGGCAGCAACCTCTTCGACCTCTGCCGCAGCAACATCTTCCTAGGATCTCTTTCCAATTTTTAATTTTCAGTCTATATATATCTGTAGACCTGAAGTGAGTCATATTTCTAAATAGGAACTTTCCTTTTTCAAGACTTTTTAACATTTCTTATAAGGCCAGTTTAGTGCTGATGAACTACTTTTTTTTCCTTGTCTGGGAAACTCTTCATCTGTCCTCCAATTCTGAGTGATAACCTTACTGGGTAGAATATTCTCAGTTGTAAATTTTCCCCTTTCTGCACTTCAATATATCCTGCTACTCCTTTCAGACTGCCAGAATTTCTGCTGAAAAATTAGCTTGACAGTCTTATAGTGTTTCCCTTGTTTGTGATTATTTATTTTTTATCTTGCTGCCTTTATTTATTTATTTATTTAGACAGAGGGAATGTGTGTGAGCTGGGGGTTGTAGGGGCAGAGGGAGGAGAAGAGAGAAATACAGGGCTTGATCTCACCACTCTGAGACTATGACCTGAGCTGAAGTCAAGAATTGAATGCTTAACCAATTAAACCACCCAGGTGCCCTCTCTTACTGCCTTTAAGATTCTTTCTTTAACTTTTGCCATTTTGATTATAATATTTTTAATTAAAATAGGTTTGGTTTAGATATCTTCGGGTTCATTTTGTTGAGGACTCATTGCTTTCTGGACTTGGATGTCTCCTTCTTTCCCTATGTTAAGGAAATTTTCAGTCATTATTTCTTCAAATAACTTTTCTGTCCCTTTCTCTTCTCCTAATGTGAATATTAGTATGCTTGATGTTGTCTCATGGGTCCCTTGTTCTCATTTCTAAAAGATTTTTTTTCTTTTTGCTGTTCTGATTGGGCATTTCCACTATTTTTTTTTTCATTCAGTTTGTTGATTCATTCTTCTGTATTTGCTATTGATTCTCCTCAGTATTTTTTTATTTCAATTATTGCATTCTTCAGCATTGATTCGTTCTTTCTGACATTTTTAATATCTGTTGAAGTTCTCACTGTGTTTCTCTACTTTTTCCAAGATTGATGAGTATCTTTATGACTATTACTTTGAACTCCTTATCAGATAAATTACTTACCTTTTTTTCATTAGGGCTTATTTCCTAGTTTTTGATGTTGTTCTTTTGTTTGGGACATATTCCTATGTTTCCTCTTTTTTTTTTTTTTTTTTTAATTTCTGGATTTGTTTCCGTAAATTAGGTAGCATCTCTTGGTCTTGAAGGAGTGACCTTGTGTAGAAAAATCCCCTTTATACACTAGATGTGCTTGGCAGCTTTGGCAAGCATGGGTTAGGAAGGTCTTTGGAGTTGTTGCACTGTGGCCGTCTTAACAGGATACTAGAGCTTGAGTGGCCAGAGGCCAGGAGGGTTTCTGGGAATCTTGTGCAGGAGGCTGCTTTGTTTGGATAGATGGAGTAGGCACAGGCTGGTGGGAGAGGTCCAGGATGTGTTGTGCCAGTGCCACGTTGGTGGGGTGGTGTCTGGTGCAGGTTATACAGTCCCATAGCATGCCATGCTGGGGCTGACTTGATAGGATGGCTGGAGCTAATATAGGCACAGGCTAGGGGTTCCCAGGCATATTACCAAGGTCCCTTTGGTGGGATGGCAGGATCAGACAAAGACTGCAGAATTCCAAAGCATACCATGCCAAGACTGTAGTAATAGCACAGTTGGAACTGTGTCACAGGTATTGGGACCTTGAGCATGCTGTGCAGTGCCATCTTTTAAGGACAGCTGGAGCTGGTATGGGCCCAGAAACCAGGGTGAACTGGGATGGCCTCACCAGATCAGCTAGAGGACCTGTACCCTATTCTTTTCTGCACCATCAAGATGGAAGGATAATGTAAAAAATGGTGCTCACCAGCTCTTTTGATTTTGGTGAGAGTTCAACAGTTTTCTGCCCATTTGACAGTCATTCTAGGATGGATTTCCTTTACTTACAGTCTAGTTTCTCTTTAAACCACTGCTCTTTCTCTTTGCCTCATTGTGGCAAATCTGCATGGGAGTGGTATCTCTCCTTACTACAGGTTACCACAATGGGAGTGGCATTCCCATTGTTAACTTGCCTTTATCTATCCTGCCCTTCTGTGTGTGGTCCTTTATCTTTTGTTGTATAGAAGGCTGTTTAATGAGCCTTTAGTTCTTCTCCAGAATTATTCTATATGTAGTTGTAAATTTGGTGTGTCCATGGGAGGAGGTGACTTCAGGGTCTTTTTATGCCATCATCTTGGATTATCTCTCCATAACAAAAATTTAAATATCCAGGTTTACCATGGATATGGTAAAGACTCACATAGAATGAACATTGTAAACAATGTATTGTTAATAAAGACATGAGAGGATGAAAAAGCCTGAAGTTTAGAGAATGGACAGGTTATGAAGCACAGTACTGCTGCTGTGGAAGGTGAGTGTGAGTTGGAGAAACTGAGAGGAGATGAGGCTGGAAAGAATATTAATAACTTATTTGTTAGTGTGCTATAGTGTTAAGTACTATAACACTACAATAAATGTCTTATGCACATCTTACGTCATCTTCACAACAGCATTATGAGGTAAGTATTATCCTCACTTTAGATGGTTAAATTTTTGTCTCGCCATCGTATAACTATCAAGTGACTTAGCCAAAATTCTAACCCAGATATGATTTCAAATTCTGAGTTCTTAACCACTTAACTTTGAGATGAAACCATGGAAAACATTCACTACGGTGCTAAAGTGTTTCCACTTTATCCAAGGGCATCATGAAATAATCAAAGATATTTAAGTAGTTAAGTGTCCTAGGTGATTTACATTTTAAAAATAATACCTTTCAGCTCGGAGGATGGTTTAAATCAGAGGGAAACTTGGGGCAAGGAGATAAACTAGAAAAAGAAAAGAATTATAAAGATCTGAAATAGAACATTCAGGCAGCAAATATTTATTGACTACCTTTTGTATGACAGCCATTGTACTAGATGCTCGACCATCTACAAAGATGAAAATTGTTGATCCCTACTTTCAAAAAAATTTAAAATCTAGAGAAAGATATGCAAGGAAACCTTTATAATGACCATAGGAGTAATATACAATATGTAACACTGTGCAAGTAATGGGATAGGGAATTCAGATTATGCTTTGCAGAGAAGGTAGCCCATGAGCTGACATGACACATGCGTGGAACTTTGCATACAGACAAGGGAGATTTATGGAATTCAGGAAAAGGAAACTTATGAGAGGATGGAAGTACAGTATGTGGAACATACACTGAAAGTTATTCATTGTTTATATGATATTCAAGCTTAACTGGGCATCCTGTATTTTATCTGATAACCCTATTGGCCACCTACAAACTTTCCATATATACAACAGTGTTTTCTCCCTTCTTTTCTGTCTCCACAGAAGAAATACTCCTCTTCTTCCTTGGTATTCAAGCTCCACACATGTTTTGCATCAAAACTTCTCCTTTAACTTCTGAATAACCTCGTGGCATCAATTATCACCTTTGTACTGATCTCTCCCTTGAATCAAAATTTCCCCTTTGCCCTTAAAACCATTCTCACTTTTAATGTAGTTTAGGCCATTTTTATTTTTCACAGCATTAGTAATAATCCTTCATTTGTTCTTCTAGCCTCCAGTCTGGTATTTCTTCAGATCTGCTTCCAAGCTGCTGATGGAATAACCTTTGTAAAATATAGCTCTTATCATGTCACTCCTATTCTTCTATCCTTCAGTGATCTCCACAACTTCCAGGTTAAGGCTTGTATTTTTTTTTTTTTTTTTTTTTTTTTACTTTTTACACAAGCTCTTTATGACCTACCCTCTCTCTTTGACTCTATTATCTATAGTCGCATCTACCAGCACTCTTCCAAAAGCACTAGTCCAGCTGTTTAGAGTACCAAACCATGCCATTCTTGTTCAAATCTCAAAGCTTCCAGTGTGCTGTCCTTTTTTTCTGGTTATCTCTCTACCTTCTTGTGCCCTGCTTCATCGAGCTAACACTTACACATCACATACTACATTGTCTAGGAAACTTTCCCTGTATCTTACAAATCTGATCAGGATATCCTTTCTCTACATTCCTGTAAAAAAAATCTGTCAAGCAGCTACCTTCTTATATTGTAACTGCTGATTTGCTTATCCCTCTATTAGACTAAGAGCTTTTCAGAGAAGAGACTAATTGATTTTATAAACATCACAATAACCATAATAATATCTGTAGCATAGAATAGGAATGCAGTAGATATTGGCTGAATAGTTGATTGATTGAATAACTGTATTTAAAAGCTATTGTGGAAATAGAAACAATACAACTTGGTAATTTATTAAACAAAGATGATGGGGGAAAGGGAAGCCAAAGACAGGGAAGTCTCTTTTACTGAGACTGCAACTTGGATTACTGATGTCACTGACTTAAATAGGGAACTTGGGAGGAGTAGGTTTGGAGGATGGGCAATATAAGAGATTTCATTCGGGATATATTTAGTTTGAAGTACTGTTTGACATCAAGGTGGAAGTAATCAATAAATAGCAGTAAACCAAGCTTGAAAGTAGAAATAGTAGCATGAGGGCTGTTGAGAGAGAACTGTAGTATAAAGAATGGAGTTGATAACTTCTGTAATGTTTAACCCTCCACCTGCTACATACTTGAACTTGATGCATATATAAACAACATTCACCCATTCATTTAGTATTTCATTTAATATATATTGTGTTTCTTTTATGTGTTCAGACAAGCAGTAAATGTGAGATTATAAAAATTTCTAAATTGTGGTTCCTCTCCTGGATCAGGTAACAGTTTAGCAAAAGATCCAAAAACAAAACAAAACAAAAAACTATAAAATGTAAGAAATGCTATACAAAAGAGTTGGTGAGGTGTTATGAGAGCCTAGATAATAATTAAGGAAACAGATTCTGCTCTAGGAAATTGAAAATTACTTTAAGAGGAAATGATAATTAAACGTAATGTTTTCAAGAATGCATATCATACTAGGTGAAGAAGCAGCTAGTTTTCTAAATTCTTTTCAGTTTGGAAATTTTGTTTCGCTTCAAGTTTTGTCAAGAAAAATGTCAGAGAACTGAAAAAATACAACTGCCCTCTTGAATAATATTACAACAGTGATCTTTAAAACTCCCTTCTTATTCCTTATTTTAGTCTTAGAATTATGTTGTTTAAGAGTGGGACAAAAACCCTGAAAACCAGACATTTTAATGAATAACAGTGGTTGACTTTCCAATGAGTAATAATCACTTTGTGGATTCTTTATCTAAATTTATTCAGTAAACATGAACTTGAAGTCCCATCAGCAGCAATGTTGTTAGACTAATTGTTTATATATCACTAAATTTTAGGTAATATTTCAGAAAAGATGAAAAGGATCAGAAAATTTTAAAGGAAGAGGGACATGAATTTGTCTTATAGTTTAAGAGGGGTCTGGTTATGTTTTTCTTATTGGTGTTTCCTATTTTTATTGAAATTGTTTCTAGAAACAGAAGGGAAAGAAAGAGTCAAACATATTGACCCTATTAGCATGATGAATTTCGTTAGTATATACTGTATCATGGAAGCATCTTAAAACTTCCTTTATTTTAATATACATATCTTGTTTGGAAAGTAAGGACAGTATAAATTATTAAAGTTCCATTGAGGCTATTCAAGGTGGTCATCAAGACAATTCTGTGTACTCTATGTGAAATATATGGTTACCCTATTTGTAGACAAATTGAGTTCTTTCCAGAGGAATTTGGCACAGCTCTAAAGAAACCTTTTATTTTCTCTTCATTTTCTGCCAGTTGACTAAAAAAACCTCAAACTAAGTTTGGAAACTTGTGTTGATTATGATTCTACTGATTGCGAGAATGTGTGTATATGTATGCGTGTATATAGATACAAAACATAGTTTAGCGAGCCTTTTTTAAGAGCTACCCAATTTGGCCATCTGCTTTCAAGCATCCCGCAACATTAGAAAAACCACATCCTTTGCTGCTTACTGTAGGAAGTGAGTATCCAATAAATATATTCTCTGTTCTCTAGTAAACAGAGGAATAATTTATTGCTGTATATGTATTGTTACTTTGGCTATGGAATTAGGGATGGCAAAATAGGCTGTTATTTTCATTGTATAACATCTCTGATAAGGTTTTAGAGAAAGCCTATTTGTGAAGCTATGTTACACAATGTATGAAAATAACCTTTACACTGAATTATTAAAATATGTCATGTGATCATCTGTATAGAGGGGAGCTAACACGGTAAGAGGAAAATGCATAATAGTTTTCTAAGATCACCTTGACCCCACCCTGAAGACTCATATTTAATATGCTAAATCAAAGTTTCTGTTATTATTTATCATTTTATTCTCCAGATATCATTTAGTCAGCTAAGAAATACAAGTTTGTACAATGAACAATGTACTGTGTTAAACAATTACTTGAAAACAAGATTAAAACATGGTCTTCTGTCTGCTAGGAACTTGTAATTTTCTGAAAGCGTGAGATTTCCACATGTGAAAAGTTAAAAAAGCACAACTAGGCAGCACATAAGCGAACAATAAGGAGCTCAAAGGAAGGGGAAAGAATGACTAATATGACCATTTTTCTGAGAAACTTTGAAGAAAAATTAGGATTTGAGTTGGGTGGGTTGAATTTGGCCAGGCAGAGTCAAGGAATGAAAGTTTTTATATAACAGGTACAAAAATAAACACGGGATGGAGGGCAAAAGGAAACCCACTCATCTTAAAAAAAGTTAGGAGTCTGGGGCACCTGGGTGGCTCAGTGGGTTAAGCCTCTGCCTTCGGCTCAGGTCATGATCCCAGGTAATGATCCCAGGGTCCTGGGATCGAGCCCCACATCTGGCTCTCTGCTCAGCAGGGAGCTTGCTTCCGCCCCACCCCACCTGCCTCTCTGCCTACTTGTGATCTCTCTCTCTCTGTCACATAAATAAATAAAATCTTTAAAAAAAAAAAAAGTCCCCATGTTGCATCACCACTTCCTCATATCAGGGAGATCATATGATACTTGTCTTTCTCTGCTTGACTTATTTCGCTAAGCATGATACGCTCTAGTTCCATCCATGTTGTCGCAAATGGCTGGTGATTCACAGACCTGTACCCCTGGGGATAAAAATATATGTTTATAAAAAATAAAAATTTTAAAAAGAAGTTAGGAGTCAGGTTGTGACATATCTTAAATATAAAGCTGAGAAGTTTAAATAATAATAAGCCAATAATCTCATAGAAGATCTTGTTTTGTTATAGTGATAAAAACACATAACAGAATCTATTCTCTTGACAAATTTTTAAGTGTATAATACAATAATATTAACTATATGTATTAACTTCAGTGAATCTCTAGACCATTTTTATCTTGCATGTCTGAAAGTCTGCACCCATTGAACAGCAACCCTGTATTTCCACCTCCCCCAATGTCTGGCAGCCATCATCCTACTTTCTGCTTCTATGATGGTGACTATTTTAGATACCTCATATACATAGAATTATGCATCATTTGTCCTTCTGTGACTGGTTTATTTCCCTTAGTATAAGGTGTTCAGGGTTCATGATGTAGCACATTTTAGAATTTCCTTCTTTTTTAGGGCTAAATAACAGTCCATTGCCCAATAGTCTAAATATCTGCATTTTCTTTATCTATTCATCCATCAATGTATGTTTGGGTTGTTTCTACCTATAGGTTATTGCATAATACCGCCTTGAACATGGGAATGCAGTTACTTCTTTGAGCTCCTGCTTTCATTTCTTTTAGATAAATCCCCAGAAGTGGGATAGCTGGATCATATGTTAGTTCTGTTTTTAATTTTTGGAGGATCTCCACACAGTTTTCCATAGTGACTGCACTGTTTTATATTCCCATCAACGGTGCATAAGCATTCCAGTTTTTCTACATCCTTTCAACATTTATTTTCTTTTTGTTTGTTTACAGTAGTCATTCTAACAGGTATGAGGTGATATCTCTTTGTGGCTTTGATCTGCATTTTCCTCATGATTAGTGATGAACATTTTTAACATACACTTGGTCATTTGTATGTTTTATTTGGAGAAATTTCGCTTAAAGTCCTTTGGCCATTATTTAAATTGGATTATTTGTTTTTAGCTGTTGGGTTATAGGAGTTCCTTATATATTTTAGATATTAAACACCAGATTTATGGTTTACACGTATTTTCTCCTATTCTGTAAACTGCCTCTTCACTATGTTGTTTTCTTTCTATGCAGAAGTATTTACCAGTCTATTTTTGCTTTTGTTGTCTTTCTTTTGTGTGAAGTCTAAAAAAAGATTCTAAGACCAATGTAATAGAGCTTTCTGCCGATGGTTTCAGGTCTTTTATTTAATTCCTTAAACCATCCTGAGTTGATTCACAGATATGGTGTAAAAGAAGGGTCCTATTTTGCATATCCAGCTTTCCTATCACCACTTGTGGAAGAGGTTATCTTTTTCCCACAGTATAATCTCAGCACTCTTGTCAAAGACTGATCATATGTGTATGATTTTATTTCTGGGTTCTGTTTTATTGGCCCTTATATCTGTTTTTATGTTGGTATCAAATTTTTATTAATAACATATATTTTGAACTCAAGAGATGTGAGACCTCCAGCAATATTTTTTCTTAAGATTCTTTTGGCTCTTCAGGGTCCTTTGTGGAGGACATATGAATGTCCATATGAATAATAGAATTATTTTTCCTATATTTGCCATTTAGTTCTTGCCAGGGATTGCATTGAATCTGTAGATTGCTTTTGGTAGTATGAATGTTTTAACACTATTAAGTCTTCTAGTCCAAGAACATGATATATCTTTACACTAATTGTGTCATCTTTAATTTCTATCAGCATTGTTTTGTAATTTTCAGTGTATAAGTCTTTCACTTCCTTGGTTAAGTTTATTCCTAAGTATTTTATTGTTTGTGATGCTATCATAAATGGAATTTTTATCTTAATTTCCTTTTCAGATTGTTTTTTTGTCAATGTATACAAATGCAGCTAGTTTTTGTATGTTGAATTCATATTCTACAACTTTGTTGAATTTATTTATTATTTCTAACAATATGTTGGTAACATCTTTAGGATCTTCTACATACAAGATGATGTCAACTGTGAACAGAAATTTTACTTTTTCCTTTCTTTCTTGGGTACATTTTTTTCTTTCTTGATTAATTGCCCTATCTAGGACTTCTAATATTGTGTTGGATGGAAGTAGTAGGAATGAGCATTCTTGCCTTACATCTAATCTTAGAGAAAAGCTTTCAGTTTTCCACTTTTGAGTATAATATCAACTGTGGACCTTTATTAAGTTGACGTAATCCCCTCCTATTTTTGGTTTGTGGGGTGTTTTACCATGAAAGGGTTTTAAATTTTGTCAAATGCTTTTTCTGCATCTATTGACATGATTATGTTATTTTTATCTTTTATTTTGTTAGTGTGGCGGATCACATTGATTGATTTTCATATATAAACAATTGTTATATCCCAGGGATGAATCCCATTTGGTTATGGTATATGATTCTTTAATGTGCTGTCGGATTCATTTTGCTAGTATTTTTTTGAGGATTTTACACCAATATTTACTGGAGAATTTGGCAGGTAATTTTCTTTTCTTGTAGTGTCTTTGTCTGGCTTTGGTATCAGAGTAATGCTGGCTTTGTAAAATGAGTTTGAATGTGTTCCCTTCTCTTCAACTTTTTTAAAGAGTTTGAAAAGGATTTGAATTAATTCTTTTTAAAAAATGTGTGGTAGAATTCCCCAGTAAAGTCATTGGGTTTTATGCTTTTTCTTTTTGGGAGGTTTTTAATTATTGATTCAATTTCCTCATTAGAGATCTGTTAGATTTTGTATTTCTTCATGATTCAGTTTTGTTAGGGTATGTGTTTCTAGGAATTTTATCTTCTATCTTTTGTCTTCTCGGTTAACCAAAATGTTGGTATGCAGTTGTTCATATTAGTATTTTAAGGTCCTCTTTCATTTTTTTATTTTATTTAGGTCTTGTCTTTTTGTTAGTCTAGCTGAAGGTTTGTCAGTTTTGTTGATTTTTTTTTTTTTTTAGTTTTGTTGATTTTTTTTTTCTACTGTTTTCCTATCCTCTATTCACTTATTTCTGCTCTAATCTTTATTAGTTCCTTCTACCTCTTAACTTTCGGTTTACTTTGTTCTTTCTGGTTTCATGAGGTATAGAGTTAGGTAGCTTACTTGAGATCTTTCTTCTTTTTTTAATGTAGTTGTTTACCATTTTAAAATTCCCTCAGTACTATTTTTATTTTTTTATCCCATAAATTGAGCAATATTGTGTTCTCATTCTCATTTGTCCCAAGATATTTTCTAATTTCTCTTTTGATTTCATCTTTGTCCTATTGGTTCTTCAGGAGTATGTTGTTTAATTTCCTCCGTATTTGTGACTTTTTCAGTTTTCCTCTGCTATTGATTTCTAGTTTCATTCCACTAAGATTAGAAAGAATAGTTGGTATAATTTCAATTTTAACTTTATTAAATTTTTTAAGACTTGTTTTGTGACCTAAAATATGATCTATGTAATCTGTACTGGCAAATGTTCCATATGTGCTTAAAAAGAAAGTGTATTCTGCTATTTTGAGTGGTATGATCTTTGTATGTTTATTAGGTCCATTTGATCTTAGTGTTGTTCAAGCCTTCTGTTCCTTTGTTAATCATCTATCTGGTTGTTCTATCAGTCATTGAAAATAGGGCATAGGAATTTCTTGCATTTATTGTGTTTCTCTCTCTTTGTTCCTTCACTTCTGTCAATAATTGTTTCATGTATCTTATATTGGGTGCTTGTTTATTTATAACTGTTATGTCTTTCTGGCAAGTTGACCCATTGGTCATTAGGTAATGTCTTTCTTTGTCTCTTATAACGTTTTTTTATTTGGTCTGTTTTGTTTGATGTAAGTATGCTTACATACTTATGTACCTGCTTTCTTTTGGTTATCATTTGCATGGGATGTCTTTTTTCATATTTCACTTTCATCTGACATATGTCATTAAATTCAAATTGTGCCTGTTGTAGATATCATATAGATGTAGTTTTTTAAAATCCATTCAGCCACTCTGTCTTTTGATTGTACCCTTTAATCCATTTACATTTAAAGTGATTACAAATAAGGAAAGACTTACTATTGTCATTTTGTTAATTGCAGCTGTTTTATGTCTATAGCTTCTTTATTCAGGTTTTCTCTTCCTATCTTCAGATGTGTTTGGTTAATTTTTATTATGATATGCTTTGATTCCTTTCTTGTTTTCTTTCGTGTATCTTTTTGTTTGTTTGTTTGTTTAAAACTGTGCAACATCTCCTTTATTTCTTTTTAAATGCCATTTTATGGTGGACGTATAAAGCAACAGCAGCAGTTACAAAATGTTGTCTGAGTAATTCTGAGAGCTCTAAACAAAGATCTGTGTACATGCTGAATAAAAAGATGTTCGATTCATAGTGCACACTGTTTAACTTTAACAAACATCTTTAGTTGGAATTTTCATGTAAACCTTTAGAGAGATGTGACTCACAGAGACCAAAAGTAAAATAGCTTCTCCTTTCACGATTTAGTGAGGTGGTCTGCATTCTCAAAAACGATTTACAAAATACGAGAAATGTTGCGTGTGAGTACTAGTCATAAAATATTCCATTTTCTTACAGAAGGAGCAGCAGGGGGACAGGGAGCCTAGTGGATGCCCTGTCACCACCTTTCCCAAAGATGTATACCCCCAAGAATGGCAGTGGAAACCTGGCAGCAAGCCACTCTCACAATTCTTTTTGGTTGTTTTAAAAATACAAGCATTCTCTGACATTTCCCTCCCCAGCCTGTGAGTACCACCCCAGCCTGGCAGGATACAAGCCCACGTCCTCTTCCTCAGTTTTCCCCTTAGAATTATTTACAGGATGCCTACAGGTATGGTACAAACTAGGATGAAATTAATGACAGTTTGCATTTCCAGACATGCTCGCGTGGTTAAATAAGCCCACCACGCTGACTCCGAAGGCTGCTTCAAAGCTAGGGTGACTCGGAGGCACTCTAATCCGTAACCTCAGAGACAGGCTTCTCGCTGGCTGGGGTGGGTTCGCAGCCTCTGTCCTCAACAGTGCTGGGGGCCTTGGGGGCGGGGGGCGTCACATCCACAGCGGGTGCGGAGGCAGCGGGTGTGGAGGCAGCGTCTGCCCTTGCAGTGGTCGTGTCAGGGTCGAAGAGTGGGCTGCCGGTGGGTGGGAGAGAGGAGAGCAGCTCCCCTGAGCTTGCTGCAGAAGACACCTCCGGAACCAAAGGGAATGACGGGAGGAGCTCGTATGGCATGGGGAGAGGTGCAATGCCAGATAAGTTTCGGGGAGGCAAGGAAGGAAGAGGTGGCAAACCCGGGTTCACGAGTTCCAGTAAGCTGACGCCTGGCATGACGTGCGGTGTGGGGAGGTTGAGGTTGGGGAGGGCAGGCAGGTTAGGCAGTCCTGTGGGTAAAGGCATCAGTAATGTAGTAGCTGGGTTCATTGGTGGCACAGAAGTAAGGGACTGGTTTACTTGTGGTGGCAATAATGGTACTGTTGGGACACCTGTACTGAAAACATTACTGACAGCTGGTGGAGTTGAGCTAATAGAAAGTCCAGACAGACCCTGTTCAATTTCTGTAGTTCCCGGTGGTGACAAAGATAGGCGATTAACTGAGGACAGCTGGACCTCTGTAAACCCATCTTTAAGAGGAGTAATAGGTGTACCAGTCATCTGTCCAGGAAGAGAAATTTTCTTCCCTTCTTCAAACGGGCGGGTTGGTATTCGATGCAAATAACCGTATCCAATGCCGCATCCTAGGCTGCCTTCACCACCCCATGCAGAATTCGGTGTAATAATCACTTCTGGACAGTTATCAGTGTCTGTATTATTCACATGAAGCTTCAGTGGTTTTGCTTCATGTGTTTCAATAAGGCTGAACAGATCTTCAGACACATTCATGACTGTATCTGCTCCAAAGATACAAGACCTGATACAAGACTGAGACCTGCCAGTGCCGCGGGAGAATTTGATTCTACTTCCAATACGTGCCAAACATTTTCGTTTGCCCCATCAAAGCTGCTGAAACGAATGCTCACTCCCAGCAAGCCCTGGTCACCCCACATGTTGCTGGGGGTGACAAATGTCTCTCGCAGCTCCAGTGTTTTACTACTGTAGATCAGCATTTTTACAGGCTTTTCAACATTTGCTTTCAGTAGATCCTTTAGAGTGTCATTGTCTTTATTTAATCTCGAACCATTAATAGAAACAATAAAATCAAAGAATGGCTCCAGTCCAGCTCTATGTCCTGGGGAATTTTCTTGTACCCGAAGGACGTGGTAGCCTTCCGTCCCCCCGCCAGGGATCTCTACGCTCTGCGAGGACCCCATGGCGGCGGGCGATCAGTGTGGCCCGGACGGGATCCGCATTGCTCCCCGCCCCCCGCTCCCCGCCCCCCGCGCACCGCCCGCTCTGCTCCTCCGCCTCTTTTGTGTATCTTTTATAGATACTTTCTTCGTGGTTACAGTGGAGCTTACATAAAACCTCTTTTAATTATAGCAATCTATTTTAAGCTGATTACAACTTAACTTTGGTTATATACAAAAACTCTACTCCTTTACTCTATGGAAGATTTTGAGAGGTATGAGATGATGAAACATTATTTTTGGAAGAATAACAATAACAAATTATAAATATGAATGTAGTGGATATATAGGATAGATAAGTGCAATATCAGTTAAAGACTGTTACAAACACCATAAGGAGAAGAAAACTAATATTTATTAAGTCCCTGTTATATTCAAGGTACCTTTTTCTTTCTTGCAATAACTTTATGATGATGATGGTAACATGATTCTACAGATAAGGAAACTTGGACTATAGCCCTAGGAATCTTCAGAGCTGGAATTCGAGCCCAGACTTGACTTCAGATTCTATATATTTCAAATTCAAAAAGAAAAAGAATTTGTGTATTTAACATGACAAATATGAAACATGCACATAATTTAAACTGATAATAAAACAAACTATATTAAGAAATGAACCATTATAAGCTTCTTGAGTATCCCTCACTAATCATGTCTGCCTCTTCCCATCTTGTTTATAGATAACCACTCTCTTGTTTTTGCCATACTTTTACCATCTGTGTTTACACTCTCATGATAAAAATTCTGACCCTCCCAGAAAAGATTTTGTTCTTTCATGTAAGTTCCCATTATACTTTGCTTCTGCTTCTACTTCTATCACAGCTCTTTTTTTTTTTTTCTATCACAACTCTTATTTACTAATTTTTATTTTAAAGTATCATCATCCTTAGGAAATTATGAATTCATTGGGAATAGGAACTGTGTTTTGTCTTTGTATACTCAGGGCCTAATGTTGTCCTGTTTATTGGACCTAATGCAGAGTAGAAAATTAGTAAATGTAGGATTTTTAAAAATGAATGAACAATGAGTTAAATAATTAAGAATTAGGTGTCTTGTGATAGAATGGAAATATCACAACATGCTGATCCCATACCTTAAGTCAGTCTAAATATTTAAAATGTATCACTTAGAGATCTAGAAGAATATTTTGGATATTAAAGAGTTAGAAATCATTTTACCAGTCAGAATTCTTTCAGTTGTAAGTAATAAAAACCAATTTAAATGTGATTATATAAATATGAGAAAAGTTCAGGAATTCAAACAACTAAATACGGGACCACAAACAATATCATTAGAATCCAATTACTCCTGCTCTTTAATTTGTTAATGTGTGGATTGCATTCCCAGGCCTCTCTCTACTTCACGGTTTCCTACTCTTTAGGTTTATACCATCCTTTTTTTTTTTTTTTTAAGATTTTATTTATTTGACACAGAGAGATCACAGTTAGGAAGAGAGGCAGGCAGAGAGAGAGAGGAGGAAGCAGGCTCCCTGCTGAGCAGAGAGCCCGATGCGGGACTCGATCCCAGAACCCTGAGATCATGACCTGAGCCGAAGGTAGCGGCTTAACCCACTGAGCCACCCAGGCGCCCAGGTTTATACCATCCTTAATGCTACTTCCAGCTGTTCCACTGTAGTCTAAAATTTCCTTTAGTTAGACTGAGTTGGGTTTCTGGCTCATTACTGAACCAATCACTGTTTCTAGGGTGTAGAATATGCTGACTGACTTATACATGTCACTTGTCAACCCACGAATTTAGTCAGGGGTGGACTCAACCTCTCCTCAATCATCTGGGCTGAGTGAGGAGAAATTGTTTCCCTAAGTAAAATTAGGGTGCTATAAAGAACTTCTTAAACTCAACACCCAAAAAATAATCACGTCAAGAAAAAAGGGCAGAAGACATGAACAGACACTTCTCCAAAGACCCAGAAATGGCTAACAGACACATGGAAAAATGTTCATCATTGTTAGCCATCAGGGATATTCAAAACAAAACCACATTGAGATACCACCTTACACCAGTTAGAATGGCAAAAATTGACAAATGTTGGAGAGGTTGTGGATAAAGGGGAACCATCTTACGCTATTGGTGGGAATGCAAGTTGGTGCAGCCACTTTGGAAAGTGTGGAGGTTCCTCAAAAAGCTAAAATAGAGCTACCCTATGACCCACGGCACTACTACCCCAAAGATACAGATGTAGTGAAAAGAAGGGCCACATGTACCCCAATGCTCATAGCAGCAATGTCCATAATAGCCAAACTGTGGAAAGAGCCAAGATGGTCTTCAACAGATGAGTGGGTAAAGAAGATTTGGTCCAACTGGGGATGGTATGTGCTATGGTGAGTGCTGTGAAGTGTGTAAACCTGGCAATTCACAGACCTGTACCCCTGGGGCTAATAATACATTATATGTTAATAAAAAATTAAAAAAAAGATATGATCCATATATACAATAGAATATTACTCAGCCATCAGTAAGGATGAATACCCAACTTTTGCATTAACATAGATGGAACTGGAGGAGATTATGCTAAATGAAATCAGTCAAGCAGAGTAAGTCAATTCTGATATGATTCCACTTATTTGTGGAAAATAAGGAATAGCATGGAAGACATTAGGAGAAGGAAGGGAAAAATGAAGGAGAAATCAGAGGGGGACACAAACCATAAGAGAGTATGGACCCCAAGAAACAAACTGAGTGTTTCAGAGAGAAGGGTTAGTCCAGTGATGGGTATTAAGGAGGGCACGTATTGCAGGGAGCACTGGGTGTTATATGCAAGCAATGAATCATGGAACACTATATCAAAAACTAATGATGTACTGTATGGTGACTAACATAACAAACGAGCAAACCAAATAAGACCTAAATTGTAAAAGAACAAAAAATAAAAAGTAAACAGACGAGCATAAGGGAAATGGAAGGAAAAATAAGATAAAACCAGAAAAATTAAGAGTCTTTTGAGAATGTAATTGGACTGGCATCAAACAACATACACCCATTTCAATAATCTAATCCATCTCTACCAATTAAAAATAAGATAACTGCACAAAAATGTTATTGCCTAAAGTCATACAGTTTCTTAAATGGTGCTCTATACATAAGCTTGTGCTAATATATTATAGACTGTTAAACTGACCAAGAGGTGCTTGCTTTGGCAGCACATATACTAAACTGACCAAGAGCTTTTCATTTTTTGATTATATTAAAACATAGCAATGATAGAACAAGGTATAATATGAAGACAAGATTCTTGTGCAGTTTATCACTCTGCTGCATTTCAGAACTAAAAATTAAACCCACTTGGATAGAGTCACTATTGGCATAGTTATTTACTCCACTTAAAAATTAGATAAAATCTTTTAATGGTTTTAGAATCACTAAAAACAATAATGTAAAAGTTTTTAGAAGAGATTTACTTAAAGCTTTGCAGACATATTGGATAGTTAGGGAAACAGAACTGAATAAGAAGAATGTCACCATTTTATGGATGGAGAGATAAAGAGTTTCCAAGACTGGCAAGGCTTAAAAGCCTATGCAACCACTAAGCTGACACTGCAGGAAATATTACGGGGGGTTCTATAAAAGAAGAAAAATCCTAAGAATAGCATTGAACAGAAATATAGAGACAATCTACAGAAAGAGGGACTTCAAAGGTAATGCAATGTCAATAAAAAAGTATCTATCAATAATCACTCTCAATGTGAATGGCCTAAATGCGCCCATAAAATGACACAGGGTTGCAGATTGGATAAAAAATGACAGAACCCACCCATATGTTTTCTACAAGAGACCCATTTTTAACCAAAAGATACAACCAGACTGAAAGTGAAGGGATCGAGAAGCATCTTTCATGCCAATGGGCCTCAAAAGAAGGCTGGGGTAGTGATTCTCATATCAGATAAATTAGATTTTTAACTAAAGACTGTAGTCAGAGATACAGAAGGACACTACATAATTCTTACAGGGACTATCCACCAAGATGATTGAACAATTGTAAATATCTACGCCCCCAATATGGGAGCAGCCAATTACATTTTAAAAACTATTAATCAAGATAAAGAGTCATATTGAAATGAATACATTAATAGTAGGAGATCTTAACATGCCTCTCTCAGAAATAGACAGATCATCGAAGCAGAAAATCAATAAAGAAACAAGAGCATTGAATGACACATTGGACCAGGTGGACCTCATAGATATATACAGAACATTCCACCCTAAAACAACAGAATACTCATTCTTCTCAAGTGCACATGGAACCTTCTCAAGAATGGACCACATACTGGGTCACAAATCAGGACTCAACCGATACCAAAAGACTGAGATTATTCCCTGCATATTCTCAGATCACAATGCTTTGAAACTGGAGCTCAATCACAAGGCAAAGTTCAGAAGGAACTCAAACACCTGGAAGCTAAAAACCACCTTGCTTAAGAATGCTTGGATCACCCAGGAGATCAAAGAAGAACTTAAACAATTCATGGAAACCCATGAGAATGAAGACACTTCGGTCCAAAACCTATGGGATACAGCAAAGGCGGTCCTAAGGGGGAAATACATAGCCATCCAAGCCTCCCTCAAAAAAATTGAAAAATCCAGAATACACCAGCTGTCTCTACACCTTAAAGAGCTGGAGAATCAACAACAAATCAAACCAACTCCACATATAAGAAGGGAAATAATCAAGATTAGAGCAGAGATCAATGAGATAGAAACCAGAGATACAGTAGAATGTATCAATGAAACTAGAAGCTGGTTTTTTGAAAGAATTAATAAGATCAATAAACCATTGGCTACACTAATCCAAAAGAAAAGAGAGAAAGCCCAAATTAATAAAATTATGAATGAAAAGGGAGAGATCACAACTAACACCATGGAAGTAGAAACAATCATCAGAAGTTATTATCAACAGTTATATGCCAAAAGGCTAAGCAACCTAGATGAAATGGATGCATCCCTGGAAAACTATAAACTCCCAAAATTGAACCAGGAAGAAACTGACAACCTGAATAGACTGATATCTGTAATGAGATTGAAGCAGTGATCAAAAACAAGAGCCCAGGACCTGATGGATTCCCTGGGGAATTCTACCAAACTTTCAAAGAAGAAAGAACACCTATTCTCCTGAAACTGTTTCAAAAAATTAAAGCAGAAAGAAAACTTCCAGACTCTTTTTATGAAGCCAGCATTACCCTGATCCCAAAACCAGGCAAAGACCCTATCAGAAAAGATAATTTCAGACCAATATCACTGATGAATATGGATGTTAAGATTCTCAACAAGATCCTAGCAAACAGGACCCAACAGCACATTAAAAAGATTATCCACCATGACCAGGTGGGATTCATCCCTGGGTTACAAGGATGGTTCAACATTTGCAAATCAATCAATGTGATAGAACAAATTAGTAAGAGAAGAGAAAAGAACCACATGGTCCTCCAAATTGATGCAGAAAAAGCATTTGACAAAATCCAGCATCCGTTCCTGATTAAAACGCTTCAAAGTATAGGGATAGAGGGAACATTCCTGAACTTCATAAAATCTATCTATGAAAGACCCACAGCAAATATCATCTTCAATGGGAAAAAGCTTGCAGCCTTCCCGCTGAGATCAGGAACATGACAAGGATGCCCACTCTCACCACTCTTGTTCAACATAGTATTAGAAGTCCTAGCAACAGCAATCAGACAACAAATAGAAATAATAGGTATCCAAATTGGCAATGAAGAAGTCAAACTCTCTCTCCTTGCAGATGACATGATTCTTTATATGGAAAACCCAAAAGACTCCACCCCCCAAACTACTAGAACTCATACAGCAATTCAGCAACGTGGCAGGATACAAAGTCAATGTATAGAAACCAGTGGCTTTCTTATACACTAACAATGAAAATACAGAAAGGCAAATTAGAGAATCGATTCCATTTACTATAGCACCAAGAACCATAAGATACCTGGGAATAAACCTAACCAAAGAGGTAAATGATCTGTACTCGAGGAACTACAGAACACTCATGAAAGAAATTGAAAGACACAAAAAGATGGAAGACCATTCCATGCTCTTGGATCAGAAGAATAAACATTGTGAAAATGTCTATACTGCCTAGAGCCATCTATACTTTTAATGCCATTCTGATCAAAATTCCACCGGTATTCTTCAAAGAGCTGGAGCAAATAATCCTAAAATTTGTATGGAATCAGAAGAGACCCTGAATCGCTAAGGAAATGTTGAAAAACAAAAATAAAACTGGAGGCATCATGTTACCTGATTTCAAGCTTTATTACAAAGCTGTGATCACCAAGACAACATGGTACTGGCATAAAAACAGACACATAGACCAGTGGAACAGAGTAGAGAGCCCAGATATGGACCCTCAACTCTATGGTCAATTAATCTTCGACAAAACAGGAAAAAATATACAGTGGAAAAAAGACAGTCTCTTCAATAAATGGTGCTGGGAAAACTGGGCAGCTATATGTAGAAGAATGAAACTCGACCATTCTCTTACACTGTACACAAAGATAAACTCAAAATGGATAAAAGACCTCAACATGAGACAGGAATCCACCAGAATCCTAGAGGAGAACATAGGCAGTAATCTCTTCAATATCAGCCACAGCAACTTCTTTCAAGATATGTCTCCCAAGGCAAAGGAAACAAAAGCGAAAATAAACTTTTGGGACTTCATCAAAATCAAAAGCTTCTGCACAACAAACGAAACAGTTAAAAAAAAACAAAGAGGAATGGGAGGAGATATTTGCAAATGACAGTACTGACAAAAGGTTGATATCCAGGATCTATAATGAACTCCTCAAACTCAACACACACAAAACAGACAATCATATCAAACAATGGGCAGAAGATATGAACAGACACTTCTCCAATGAAGACATACAAATGGCTATTAGACACATGAAAAAAATGTTCATCATCACTAGCCCTCAGGGAGATTCAAATTAAAACCACATTGAGATACCACCTTACACCAGTTAGAATGGCCAAAATTAACAAGACAGGAAACAACATGTGTTGGAGGGGATGTGGAGAAAGGGGAACCCTTTTACACTGTTGGTGGGAATGCAAATTGGTGCAGCCTCTCTGAAGAACAGTGTGGAGATTCCTCAAGAAATTAAAAATAGAACTTCTCTATGACCCTGCAATTGCACTCCTGGGTATTTACCCCAAAGTTACAGATGGAGTGAAAAGAAGGGCCATCTGTACCCCAATGTTTATAGCAGCAGTGGCCATGGTTGCCAAACTATGGAAAGAACCAAGATGATGCCCTTCAACGGATGAATGGATAAGGAGCATTTGATTTTTAACAACATTGATTTTGGTTTTGATTAACAAAAGGTTTTTAATTGTGAAATTACTAATCACATTCAGATTGTTACTTTCTTCTGCAGATTACCCTCTTTTTACCAGCTTGTATTAAGAAGGGAAATAAGATATGGAACATGTAATGAGAATAATGGGCCCTGGATTCTGCTAGTCTCTTTTTTTTTTTTAATATTTTTTATTTATTTATTTGACAGAGAGAGATCACAAGTAGGCAGAGAGGCAGGCAGAGAGAGAGGAAGGGAAGCAGGCTCTCCGCTGAGCAGAGAACCCGATGCGGGACTCGATCCCAGGACCCTGAGATCATGACCTGAGCCAAAGGCAGCGGCTTAACCCACTGAGCCACCCAGGCGCCCCTCTGCTAGTCTCTTAATAGATATTAAAATAGTGCATATGTCTTCCATCTGTTTTTAGACTTTGTGGATACTCTATTATGTATTTATTGTACTGTTATCAAATTAACAATTGTACTCATTGATTGAAATTTAGAGCTACTTTTTCTGAGTGTCTGGCTGAAGGGTAACACACTGAGCACATTATTTGAACACCAGCATGCTTAAAAAAATAAGTTTATCCTACCTCTCCCAATTTTTTGGATGCCCTATAGTTTTCTGCTCACCTACCCTCTGACTTCATTTTGATAACTTAATAATGGAAAAGAATGGTACCAAATTGTATTATCATCTCAGATTCATGCTGATTGAAAAATATTAGTTGAGCTGAAGTTTTTATTATTTGTGTTTATTTTGCTTTTATAGGGACTCCTCGGAAATAGGGGACCTCCTGGACCTCCTGGTCTCAAAGGACTTCAGGTATGGAAGAAATAAATATCCAGGCAGCAATTGCTTCAGTTCGAATTTTCCCTTTTTTACTTTTTGTTTAAAGAAAAACATTGTTTTAATATGGACAGTTCTTGCCACCGAGGATTTCGGGTTACTAACCACTTTATATTGGCAGTTATGGAGTGGGATTTGGAATGTTTTCAGGGTTGTGAACTTTAAATAATTTATGTCACTAATCTCCATGGAATATCTGAAGAATATGAGCTAGACTCTCACTCATATGTACTAGAATATAGTTACTATTTGTATCTGTTTTATATTTGTGGCCTAGTAAATTTTATTTTACTTGAATTGTGAATTGAACAAAAATGTTTACTGATCAAATAAATAAAGTAGAATACATGATACTAAATAGGTCTATGGATGCTGTTCAGATATGGTAACATCAGCTTTTTATTTAAAGGTGAAAAGTCAGTATGTTTTAGAAAATATGTCAATACATGTAATAAAAACATTTATTGCTTTTTAATTTTCTTAGAGAATAATACATAAAGTGTCTTTCTTTATGTTTCTCTGTTCTCTATCCACTCGTATATTCTTTGATCCTTAGAAGAATGAACAAGATTTTTGCATTTTAATGACATTATAACTGGTTTCACCCCAATAATACTGGACCTATAGGTTAGTCAAGAAGTAGCTCTAAATATTAACTCCATTCAGTAGGATCCAATATACTGTTTTATATTGTTGAAAACAGAACTAAGATTCACCCATATGTATTGAATGAATGACGTATTAAAATGTGCCAAGAGCAAACATGTCCTGTACCTACAACTTTTTAATATACCTATATATATTGATTTCCATATATTAAGAACTTAATTGATTTTCCCTCTGTATGGGAGAGATATTGAGCCCAAGAAAGTAAAGGTAATCCTTAATTTATGATTCCTAATCTTTGTTAGGTTTTCAATGCACATTTTTCTGATGACTAGGGATACTGAGCCTATCTTCATATGTCTGTTGGCCATCTGTATGTCGTTTTTGGAAAAGTGTCTATTCAGGTCCTCATTTTTAATTGGATTATGTGGGCTTTTGGTGTTGAGTTGTATAAATTCTTCAAATATTTTAGATATTAAGCCCCTTACAAATATCCTGATTTTGTGATAGATATGCTAATTACTTTCACACTTATTAATTTTCAACTTTCTATATATAACTTTTATGCTCTACCAATTTAAAAACAAATAGTGCCCTTCAGAGTAGATGTGGAGTTGTCACTCCAAATATTTAAAACGTTATGGGATTACAGAGTAAAATACAAGAAAGTTGGGGTGCCTAAGTGGGTTGGTGGGTTAAACATCTGACTTGGGCTCAACTTATGATATCAGGGTCCTGGGATCCAGCCCCACTTCCAACTCCCCACTCAGCAGGGAGTCTCTTTCTCCCTCTGGCCCTCCCCCCCCCCCATATCCCCACTCTTGCTTGGTCTCTCTCTTTTTTTTTTCTCTCTCAAATAAATAAAATCTTTAAGAAAATGAAATACAAGGAAGTCACAGCATTATTTTCATCACCTCTCAGTGAGTTTCAGATTTCAGAATAAATAGAATAAGGGTTTACCTTTTTAAATACTTATTTCAGGCCATGATATGTTATGATTTTTTTTTTTTTTTTTAAGGGAGAAGAAGGACCAATTGGACCCTTTGGAGAACTGGGGCCAAGAGTAGGTATCATATAAATACTTTTGAAAAAGTGCTTCTCTTAAAATAACTGTTATGTGAATGCCTTTTAATAGCACCAAATTTTAAGTTGTAATAAAGGACAAAAAACACTATAACCATACAATCCCTCTAAATAATACAAGCCTATAACTGGAATTTCCCAGCAATATTTTAAATGATATGCCTAGAGTATATCTGGTTGTTCCTTCAGTAGTTTTATGGTCTTAGTAATTTGTGCTAATTATAAAGTTTCTCATAAAGTAATAGAAAGTGAAATACTGTAGCCATTCTAGTGATATTCTGGGAATTTCTGTTTTCTAAGCATGCCAGTAAAATTATGGAACCTAAATAAGATGTATTTTCTGTCAACTTTTTCTTCAGATAATATTGTGTGGTAATAAATGAATTACCTATTTTCAAGTTCTGAAAATTAGCTCCTTAAGAATTTGGGCATGCATGACCAAAGAATACATTATTATGAAATAATTAAGGCATGTATATCACATTTATTTTAAGAGGGATCATTAGACTCACATGAAATACATCTCATTCTTTTTTCTTGAGAACATCATAACATGCAGTTTCTTCAAACATTTTTACATTTTAGGAGACAATAAATCTTTCCTTTGCACCTTTACCTCACTAGTACATATACTACACTATCCCACTGAAAGAGAAAGGAGAATTTTTATTTCATTTTTATGTGAAGTGAGTTATATAACAGAAAGATTATTATTATTTGAGCCCAGGATAATTGACCTCATTTAAAACTTAGTTCTCTAGAAAACAAGAAAACCACAGTTGCCTCTTACCAACTCAGTCTTAATAGGTATTACTATTGTTCTACTGTTGTTTGAAGATAAATTTAAACCTAGTATTCCTCGAAGTATGAATCACATGAATCATTTCTAATCCTGTAAACAACCCTGCAGGATATTGTCCACATTTTTAAAATATTAAAATAAGGCCTTACTATTACATGTTCAAACATAACCTGCTCAGGATAAAACTAATATGGCAGAACTTAAACAGGACTGAAAGTGATGACTTCAGCACTGATGCCCTGAATTCCTTTACTTCAAATAGAGTTTAAATGTGCTGATACAGATTCCAGTGAGATTCCTTTCAAAATGTGATATAATGTATAATTATTTCTTAATATACTGTAATTCCTGAGTATTACATTATTTGAGATAAAAGAAATAGTCACACCAAGGCTTTTTAAAAAACAATGTGAATTAACTGTATTATTTTAAATTCTGTAAATATCATAGACAAATCTAATAATTTAGACTCTTCATTACATTTCTTCAACTATCTCTGATTAGAGAGCAATTGATTGTCAGCAATAATAGGATGATTTTGGTCCTTTGTTTTACTTTGTGCTTGGTAGAAAACCACTAGACAATTCCAAGCAAGGCAGAGGTAAAAATTAGAACAATTTTTTTGATAGAAGTACTAAATATAATTTTTAAGTTTCTAAAGTTTTTATGTGTAGTCAAAATGTATTTTGACTAAAAGCTGGAGGATTGTTTTGTTTTGTTTAAGAAAGAAAACTAGGAGTATTTGTTAATGGATAGAAATAATAAAATCCAAATCTATAATATGTGATAGGTATTATAAATTAGTATTCTATTTAGCCATTGCCCCCCCACACACTTTTTTTTACTCTCAGATTGAATTTGTCACATACATTGATTGAGGCATAGTGATCTTCTTAATATGATTTTGTATATTAGATATCAGTTGTTTGATAATAGGAATCACATACTATGGATTGATCTACCAAGTGTCTGGGATTTTGATTTCCTCTTCTTCAGTGATCTTACTCTCTACTCTTTAGTACTGTTGGAGTCATAACCTTTACCTTGTCTTTGCCAATAATAGCTTCTCCTTATTTTCAGTTTCAGACTTCTTACTCCTCAAACATAATCTCCTTTCTTTCTAATGCATTCTATCTTGTAACCAATCCGATAGTCCCAGTAGGAATTTTAATCCATTGATCCGATTGCCTTTCCATTATTCCTATTTTCCTCAGAGACTTCACATCCCTCCTCATCATGCTTAAAATACTATATTATCCCTTTGATTTCATTCTGATTCTAGTCCCATACTCATTCACTTTTTAAAAAAGATTTTATTTATTTATTTGAGAGAGCATGTGCATAAGTTTGAGAGGGTCAGAGGGAGAAGCAGACCCCTTGCTGATCAGGGACCCTGATCCGAGGCTCCATCCTACGACCCTGAGATCATGAACTGTACTGAAGGCAGACACTTAACACCCCAGGCGCCCCTCCATATTCCTTTACTTTTAATTTCCTAATTATTATTTTCTACTTTCTCTCTTCTTAACTCCATTCGTTTCTCTCTAATTATCATTCTTTTTTTTTTTTTTTAAAGATTCTATCCATTGACTTGACAGAGAGAGATCACAAGTAGACGGAGAGGCAGGCAGAGAGAGAGGAGGAAGCAGGCTCCCCACTGAGCAGAGAGCCCGAAGCGGGGCTCGATCCCAGGACCCTGGGATCATGACCTGACCCGAAGGCAGAGGCCTTCACCCACTGAGCCACCCAGGTGCCCCTCTGATTTTCATTCTTAGCCCATTACTTTGCATCCCAGTTCCCTGAGAAGATTGAATTTTTCAGGGGACTTCTACAAGTTTCTACTATTGCTTCTATCTACCTCTCTATCTATACCATTTACTTGACCTTTCCTGCTGTTATTGTGAATGAACAGGCCATTTTTCTAGCTAGGTCAAACTTCCACTTGTTTACTACATATCTTATCCTTTTGTCTACCGAAAAACATTGACTCAGCTATTTCCCACTTTCATCTGCATCTTAATTTCAGTCTTTGTAATGGATCAATCCTATCAGCAAACAAAGATGCTGTTATTATTTTCAGTGAGGTCTTCCTTGGCAATTTTATAAAAAATTTGAACAAAACTCCTGAAACAGTTTATATCTCCCTTCCTTGCTTAATTCTATGTCCTTCACATTTACCACTACCTAACATACTACATATTTTACTTATTTCATTAAATGATATCATCCTCATTAGAATGTAAGCTCTATGAAGGCAGGTAAGATTAGTGCATTCCTCAATCCCCAATCCCTAGAACTGTGTAGGGCACATAGTAGACAGTTAAAGACTGTAGAATGAATACTAATGGGTATGCTGAAATACATTTATCAAGTGTTTCATCTCATGAAATGGTCTGAATTTCATAAATGTTTGGAAATTTCCAAAAATGAAAATCATTAAACATACCTCTTTTTTTTTTTTTTTTTTACTGTTCTCTTCTAGGGAAAACCAGGTCAAAAGGGTTTTGCAGGTGAACCAGGACCAGAAGGCTTAAAGGTAAATTAGCTGACTTATTAGGAGTTATAAACTATAGTTTTCAAAAAGATAAAATTATGACTTTCATAAAAATATAAAATGAACATTAAGATTTTGTCAACTTATTAATAAGGTATCAGTGATATGTTAAAACTGACCCAAATAACATTTAAAAAGTTATATATCTTTAAATCTACGTATATATCTTTATATCTATATCTACATCTATATGTGTGTTTATAAATCTCTATAATGTGACTGTTTATATCTATATCTTTATTTGGATAGATATGCAGTTTAATAAAGAATTGCTAAATTTGTGGTGAGATATAAAATAAACCAAAGTTTTGCGGGCTGTCCATTTCACTGGACAGAATTCTACAAGTTAATATTATAAATTCACCATCTATCTATATCTATATCTATATCTATATCTATATCTATATAGAGAGATACATATTTTTTTTCTTTTCCCTACTAAGTCTGGGTCTTTTAAGCAATTATATAGTGATTCTAAGTACATTCCCTAGAAAATCACTAGGTGACCTTCACCACTTTATGTCATTGAAAGAATGCAGCATGTACTTTTTTGCCTTGTTTCCAAGTTTTGTGTGACTTTTAAAACCAACAAATATAAGGTAATGCACTGGTTTTTTAGGGGCAACACTAAGGTCTAAAGGAAACTAGCTTATAAGAATTGGTGATTTATTCAAATTTAAAACTTTAGGAAAAATGGAAAAATTTTATAGCATTATAGCTCAGTTTCTTAAAGTTAGAAGTCATCATTTATAGTAAACTATTTCTGTGATCCTAGAATCTAAGAAATAGATTAACAATATCTTTTGAGGTCAATTAACAAAGGAAGACGAACTAAACTATTTTCTGATGTGTCAGCCTGTCTCTCTGTGGCTGCAGTTATCCCGGGGAAATATGTGTAGCTGACTTTCAAGTTATACATAAAAATGGAAACACAGTATTTATAAACAGAAAGCTTAATTCTGCTTGACTAAGATTAGTCACTGTACTGCCAGATAGCTCTAAACAAACCCACCTGTGAGCTACCATCCAAACTTGCCAGAAACTGAATCTCAGTCATAGTGACATCCTGCCTTTTTTCTAGAATCACCTGAGATTTGAGATTTGTTCCCCAGAGGATGAAGAGTTCTTTACTGTTCAGCTCCTCGTGTTTGTCCCTGAAATTTTAATATTGGTGTATCACATAGCTATTCACTAGAACTGGTGTTCCCTTGGGGGAACCTGGCATTCCTGAGGGGAGCACTTGGGAGTTGGTTAAGGGTCATACCACCTTTTACAGAACCCTAGGATCTCTCTTCTCTTCCTAGGCCTGGGGAAATATTCCTCTCTATCTTGTTGCCCTCAAAGACCAGCTCACCTCCTACCTTCAGCTCTCTGAAAACTAAAGCAGGAATGCAGGTAATCTGCAAGCAACTTCTGCTTTCTGCTTGTTAACCCAAACCACCCCTACAACTATAAATTCAAAACAGCCCATTTCCCTTGGAATTTGAAAGGAGTGTTGGGAAAGGAGGGGAAAATGCAAGAAAATTAGTAATCTATATATCATTCTGACCCCAGATTTTCTAAAAAAAACTATCTAGTGAACTGTCAAAAACTAGGATTTATAAACTACTACAATGCTTCATTTTTTACTGTATATCTAAGTGCCTACAAAAATTGAAATAAAAATTAGTGTAGTCTTTGAAAGTTCATTTCAAATTGATTAGTCATATGAGTATTAGGTTTCAATGCTTAAAATCAGCACTAGCCAATAGAGTATATAATATGAATCATAGATTAGAGCCACAATAAAGAAGTGAAAAAAGAGATCAATTTTAGTAATATATTTTATTTAACCCCAAATAAGAAAATATTATCATTTCAACATCTTACCAATATTAAAATTATTAATGAGATATTTTATATTCTTTTTGCTACAAAGTCTTGGAAATCTAGTGGGGATTTTATACTTACATCACATTTCAGTTCACACTAGCCAATTTCAAACGCTCAGTAGCTATCTATATGTTCTTAGTGACTCTAATATTGTTCAGTGCAGCTTAACATTTTACTACTCTATTCCGCAATATAATTACTAATTTTTAAATGGCGATTGATGGTTTAATTTCCTATTTCTATAAATAAAACATATATTCTTGTCAGATTAACTCTGTGTGGTACCCTGAACTTAATCTTCTAACTTTCATTAACCTACGCCTTTGTTCAGCCTTCCCTCATGCCATCCCTCAACACCAAAAATGGACCTTTCTCATCACCAGTGAAATATCACCTATTCTTCAGAGCCCAACTCAAATATAGTTTCATAATCCATTACTTGAAATCATTGATGTTTGGATTTTCAAAAGATAATAGGTGAATATATTACATTTTACTTAACACTGCCAGCAGGCAATGGGACAGCCCACCATAATTAGAAATATTAATATTTCTGTGGTGAAATATAAGGGTGTTCAGGTTAATTAAAATAAGACTATAAATAGCCTCACTCAGATGAGATAAAGCATTGCTGTCAAATAAAGTCAGGTTAGGTCAAGTTTGCTACCAAACAAGTTTTGAAAAACTGAGTTTTCAGAGCGTTACAGACTGGAGACTGTGGTCAAGGTTATGCACATACATTAAGCCATCTCTAGCTGTACCAGCCCACAGCACACGTGCTCCTCTGAACTCCCTCGCCTCTTAATTGTGGTGGGTATTCTGCTCTGTTCAGTGTTGTGAGATCTTTTCTCCTGAAACAGAGCATTCTGTGGACAAAGACTTTATTTTACTTTTTTCTTCTTAATACCTTCCACAACACTGACAACTCTGCTTTTTACAGAGTACACCTCAATAAACATTTCATTTTAAAATTTTTACTTGCAAAAGTGTTTTAAAAGTGATTAAAAGTCATAAACAGAAGAGTGTCACTTAAGAAAATAGCAGAAAGACTATGTTCCACAGAAATACTGTAACAGAGTTTTGAATAACTGAGGTTTTCTTTGCTGCCTTTTTTTTTTTTTTTTTTTTGGAATTTGACTAATTACATTAAATGAAAATAGAAACAATGCCATGAGTGATCTTGTTTGAAAATAATCATTTTTACAGCTTTATATTATTTATTAACAGGGAGAAGTAGGAGATCAAGGAAACATTGGAAAGATTGGTGAAACAGTAAGCTTATTTTATGCTCTTTTATTTTTACCATTATCTGTAAGCCTCTTTAGCAGTCATGTTAACCATCATCTGTGCTTAATAAAATTCACAATAAAATATTCTTAGCTCCTACAAATTTAAAGTTACTTGTGATGTGACAAATCTACTGTATGGGAGAAATGAAGGGAAATAGAGCTACTGATATTTTTGTCTAATATAAATTATATTTGTAATACCAGGAGCATTCTTGTTTCTAATATTTGGTCTTTAATTTTAGTTCTGACAATTTCAATCTAAATTTGATCTTAAGATTTTTTTTTTGTTAAAAAGCTATAACTTGCCAAGCCATAAAATAGTTAGTAAGCTTGAAAATCTTTTTCTTTAGATTTGAAAGATCAAGCTAAGATGTGAAGTATTAGAAAACATATTATAATTTCTTTGCTCAAAAAAAATTTGACTTGTTTAAGTTTACATTTCTGTGCAAGTAGGAGGCTTTGTGTTGTAGCTGAGTCGGGTATGTTAGAAGTAATTTTATTTTCTGTGCTGGGGAAAACCAGCTAAAATATTTTCTAACAAATGAACCCATATAGCATATATAAAGTGGTGAATTCCATTGATGCAAGGCAAGTGAGTTTATTTACAAAGTGTGCTGGGTTATCACAAAGCAAGCGGTACCATTTAATAGGTTAAATCTATAAATTCTATTCCTTCTAACCTATCTTATGACTTAAAAATAAACTTTTCTTAAAAATTGCTTGCAAAATTAAGTAATCAAAGAATTGTTTTTCCTGGTCTTGTGATAAAACAGCAATACATTTCTGATATTCTTATTTTTTGTCATTAATCCTTAATAAAAGTAAGGAGAGAATCCATTTAGCCTTAAAAGACCATTGTCATATCAATTAATCCTTAATAACTAGAAGGAGAATTTTTTGTTGTTTTTACCGAGAAGGGTAATTCCAGTGGAACGTTTACATCAATTAGATTATTCAAGAATTCTTCTCAAATAAAATTATAACTCATATTTTTCTAAGATCATTCAAAGAGATTAAATTCTGCCATTTCTGAGTGACAAACTGCTAAGAAATATATACAAACTAGAATTAATAGCCAAAGTTAAAATATCAATCTTCTTTTATTTTTTTTTAAAGATATTTATTTATTTATTTATTTGAGTGAGAGTGAGCAAGGCACGAGCGGGAGGGACAGAAAGAATGGGAGAGAGAATCTGAAGCCGACTTAGTGCTGAATCCAGAGCCTGGTGTGAGGCTTGATCTCACAATTCTGAGCTCAGCACCTGAGCTGAAACCAAGAGTCGGACACTTAACCGACTATGCCTCCCAAGGCACCCCAAGAGCATTTTTTCTTAACATAACCTCGTGTGTTAAACTTCCAAGTGTTATTTACTTAGCAGTATTGGACTGGTTCCACACAGATAAGAACCCAGTGTCTAAGGTGGAAATGGACTCTGTTGCCAAGTAGTAGATTTCTGTTAATAGAGGGAAATGAGCATTTATTGAGCATTTATTTGTTATGTGCCAGGCATAATACAAAGTGATGTTTAATACTGTGGCATTGCATTTAATTCTCAAACAATTTTCAAAGACACATTTTGTTATTCGAGTTTTTGAAATGAGGAAACTGAAGCACAGTAAGTAACCTGTTCAAAGATACACAGCTAATAAATTCTGGAATTGAGATTTTAAACCTAAGATCCAAACTCAAAATCTAAATCTCAAAATCCAAAGCATAATACCCCACCTTTATTGAGGTATAATGTGACAAAGTTAATAAGATATTTAAAGTGTATGTGATGATTTAAGGATCCGCCACTATCAAGTCATTTAATATAGCTGATGATGTTTACTGTTAACTAGTAGCCACTTGGACTACAAGTTGTAGAGAGATTTCAGGCATCAAATATATTATCAAACAAGAGGCCCTTTTCATCTTTGAGGTTCCTTCTTTCTCATTCAGGATGGGAAACTTAAAAAAAAAAAAACTTCAGTGACGATGTTGAGTTAATTTAAAATACATAAAATACCTAAAGAATATTTTATTTACTATTATTTTATTTTATATTATATTTTTATTTCATGTTATTAATTTCAAAGTCTTAGAAATATAGTTCATCTAATCTAGAGTTCTCTTAAAACAAACTAATAAGAGATATAGGAAGATAGGATCACACTTCCTGACATCAGCCTTATGATTTGAGGATATCTAAGATTAGTTGTATTTGCATAGCCAGTTTTTACTTTTCCCAAACTTTTTGTACATCATTTAATTGCCTTTACCAGACCTCCTCCAGCTTTGTGTCTTTCTAGATCTATACAAATTAGAACCCAGTTTGTGATACAGCGTGCCCAGCACAGCAGCCCAATCTATATTTCATGTCTATACACTTTTTACATTAATTTGCTGCAGGCAAGTAAGTAATTTCTGTAAATGTGCCCTAAGAAGTCTGTAATTCCAAATGATGCCCCTCATCTTCTGCACTCTAGCATACTATTTTTTTGTTTTTATGAACAAATCTGGAATTAGCTCACCTTAATAGCCAGTCCTCTTTGTCTTTAACTCTCCAGGCTAAAATATTTGAAGAGATATACAAGAGAAAAGAATCTAATTTTTTAGTATAGATCAAGAGATCAGAACTAGGATCATGGATAGACATTGTAAGAAGACAGCTTACTTTGTAGGCAAAAATATTTTAGTAGAATTTCTAACGCTCAGACGCTCCCATGGAGTGATTCAACCCCTCATTCTTAGAAGGTTTGGATGATTTTCATCAATCATTTATTCAACAGAAATTATATTATATTCATATGATCCTTCATAAAATTTATAGTTTGTTGGAGGTTTGACAAATTTTAAATAAATCACTGCATAAAGATACATAGTTAAAAGCTGTGATATATTCTATAAAGGATAAGTTGGTCTGTGACAGAGGTTCCAAATTTAGGTCAGAAAATGAGAGGTGTGTTTTGAGGAAATGACATATGAGTTATAACCATAAGGCATGGTATGATCTGGCTAGGGAAGAGTAGGGAGAAAGAGCATTCCTAGAATATGCAATATAGTAGACTTAATACCTTTGGACTTACCTTGCTCTCTAAATATTTCTCTAAACATCCTCTAAATAAATATTTCTCAACAGTAAAAGGATAAAAATAATAACTATTTCATGGGGTTTCTTGTGAGGATTAGACATGGTAATATCCTTAAAGCACTTATCACAGAGCCAATCATGTAGTTAAAAACTCAAGAAATGTTAGCTTTAATGGTGGTGGTGGTGGTTATTGTTATATGGAAAAGCATTTGGCTGTCTTAGGAACTGAAAGAAAGCCAGTGTGGATAGACCTTGGTGAGCCAAGGGAAAAGCAAAGTGAAGGGCTATTAGTAAAGGAGGCAGGAGCCAATTCTTTCGGGGCCATATTTATTGCTTTGGACTTGATCCCGAATTAGATGGAAAATCATTGAAGTATTCTATGTAAGCCAATGACAGGATTTAATTTGTGTTTCACAGTCATACTGGTGGCAATGGATTAGTAAGTTGGAACATGGTTATGAGGAGCAGAGTAGAAGAGGGTAACCAGTTAGAATGCTATTGTGGTAGCCTAAATGAGAAAGAAAGTTGACTTGGGCCAGGGCGATGGCAGTGGATATAAAAGAAGTGGATGCATATGAGATATATTTGAGGAGATAATTTGCATATAGGCTGCAAAAAAAGGGAAGGATCCTCATCAGTCCCTAGCATATAGTAGGCCTTTGATAACTATTTATGATTGATGAGGCATATTCGGGAAGCATAAGGAATTAGTATATATGATGTCTAAGGATAATTCCAATTCTAAGAATCTAGGAAGGTTTTCTAAGAATTTAAATGTTTCTAGTCTTCCTCTTACCTGCCAATTTGGCTTCTTTTCTCTGGCTCTTCTCCAGTTTCATTATGTTCTCCTGCTGTTATAGCAAACAGAACTAGACTAAATATTTTAGAGGCAACAGTTCCACAACCTTCTTCATGAAGGGGATAATAACTTCTATTTCCTTTATTCCTGAGATAATCAAAACCATGTAGGCCTTTTCCTGTAGAAAAACAAACAAAACAAAACAAAAACAAAAATAGAAAACCTGGGATGTCTTTGGAAAACGATTGGCAGTGACCCCCAGAATTCTTTTCTGGTTTGTTATTTTGAATATAAAATTTGGAATATTTTTTTCATAAAGTGACTACATGAAGTTTCAGTTGCAACTTTTCTACTTGAAGGTATTATTAAGAGTGTCCTATAGTCTGGCATATTGATTTACCTCCTAAAGTAGAGCTCAACTACTTGATTTTGCATCATTTATTCCTTAATTTCTCAATTTAGCATAATTTCATAAGCCATCTGCTATGTCCTCTCTGTTTTTCTGCCTGCCCTCTGGTGTGCTAGTGTATAGTAAATGACTGAGGAGCAGAAAGGAAGAGGAAGAGGAAAGGCCATGGATAATCCTCAAAATCAGGTATTCCACTTCTTATTACAAAACCTTTAGAATCATAGAGCTTCCCATGGCTGATTCTAAGTTGGTTTATAACCAGTTCCTTCAAGAGCAAATAGAGGTGTGGAGTCAGAGGAGGAAATGAAAGGAAAGAAATCTATTTTTTTGAGATATTTCATTTAATCTTGAAACAACCCTAGTAAGATAAAGCTTATTGACATTTTGGGAGTGAGGAAATTGAAATTTATTGAAGTGTTCAAATTCATACAGTTAGTAAGCAGTGGCTGTGGGTTTCATGTCTGAATTTTCTATTTCCTGTTCCAAGCTTCTTTTAGCTACATCAAAAATCACTTATCCTGTCTTTATTTTCTATAAGTTGGCCTATTATCTTGTTCTCTCTTTTTATTTTATATTGTATTTTATCTGTGTTGTTAACAGTGTTATGTTAGTGTCAGGTATACAATATAGTGATTCAGCAGTTCCATGTATTACTCAGTGCTCATCAAGATAAGCCCTTTCACTTATTTCACCTAATCCCTTTCACTTATTTCACCCATCTCCCACTGACCTCTCTGGTAGCCTTTGATTGTTCTCTATAGTTGAGTCTGTCTCTGTTTTGTCTCTCTTTTTTTTCCCTTTTGTTCATTTCTTTTTCTTAAGTTGCACATATGAATGAAGTCATATGGTATTAGCCTTTCTCTGACTGACTTATTTCGCTAGCATGATACTCTCCAACTCCATCCGTGTTGTTGCAAATGATAAGATTTCATTCTTTTTATGGCTGAATAATATTCCATTGTAGATATATACCACCTCTTCTTTATACATTCATCTATCAGTAGACATAAGGGCAGCTTCCATAATTTGGCTGTTGTAATTGATGGGGCAGTAAACATAGGGTGCTTATATCCTTTTGAGTTAGTGTTTTTGTATTCTTTGGAAATACCTAGTAGTGTGATCACTGGATTCTAGGATACTTCTTTTTTTTTTTTTTTTTTTTTTTTTTTTTTTTTTTTTCTTTTGATTTATTTTTTTATTTTCAGCATAACAGTATTCATTATTTTTCACCACACCCAGTGCTCCATGCAATTCGTGCCCTTTATAATACCCACCACCTAGTACCCCAACCTCCCACCCCCCACCCCTTCAAAACCCTCAGATTGTATTTCAGAGTCCATAGTCTCTCATGGTTCACCTCCCCTTCCAATTTCCCCCAACTCCCTTCTCCTCTCTAACTCCCCATGTCCTCCATGCTATTTGTTATGCTCCACAAATAAGTGAAACCATATGATAATTGACTCTCTCTGCTTGACTTATTTCACTCAGCATAATAATCTCTTCCAGTCCCGTCCATGTTGCTACAAAAGTTGGGTATTGGTCCTTTCTTTTTTTTTTTTTTTTTTTTTTTTTTTTTTTATAAACATATATTTTTATCCCCAGGGGTACAGGTCTGTGAATCACCAGGTTTACACACTTCACAGCACTCACCAAAGCACATACCCTCCGCAATGTCCATAATCCCACCCCCTTCTCCCAAACCCCCTCCCCCCAGCAACCCTCAGTTTGTTTTGTGAGATTAAGAGTCACTTATGGTTTGTCTCCCTCCCAATCCCATCTTGTTTCATTTATTCTTCTCCTACCCACTTAAGCCTCCATGTTGCATCACCACTTCCTCATATCAGGGAGATCATATGATAGTTGTCTTTCTCTGCTTGACTTATTTCGCTAAGCATGATACGCTCTAGTTCCATCCATGTTGTCGCAAATGGCAAGATTTCATTTCTTTTGATGGCTGCATAGTATTCTATCTTTACTTTTTTGAGGAAACTTCATACTGTCTTCCACAGTAGCTGTACTAGATTGCAATCTCACCAGCAGTGCATGCAGATTCCTTTCTCTCCACATCCTCACCAACAGTTGTTGTTTCTTGTGTTTTGAATTTAACCATTCTGACAGGTGTGAGGTAGTATCTCTTTCTATTTTTAATTTGCATTTCTCTGTTGGTGAGTACTGTTGAGCATCTTTTCATGTGTCTTTTGGCCATCTGGTTGTCTTCTTTGGAGAAATGTCTGTTCATGACTTCTACCCATTTTAAAATTTGACTATTTGTGTTTTTGGTGTTGAGTTGTATAATTATATATTTTTGGACACTGACCCTTTATTGGATATGTCATTTGCAAATATCTTCTTCCATTCAGTAGGTTGTTGTTTAGATTTTTTGATTATTTTCTTTGCTGTGCAGAAGCTTTTTATATTGATGTAGCCCAATAGTTTATGTTTGCTTTTGTTACCCTTGCCTCAGGAGACATTTCTAGAAAAAATTCTCTACTGCTGATATCTGAGAAATTACTGCCTGTGTTCTCTTCTAAGATTTTTATGTTTTCAGGCTTCACATTTAGGTCTTTAATCCATTTTGAATTTATTTTTGTGTATGGTGTAAGAAGGTTGTTCAGTTTCTTTCTTTTGCAAGTACCTGTCCAGTTTTCTCAACACCATTTGTTGAAGGGACTGTCTTTTCAATATTCCATGTTCTTGCCTCCTTTGTCAAAGATTAATTAACTACATAATTATAGGTTTATTTCTGGGTTTTTTAGTCAGTCCTGTTGATCTATGTGTCTGTTATTATGCTAGTACCATGCTGTTTTGATTACCACAGATTTGTAATACAACTTGAAATCCAGAATTGTGATCTCTCCAGTTCTGTTTTTGTTTCTTAAGACTGCTTTGGCTCTTTGGAGTCTTTTGTGGATCCGTACAAATTTTAGGATTGTTTGGTTTAGTTCTGTGAAAAATACTGTTGGTATTTTGATAGGGATTGTCTTAAATGATTGCTTTTGCTTAGTATAGACATTTTAACAATATTTATTCTTCCAATCCATGAACATGGAACATCTTTCCATTTGTTTGTGTTGTCTTCAATTTTTTCATCAGTGTTTCATAGTTCTTAGAGTACAGATCTTTCACCCCTTCGATTAAGTTTATTCCTAGCTATTTTATTATTTTTGGTACAATTGTAAATGAGATTTCTTCTTAATTTTTCCTTCTGCTGCTTCATTATTAGTGTATAGAAATGCAGTGAATTTCTGTACATTGATTTTGTATCCTGCAACCTTACCAAATTCATTCATCAGTTCTACTAATTTTTTGGTGGAGTCATTCTGGTTTTCTATATATATAGTATAATGTCTTTTCCAAATAGTGAAAGTTTTATTTCTTCCTTACCAATTTGGATGTCGTTTGTTCCTTTTTTGTCTGATTTCTATGGCAGGGACTTCCAATACTACATTGAATAACAATGGTAAGAGTGAACATCCTTGTCTTATTCCTGACCTTAGGGGAAAAAAGCTCTCAGTTTTTACTCATTGAGTTTGATGTTAGCTGTGGGTTGTTCATATAAGGCCTTATTATGTTGAGGTATTATCCCCCTAAACCTACTTTGTTAAGGGTTTCTATCATGAATGGATCTTGTACTTTCTCAAATGTTTTTTCTGCATCTACTTCTTCTCTTTTCTCTTATTGATGTGATGTATCACGTTGATTGATTTGTGAATACCAAACCACCATTCCAACCTGGGAATAAATCCTACTTGATAGTGGGGAATGATTTTTTTAATGTATTGTTAGGTTCAGTTTGCCTAAGATTTTGCTGAGGATTTTTGCATCTATGTTCATCAGAGTTATTGGCCTGTAGTTCTCTTTTTTGGTAGTGTCTTTATATGCTTTTGGTATCAGGGATGCTAGTCTTATAGAATGAATTTGAAGGTTTTTTTCCTATTCTATTCTTTGGAGAAATTTGAGAACCGGTATTAGCTTTGCTTAAATGTTTAATGAAATTCATCTGTGAAGCCATCTAGTACTGGACTTTTCTCTGTTGGAAGTGTTTTGATTACTAATTCAATTTAATTGCTGATAATCAGTCTGTTCAAATTTGCTATTTCTGCTTCAGTTTTGGTAGGTTACATGTTTCTATAAATTTTTCCATCTCTTCCAGGTTGTCCAATTTGTTGGCATATAATTTTTCATAATGTTCGTTACAATCCTTCGTATTTCTGTGGTGTTGCTTATTATTTCTTCTCTTTCATTCTGATTTTATTTGACTCCTCTCTTTCTCTTTTTTTGTGTGTGTGTGTGTGAGTCTGATTCAAGTTTTATCAATTTTCTTAATCTTTTCAAAGAAGCAGCTCTTGTTTTCATTGATCTGTTTTATTGTTTTTTTAGTTCCATTTATTTCTGCTCTGAGCTTTATTATTTCCTATCTTCTGCTGGTTTAGGGTTTTGTTTGTTCTTTTTGTGGCTCTTTAGGTGTAAGTTTAGGTTGTTTATTTGAGATGTTTTTTGCTCTTTGAGTAGACCTGTATAAACTTCCCTCTTAGAATGGCTTTTAGAGTATCTCAAAGATTTTGGACCATTGTGTTTTCATTTTCATTTTTCTCCATGTAATTTTTGATTTCTCCAGTTTTTTGGTTGACTCATTCCTTGCACATATTCTTTAAGCTCCATAAATTTATGCTCTTTCCAGACTTTTTTTTAGAAAGTTCTAGTTCCATAGCATTAGGGTCAGTAAAGATGCATGGTATGACTTCAATCTTTTTGAATTTGTTGAGACTTGTTTTATGGCCTAATATATGATCTATTCTGGAAAATGTTCTCTGTGTGATCCTGAAAAGAATGTGTATTCTGTTGTTTTAGGATGGAATGTTCTGACTCGATCTGTTAAATCGATGTGGTCTGGTGTGTGATTATCTTTCCTTCACCTCAGGGCAGTAGTCACTTTGAAGTGTTCCTGGCCCCTGAGGGAGCTATTTGCATGCTGCCAGGCTTGTAGCACTACTTTGGACAGGCTTGTGAGTGTATTGGCAGGGACTTGCTGCCACTGCTGCGACCAGCCAGGTTGGTGTGGGGCACACAGTTTTAGCATGGTGTCCGCCAGTCTGCTTGCAAAATGAGACCTGCTGCTGCAGTTGCTGGGACTGGGACTGGCCTGGGTTGATCGACAAAGTGCTTATGGTCAGGAGACATGGTGTTGCCAAGGTTTGTGCTTGTCTTCTAGGGCAAGTGACTGCTGCTGGGATACTTGGGCAAGGGTGACTGAAAAGGGCAGATCCGCTGAAGCCCCACCTGCTGAAGGGATGGGACTTGGTGTAAGCTATTATGTAGTAAATTTCGGCACTGTGCTGATTCCCACAGGTGGCTGTGTGTTTATGCCGGGGGTGGGGGGAGGGCATGGAGACAGTGCCTGCCAGCTCCTTTGTTTCTAGATGGTTTTCCTGTGATCCCTGTCCTTAGATGCTCTCCAAACTGCGTAAACTACTCTCCTGCTTACAAGTCCCAAGGCATCTTTCAAACTGCTGCTTCAGTGCTGTACTTGTGAGGGCTGGGATTTCGTTTCCTCTTACCCTCTGGGCTCTCCCAGAGCTGAGCCCACCAATTTTTAAAATTCCAGGTTTTAAAACTAGCTGGTTATAAGAACTCATAAAATTTGGTCCCTCTCACTTTCTAAGCCAAAGTTTATGGGGATTCATCTTCTCCATGCAGGCTCCCTTGTGTGACAGTCTTTTCACCACCACCCCCATGCCTTCAGCTTCTTCCCCCACTCCATGGACTGCCAGTTTTTTGTTCCCTACTGTTGGGGACACTGTTGCCCTTTGTACCCTCTCTGATGTGGCCTCTTCTTTACCTTTAGTTGTGGAGTTTGATCTGCCAGTCTTCAGGTCATTTTCCAGGTTATTTACAATATGAGTGCTACCTAATTGTATATGTGGAAGAGATGAGTTTAGGATCCTCTAACTCTGCTGTCTTCCCATCCTACTCTAGTTGTCTTGTCTTTTAAATGGAAACTTGGGAATCAATAGATTCAGAAATGAGTAAAATAAAATTTTACTTTATAATCTCTTAGGTCAAGCTGGCAACTAAATTTTAAAATATTGTCAAATGTATTAATTTCTGATAATTATTAAAACATAATTTAATATATTTACAGTGGAATCAGGAAAGATTTTGAAAGATCTGGAAGAAAATATTTAAGAAGTGCTCATCGAAAAATTTCATTTAATACAGTGATGAGTTTTGTTGCTCTCTGCTATTACTGTAAAATTATTATCAAACTTCATACGTTTATTTCATTTAGTAACTTCCATTTCTTCTTTCATTAAAAGGAGTCTGCTACTTTAGATGGACTTACCTAAATCGTAAAAAGTGACTCGTATTTTCTTGAGGAAAAGTCCCAGAACAAAGTAAAACTCTATCAAACTGACCTTATACAGTCTCTGTAGTCTCAATGCTTTTATCTTAAAAATGTCATCTATCCCTTCCTGTTTCCAAGCTGCACACAGCATACCTGTGGGACAGCTACAAAGCTGTTGTATGTCTCCTACATGGCAGGGAGAGGTAATTTTTCTCAGAATGGAAAGTTACACAAAATTTATATCTACCATACATACAATCATGAAAAGGATATTTACCTGAATATATAAATAAATAAATATAAATATATAAATAATAAAAATAAGTACTATTTATTGAAAATCTGACATTTCAGATACTTTGTATATGTTATATCATTTAATCCTCACACAGGCTCTACGAAATAAAAATCACTTCTCTTTTGTACAAAAAAAAAGTGTTTCAGAGAAGTTAAGAAATTTAGCACCCTGCTTCCTCTTAACAATGAGAAGAAGATTCCCAATCGTTTTTCTAATGAATACATATTGTCCTGTTGTTACTATATAAAGTTAGAAATTATGGGGTCCCAAATACCACATTATCCTTTGAGGAAGAGTCTCAAAAACATAGATATACCGAAATTATTATGTTTCAGGATCATATATTTGACATTTATCATCTTTGAACTGTATAAATAGCAACACTTACTGGATTAAGAAGCCACAGCAAATTAATTTCACAGTAGTATTAAGTCCACTAAGCTGTAGAAAATTAGAAAGAAAAAAAAAGAAAATTAGAAAACATAAATCAGTGAAATCAAAAGGGAATACACACAAAGTGTATGAACATACCAGAGGATATGAACAGAGAAGGTATATGACATTACAATTCTAGGCAAATTGAAGAGAAGTGAGTTTTTAAAACAGTTCAAAGCCTAGCGTTCTCTGAAAACCAGGTGCAGACAACTCCAAGGTGAGCTATTACTTCATAAATGAGATGCCAGTAGTGTTTTTTTTAAGATTTATTTATTTATTTTAGAGAGAATGTACAGTAGGGTGTGTGTGCGGCGTATTAAGACAGAGGAAGAGAGAGAGAATCCCAAACAGACTTTATGTTGAGTGCAGAACCTGATGTGGGACTTGACCTCACAGCCCTGAGATCATGATCGGAGCTGAAATCAGAAGTTTGACACTTAACTGACTGAGCTATCCAGCCCCCCTGAGATCAATAGTTTTTTAATCACAAATACAGGAGATTTTTCTCAGAGAATGGAGTCAGCAAATTTCTAGGAGCATCTTTTTTTAATTTTTTATTTTTTATAAACATATATTTTTATCCCCAGGGGTACAGTTCTAGGAGCATTTTAAATGTTTATAAAGGTGGAAGGATTTCTGAATCCTTTGGGCTATAAAATACACCATTTCTTCGACATTTATGACATCTCTTTGTAAAAAGAAAAATAAATTAGTAGGAAAATAACAAATACTCTATTAAATGTGGTCCTACAAAGCTTTTTTCTGGAGCTATGAAAGTTGAAGTATATGGGAAAATGAAGATTATAAAAATTTGTTCGGTTCGCAAACGTAAGTGTCCTAGAGGTAGACCAAGATTAAAGCACATATAAGTGGTTATTAAAGAGGAAACTAACAAAAATGAAAAAAAAGATCACATGATAATTAAATAAACGTAAAAGTCAAAATTTCTTTCTGTGGGGAATATGAATGATACACAGAATACTGTGCTATAAGCTAAAAACACGGAAGTTCTTGAAAGCCCATCATATCTTAGAAATATAAAGGTTTATATACTTTATATTAAGTGTATATATATATATAGAGAGAGAGAGAGAGAGAGAGAGAGCTTACTAAATATACATTTAGTGACAGGTAAAAAGTAAAATATTCTGGGACAAGATCCAACATTTATGGATTAATGTAGGGAACAAGGTATTTATCATATACATCATATTAAAGAGTAATAAACAAGAAAACCCTTCTTGTTCTAATGAAGTTTCCAGGTTACCCAAATGAAATAGCAATACACTGCTTCAAAGTAATCAAATAGAAGAGAGATGAAAATGGAAGCTTGTGCTTCCAAACACAAGCAATATCATTAGTCCGTTTCACATGTAAGCATTTAGTGTGCTACTGCCTGGGGGGCTGTTAGTATTCTGACTAAGGAAACATAAACTTGATCACTTTATGTATTTTAGAATTGATTTAAAAAAATAATAATTTTTAAAGTATTTTATTTATTTATTTGGCAGAGATAGAGAGCACAAGCAGGGAGAATGGCAGGCAGGCAGAGAAGCAGATCCCCCCACTGAGCAGAGAGCCTGATGTGGGTTTCCGTCCCAGGACCCTGGGATCATGATCTGAGCTGAACACAGGGTGACTCAGGCACCCTAGAAGATAGTCTTTAAAAAAAAAATAGTAAAAATTGTTTTCATGCCTATCATAAGGATATATATGTTGATAACAAACCCCCGGCTTTATTTGGCTAAAAACATGCTACTGTTTTCTCAATTAGATATAACTACAATGTGGTAATCACAGTTTTTGAGGAAATGGCAGCTCTAAATTTCTTTTTTTTTTTAAAGATTTTATTTATTTATTTGATAGAGAGAAATCACAAGTAGATGGAGAGGCAGGCAGAGAGAGAGAGAGGGAAGCAGGCTCCCTGCCGAGCAGAGAGCCCAATGCGGGACTCGATCCCAGGACCCTGTGATCATGACCTGAGCCGAAGGCAGCAGCTTAACCCACTGAGCCACCCAGGCGCCCCTCTAAATTTCTATATAGAAGGGATGTGGGGCAGCACTTTGGTTGGAAGGGAATGCTAAAGGACTTCCCTTGGAGCTATGTTTGCATAAAAGCTGCACTATCTGGGCGGCACCTAGGCGGTTCAGTCAGTTAAGCATCTGCCTTGGGCTCAGGTCATGATCCTGGGGTTCTGCGATCCTGCCAGGCATTGGGGGAGTCCCCACTCAGCAGGGAATCTGCTACTCCTTTCCCCCTGCTTGTGCTATCTCTCTCTGTGTATCAAATAAATAAAATCTTTTTTAAAAATGTACTCTCTTCATTTATTAGGAGTGCACTATTTTATTTTATGTAGATACTACACTTCAATAAATATAGACTTCTAATGATGTGTTTATGTTCAGAATTTATAAGATAGAGAATATATTTCTTATTCGTGTCAAAGAATGGACCGAGGGCACCTGGGTGGCTCAGTGGGTTAAGCCGCTGCCTTCGGCTCAGGTCACGATCCCAGGGTCCTGGGATCGAGCCCCGCGTTGGACTCTTTGCTCAGCAGGGAGCCTG
This sequence comes from Mustela nivalis, assembly GCF_964662115.1. Taxonomy (NCBI): domain Eukaryota; kingdom Metazoa; phylum Chordata; class Mammalia; order Carnivora; family Mustelidae; genus Mustela; species Mustela nivalis. The sequence continues at coordinate 70,128,926 of NC_139029.1, read as the reverse complement.
CTTCCTCCCCTCTCTCTGTCTGCCTCTCTGCCTACTTGTAATCTCTGTCTGTCAAATAAAATAAAATAAAATAAAAAATTAAAAAAAAAAAAAAAAAAGAATGGACCGAACTGATAGAAATGAGGGTAGGAACTTGGGTAAAGGGGTTGCCCTGGGCTACCTGTAGGCACTGCAGGAAGTCAAAGGCAGTTTTGAATCTAAGAGAAAGGCTAGTGAAAAAACTTTATGGTTCTGATCTTTAAAAAAAATGCATAAGCTCTATATAAACAATGCAGACTTTTCTATAAAAGGCCAGATATTATATATTTTAGACTTCCAGGCCATATCATTTCTATTACAACTACACAACTCTCTCTGCAGTTGCATTACAAAAACTCTCCTAGACAATATTTAAATGAATGACTCTGGCTGTGTTCCCAATAAAATTTTATTTACAAAAATAGTGGAAAAGGGGCATGGCTCAGTCAGTTAAGCGTTTGCCTTCGGCTCAGGTCATGATCCCAGGACCCTGCGATCAGTGCTAGTTGGGTTCCCTGCTCAGCAGGGAGTCTGCTTCTCCCCACTCCCTCTACCTTTCCACCCCCACCCCCATGTGTGCGCTCGCTCACTCTCTCTCTCTCAAATAAATAAATATTTTTTAAAAATAGTGGAAAAAAAAAAGAAGAAATAACAGGCAGAATTTGGCCTACAGGCTCTAGTTTGCCTTTACTTTCACAGAAAGTTACACTTTATTTGGGATATACCAGTCTTTATTAAATGAATCTGCCATATGCATTTCTGCTTCATTACTCTTTTGTTATTGAAAAAAAAGCACTAAATGTGAATGTGATTTCTTCAAATCAAAAAGCAGATTAAACTAGCAGATGTGTTGTGTTGCTACCATGCACCAATTTTGTGTACTAAGTGCTAACATAGTGAATGAATTTGCATTTATATGTAGACCATATGTGCATCCAAAGTACTCTAGTTAATTCATCTTTTTCTGTTCTCCTCAAGAAACACTTAAGAATCTTATCAGGAGGTATTTCCCAGGAACAAAGAAATCTGCTTTTTATGTGCACAAGTTCATGGGCAACATTTTTTTGAACATTATACTTGTATTTTTGAAGTTCTGCTCTGAGTCAAAGGATTTCCATATATTAAGCTTTAGTGAGTTTTTCTTTCATTACTTTGAGAAAAGTTCTAAGAAATGTCATTAGGCTTCTATTTCCCATTAGGTTGAGATATTTCACATTTGCATTCTATCTTCTGTTTATGAAACATCTCTTTTTTTTTCATCAATTCAACAAAACAGCCTGAGGGGGAACATCACAGCATTTTTGTTCAAAAAGATGCATGTTTAATACTCTTCTTTTGACCATAGCAAAAATAATTAAGTGAAATCATGATTTTATTTTTAACCATAAACACAGCCAACTTTGTGTCTTATAGAAAACTTTTTATAACTATATAACCTTTCTATATATCTTCACTTCCAGATGGAAAGATCATAGCTGCTGAAATAGTAGTCTTAAATGCTTGGTTTTGTGAGGGTTGTTTATTTATTTTTTTTTTTCTGATTAATGAGTTTTGAAAAAATTTTCTGTCAAAACCTATGTTTCTTTGCTGTGCTGATTACATCATTAGCAATAAAATCAATTTTTTCACTGAACTCTGGAAAGACCTAGATGATACAAGCTCCTCCAAAAATGCTACAGGGGTGGGACATAATAGGTTTTAAGGGGGAAGTGAGTTTGTAGAAGCCTTAAGAATACAGATCATAAGAATTTTTCAACCTCACTGTTAAGACCTCCTACAATATATCCTTCATCTATCCTTATAGTTGTTATTTCTCACACTTCCCAGTTTACTAGACCAAACTGGGAATTCAATGTTCCTTAAAAGGAACCCACTTACTTTTGCCCGTGTTCAGATTGTTTCTGTCACCTCTAAAGGCCTTCATTTTCCCATTTCCATTGTCTGCCTAACATTAACTCTCAACACCCTTCTCAAATCATCTGCTCTATCATGAAATCTTTTCTGGTATCCCCGCCCAAAGTTAGATTCAGTACCTTTCTTTGTTAAACTTTTCAGTGCTTTATCTATGTTATCATGGTCCTTAGCTTATTTTGCTTTATATCAGAGTTACTTTTTTATGTGAATTATCTCTATAGAAAACTGCTTCCCATAGCAATGAACACATGCCTAATACATTTTACATTGGCAATAGTATATGTTTTACATGATGAAATAAATTAATTTCATTTACATGAGTTTTAGATGAAATTTACATGAAATAAATTAAGAATGAAAGGTAATTTTTCTAATTTATTTGCTACTGGCTGCATCTTAAGAGGACTTTTGTGTGCTTGAGCAAAGTCTGAAAGTGTGACATATTTTTGTGAGACAGTCTGAATAAGGAGGGACATTTCAATGGGAACAGCAGCATGAGAATAAAATATATGGAGGCATGAAATATTTGTGGTGTTTGCAAAACGATATTATAAACAGTTCAGAGTGGCTGGAGGAAGGTAAGGCATGAGTGGTCACAACTCACCTGGCTATGACTTACTTGTAATGTCTTTCCTGTCTTTTCTGGTTCACAAATACGTACTGTTCTTCTACAAATCAGTTCAAGTTTCACTTCCTCTAAACCTTGATTGCTTTATCCTCAATACCTTATACATACTTCTATCATAATTTATTGTTCTTATTTATTTACATGACTTTCCAGATTTAGATTAAGTTCTTTAAACACCAGAATTGGTGGAGCAAAGCCTAAATGTGAAGTATAACTTATATTTAAGAAATAAACAATAGATGAAGATAAATCCAAAAGCTTTGTCCGATGTGTAGTTTCCTTTAAAGTTAAAAATTGTACCTTAGACTAATTGGATTCAAATCTATACTCATCACCTCTCCTCCCAAACCCATTCAGATCCTTCCTCTCAGCATTTTCTCTTTCTTTTTCTCAAGGTCTTCTAATTCTTTATATTATCAAAGATCATTTACAATCTCCAGTAATAAAATGTTCTATTATATCAGTTCATTTTTTCAGCTTTATTGAGGTGTAATCGACAAATAACATTGTAAGATATTTAAAGTGTAAAATGTGATGGTTTAATATACATGTACATTGCGAAAGAAATCCCCATAGAGTTACTTAACACATCTATCACCTTACATATTCACCTTTTATATGTATGTGAAAACATTTAAGTTCTACTTTCTTAAGAAATGTCAATTTTACAAAACATTGTTTCCGACTGTAGTCACAGTGATATACATTAGGTCCTCAAGCCTTATTCATCTCATAGCTGTGCTATATATCACATTTTCTTTATCCATTCATACACTGAGAGACATTTAGTTTGCTTCTATATACACTGCCTATTGTAAATAATGCCTTTATGAACATGGGAGTACCGATATCTCTTCAAGATAATAGTTCATTTCCTTTGGTTATATACTGGGAATTAGAATTGCTAGGTTATATGGTAGTTGTATTTTCAATTTCCTGAAGAATTTCTGTACTGTTTTCCATAGCACTGTACAATGGCATAAAAGGGTTCCCCTTTCTTTATATCCTTGCTAACATTTGTTATCTTTTGTCTTTTTCACAGTAGCTATTCTAACAGGTGGGAGGAGGTATCTCATCGTGGTTGAGATTTCCATTTGCCTGATGGCTAGTGCAGCTGAGCACCTTTATGTAACAGAAGGTTATTTTTATATCTTCTTTGGGAAAATGTCTATTCAAATTCTTTTCCCATCTTATTATTTTTTAAATTTATTTTTTATATTTTTAACGATTTTATATATTTTAGAGATAGAGAGGGGGGACGAGCAGAGGGAGAGGAACAAGCAGACTCTGCACTGAGCACAGAACCCAACGTGGGGCTCAATCCCACAACCCTGAGATCATGACCTGAGCCAAAATCAAGAGTTGGATGTTTAATGAGCTAAGCCACCCAAGCACCCCTTTGCCCATTTTAAAATTGGGTTGTTTGTTTATTTATTTATTACTGTTGATTTGTATGAATTCCTTATATACTCTGGATAGTAACCCCTTATCAGATGTGTGGTTCTCCCATTATGCTTTTCATTTTGTTGATGCTTACCTTTGCTATGGAGAAACATTTTAGTTTGATATGGTCCTATTTGTTTATTTTTGCTTTTGCTGTGAAAAACATATTGCCAGGAACAATATCAAGGGGCTACCCTGTCTATGTGTGTTCTTTTAGGGGTTTTATGGTTTCATGTCTTATATTTAATCTTTAATCCATTTTGAGTTGATTTTTGTGTATGATATAAGATAAGGGTTCAGTTTCATTCTTTGCCTGTGGCCATCCAGTTTTTCAAACACCAGTTATTGAAGATATTGTCCTTTCCCTATTGAGTATACTTGGCTTCTGTGTCATAAATTAATAGATTGTATATGCATGGGTTTATTTCTAGGCTCTCTATTCTGATCCATTGACCTGTGTGACTTTTTATTCCAATACCATACTGTTATTATCACAGCTTTGTAATATAATTTGAAATCAAGGAAGTGTGCTACTTCCACCTTTGTTCTTTCTCAAGATTTCTTTGGCTGTTTGGGGTCTTCTGAAGTTCTATACAGATTTTAGGATTATTTTATTTATTTCTGTAAAAAATGCCATTGGAATCTTGACAGGAATTTCATTGAATCTGCAGATTGCTTTAGGTAATGTGGACATTTTAACAATATTAAATCTTCCAGTCCATGAACACAGGATATTTTATTTGTGTCTTTTTCAGTTTCTCTCATCAATGTCTTTAGTTTTCAGGATGCAGGTCTTTTATATTCTCGGTTCAGTTTATCCCTAAGTATCTTTTATTTTTGATGCCCTGAGTTGAATAATGGGGAATATCATATGACCAGCATGGTGGTAGGCATGGCCACCTTGCTAGCTTTTTGGAGAAAGTCAGGAGTTATGAGGAACCTAAGAACTCACATGTGAGCTTTGTAAAATTGCTTCATCTTCTCAAACAGGCACTGAGGCCATCATTAAGCTTCAATATTTTCAGCACAATGCTATTATGTTTATCATTAGCACAGTAAGTGTTCAAGGACATTTTTTTTCTGCAGAAAAAAAGAGTTTTCTACTTATAGGGTCTAGACATGACAAATGTGACTCAGTACAATTTCATTGTGGCAAATGGTATCTTCACTTTTCAGGAGAGCTTTTCAGGTCTGTTTTTTGTTTGTTTGTTTGTTTTGCAGCATATCTTAAAACTGTTCTCCTACACCTGTGCCCTAAGAATATCATAGGTGTCAATCAAATGGTCTTGCAAAGAACCATTGTCCAACCAGTTCACAGACAAATTAAAAAAGTTTTTTTTATTTCATAAAGAAGAAAGTCTCTTGAGGACATCCTTCTTCGTCTCTGATCTCCACTTTTCCTTCCTTATTTTTTAATAATTTAAATAGGAAAGTAAAGATCATCACATTTATATATATAAGTAAACTATGTGAACTTCCAAGTTTCAGTCTTTTAATTAAGAATCCAGCATCTGAAATTCCTGGGGAATTTCAGGAATGGTGGAATAAGAGGATCCTAAGCTCAACTCACCCCATGGATATAACTAGATAACACCAACATCAAACCCAGAAAATGACCCAAAGATAGGTAGAGCAGACTCTCCATAGCCACATGTAAAGAAGAGGCCACATTGAAGAGGGTAGGAAAGACAGAGAGGCAGTTGGTAGCCAAACAGACCTTTTGGACTGTCTTGCAGGAGGGAGGGACACAGTAGGCATAGAGAAGGGAGATGAACAGATCCCTACAGCAGGTACCCAAGGCATGCAGGACCTGCAAAGGGAAGACATCCCTGTAACATTTGGAATCGAAAACTAGAGGGAATTGAAGAGGCATAAGATAGCTCTATTTTTAATTTCTTAAGGAAAACCAGAGGGAGGGGCCCCTGAGTGGCGCAGTCATTTAAGCGGCTGCCTTCAGCTCAGGTCATGATCCCAAGGTCCTGGGATCAATCCCTGCTCAGTGGAGATCCTGCTTCTCCCTCTCCCTCTTCCTGTTGCTCTGCCTACTTGTGCTCACTCTCTCTCTGTCAAATAAATAAATAAATCTTTAAAAAAAAGAAAGAAAGAAAACCAGAGGGTTTTAACAACCGGTGAGATTTTACACATGGAATGTTAGAAATCAGCAGTATCCCCTTTGGGGAACACAGCAAACAGACCATGGAGATACAGCACAGAGTCAGCAGTTTGAAAAAAAATGCTGGGGTTTAGAGGAAGGAGATTTATTTACTAATCTCAGAGCTTGTGCTATAGAGCAGGAACCTTTGGAAGACTTTCCAAGAACAATATGCTGATAGGTACCATTTCCCTCCCATGCCTCCTAGCCTAGATACAAGGACCCCTGCAGGAATCAGCACGGTGAAACACTCTCTAACTAGCTTGTTAACAGCGTGCCCTACCTCCATGTGCTTCTGCTGAAACAACCCTTCCAACCCAATCCAGTCTAGCAGGAGTATTCCCAGGTGACTACATGTCTCCTCCCACAGAGGACCAGCATGGATCTTGGCTGTCAGTGCAAGCCCTGCCCCTCTACTCTTCTGTAGACTTGCCTTTCCTATATGTCCTGGCTGGAGCCCCTCCAAAGGGGTACCACAACCGTGGCAGTATGCAAGCAGCCCCAGTAGGATCCAACACCACTCCAAGGTGACTGCTGCCCCAAGGAGAGGGGAAGATAATGATACTTTCCAGTTCAGTTGCAGCCCTAATAGTGGGCTGGAAGCAGACATTTGGTCTGACTGCAGGCCTCAACCACCAAAGAAAACTCTTCAGGGGACAACACAGGGAAATCAACTTCCAGTTCAGTTCTGCTGCATCTCTGACAGACATGTGGTCTGACTCAGTGTAAGCCCAAGGAGGCCCCAGATTGGTGCACTAACAACACAGGGAAAAAGGCACTGCCCACAGCAGGCAAAGAAAACCACTGCAGATGACTAGACTGAAGACAAACAGCTCTAACAGTAGGGCACATGCAACATGCATAAGAGATACTCGAAGGGTCAAGTTCTGGTGAACAAGGAACATGGCACTGAAAGCCATTACAAGACCTCTACTTCATAAGGCCACTACTTTAAGGAACAGAAGATGTAGCTGACCCACCTACACAGAGAAACAGACACACAGAGTTAGACAAAATGGGAAGAAACAAGACTATATCCCAAATGAAAGAAAAAGACAAAAATCACAGCAAGAGAGCTAAAAAAAAAAAAAAGGAGATAAATAATTTACCTGATAGAAAATTTAAAGTATGGTCATAAGGATATTCACTGGACTTGAGAAAAGGTTAGAGGACCTCAGTGAGATCCTCCACAAAGAGATAGGAAATATTTAAAAAAAAAAAAAACTATCAAAGATGAAGGACTCAAAAATTCAAATTAAAGTACGCTATATGGATAAATAATAGACTAGAGGAAGAAGAAGAAGGGGTCAGCAACCTGGAGAACAGAGTAATGGAAAGCAATCAAACTGAACAAGAGAAAGGAAAAAATAGTAATAATAAAGACAATTAGACTTAGGAAACTCAGAAACACCATCAAGTGTAATAACATTTGTATTATAGGGATCCCAGAGGGAGAAGGCGGGGGGGGGGGCGTAGAAAATTTATTTGAAGAAACAATAGCTAAAAACTTCCAAAATCTGGAGAAGGAAAGAGCAATGCAGATCCAGAAGGTAGTGAAAGTCCCCAACGAAATCAACCCAAGGAGGTTCACACTAAGACACACCATAATTAGAATGGCAAAAATGGTGATAAAAGGAGAATTTTAAAAGCAGAAAGAGATAAAGAAACAGTTACATACAAGAAAAACCCAAAAGGCTATCAGCTGACTTCTCAGCAGAAACTTTACAGGCCAGAAGAGAGTGGCATGATATATTCAAAGTACGGAAAGAAAAAAGGCCTGTAACTAAGAATTCTCTGTGCAGGAAGGCTATCATTCAGAATAGGAGCAAAAAAGGGATTCTCAGAGAAAAAAAAAGTTAAAGAAATTCATGACCACTAAACCAGCCCTATAAGAAATATTAAAGGGGACTCTCTGAGTGGAAAGGAAAGACCATCAGTAGGAGTAGCAAAAGTAGGCAGCACAAAAGCAGGGAAATTAAGTATATTTATAAAAATCAGTCAAGGGATTCACAAATTAAGGGATATAATGTATGATACCTTATATTTAAAATGTGTGGTGGGGGTAGTAAAGAATGAGCTATAGACTGTGTGCATAAGATGTTAAATATAAACCTAATGGTGACTACAAATCACAAACCAATAATAGACATGTCAAAAATAAAGGGGATGGAATACAAATATATCACTATAGAAAGCAAGCAGTGAGAAAAGAGAGCAAGACAAGAAAGGAATTAAGAACTACAAAAAGACCTATAAAACAAGTAACAAAATGGCAATAAGTACTTACCTGTCAATAATTACTTTGAATATAAATGGACTAAATTCTCCAAACAAAGGACACAAAGTGATGGAATGGATAAAAAGCAAGACCCATCTCTGTGCTGCCTACCAGAGACTCATTTCAAACCTAAAGATACATCCATACTGAAAGTGAAGGAATGGAAAAGGATTTATCATGCAAATGGAAGTATAAAGAAAACCTAGGTGGCAGTTCTTATAATGGACAAAACAGAATGTAAACAGAGACTGTAGCAAGAGACAAACAAGGACACCAAATAATTATAAAGGGAATAAGCCAACGAGAAGATAGAACAACTGTAAATATTTATGCACCCAACATGGGAGCATCCAAACACATAAAGCAGCTAATAAGAAACATAAAGTAAATAATTGATAGTAATGCAATAATAGTAGATAACTTTTACACCCCACTTACATCAGTGGAAAGATCATCCAAACAGAAACGCAATAAGGAAACTGTGGCTTCTAATGACACATTGGACCAGATGGATCTAACAGATGTATTCAGAATATTCCACCTTAAAACAGCAGACTATATATTCTTTTCATGTGTACATGGAACATTTTCCAGAATAGATAATATATTTGGCCACAAAACAAGTCTCAACAAATTCAGAAATATTGACTCATAGCATGTATTTTTTCTGAAACAATGTTATGAAACTAAAAATTAGCCACAAGAAAAAAGTCTGGAAATAACACAAATACATAGAAGGTAAATAATGTGCTATTAAACAATAGGTAAACAACTAATCAAGAGTAAATCAAAAACTGTATGGAGACAAATGAAAATGAAACACAGTGATCTAAAATCTTTGAGATGCAACTAAAGCAATTCTGAGAGGGGAATTTATAACAATGCAGGCCCACCTGAAGGAGTAAGAAATATCTCAAACAACCTAAGCTTACACATAAAGGAGCTAGAAAAAGAAGAACAATCAAAACCCCAGACCGGTAGAAGGAAGGAAATAATAAAGATTAGAGCAGAAATAAGTGATACACATATATCAGTGAAAGAACAGAGACTCCAGAAAGGTCCTCAACTCTATGGTCAACTAATCTTCGACAAAGCAGGAAAGAACATCCAGTGGAAGAAAGACAGTCTCTTCAATAAATTGTGCCGGGAAAACTGGACAGCCACATGCAGAAGAATGAAAATGGACCATTCCCTTACACCATATACAAAGATAAACTCAAAACGGGTGAACGACAGGAATCCAACAAAATCCTAGAGGAGAACATAGGAAGTTACCTCTTCAAATTAGCCACAGCAACTTCTTTCAAGGCAAGTCCCTAAAGGTAAGGGAAACAAAAGTGAAAATGAACTTTTGGGACTTCTTCAAGATAAAAAGCTTTTGCACAGCAAAGAAAACAGTCAACAAATCTAAGAGACAACCCATGGATGGGAGAAGATGTTTGCTAATGAGATTTCAGATAAAGGGCTGGTATCCAAGATCTATAAAGAATTTATCAAACTCAACACTCAGAAAACAGATAATCCAGTCAAGAAATGGGCAGAAGATATGAACAGACACTTTTCCAAAGAAGATATACAAATGGTTAGGAGACAAATGCAAAAATGTTCAACATCACTAGCCCTCCAGGAAATACAAATCAAAACCACAATGAGATACCACCTTAACACCAGTTAGAATGGCAAAAATTAACAAGACAGGAAACAACAAATGTTGGCAAGGTTGTGGAGAAAGGGGAATCCTCTTACGCTGTTGGTGGGAATGCAAGCTGGTACAGCCACTGTGGAAAATAGCATGGAGGTTCCTGAAGACATTAAAAATAGAGCTACCTATGACCCAGCATTGCACTTCTAGGTATATGTCCCAAAGATACAGATGTAGTGAAAAGAAGGAGCACATGCACCCCAGTGTTCATAGAAGCAATGTCCACAATAACCAGATTGTGAAGCTGAGATATCCTTCAACAGATGAATGGATAAAGATGTGGTTCATATAGGGGTTACAGAAGGGAGAAAGGGTGTGAGGATGGGGTAACCAAGTGATGGATATTAAGGAGGCACATGTTGTGATGAGCGCTGGGTGTTATATGCAACTAATAAATCATTGAACAGTACATCAAAAACTAATGATGTACTATATATAGGCTAATTGAACATTTAAAAAAAGAGATGGTAAATGGGGGGGAATAAATGATATAGAAACTAAGAAACAATAGAACAGGTCAGTGAAAACAGGAGCTGGTTCTTTGAAAAGATCAACAAATCTGATAAACCTTTAATGAGACTCACAAAAAAGAGAGAGAGGAGTCAAATAAAATTGGAAATGGAAGAGGAGAAATAACAACATCATAGAAATACAAATAATTATAAGAGAATATTATGTAAAATTATAAGTGAACAAATTGAACAACCTAGAAAAGTGGATAAATTATTAGACACAAATAACCTACCAAAACTGAAGCAAGAAGAAATAATAAATTTGGACAGGTTATCAGCAATGAAATTGAATTGGTAATCAAAAAATTCCCAACAAACAAATGTCTAGGACAATATGGCTTCTACCAAATGTGAATTTGATGGGTTCACAGGTGAATTCTATCAGATATTTAAAGAAGAGTTAATACTCATTCTTCTCAAATTATTCCAAAAAATAGAAAAGGAAAGCTTCAAAATTCATTCTCTAAGGCCAGCATTACCCTACCAAAAAACAGATAAAGACACTACAAAAAAGAGAAATAAGGCCAATATCTTTGATGAACATAGATGTAAAAATTCTCAACAAAATATTAGCCAATTGAATCCAATAATACATTAAAAAAATTACCACAATCAAGTGGGATTTATTCCCAAGATGCAAAGGTTGTTCAAGATTCTCAAATCAATCAGTGTGTGGGGCGCCTGGGTGGCTCAGTGGGTTAAGCCGCTGCCTTCGGCTCAGGTCATGATCTCAGGGTCCTGGGATCGAGTCCCGCATCGGGCTTTCTGCTCAGCAGGGAGCCTGCTTCCTCCTCTCTCTCTGCCTGCCTCTCTGCCTGCTTGTGATCTCTCTCTGTCAAATAAATAAATAAAATCTTAAAAAAAAAATCAATCAGTGTGATACATCACCTTAACAAGAGAAAGGATAAAAAAATCATATGATCTTTTCAGTAGATGCAGAACAAACATTTAACAAAGTACAACAACCATTCATGATAGAAACCTTCAACAAATTAGGTTTAGAGGGAACATACTTAAACATAATAAAGGCCATATATGAAAAACTCACAACGAACCTCATACTCAAAGAGGAAAAGCTGAGAGCTTTTTTCCTAAGGTCAGGAGCAAGACAAGGATGTCCACTCTTACCACTTTTATTCAGCATAGTACTAGAAGTTGTACCCATATCAATCAGACGACAAAAAGAAATAAAAGGCATCCAAATCAGCAAGGAAGAAGTAAAACTTTCACTGCTTGTAGAAAACATGACAGTATATATATAGAAAACTCTAAAGATTCCACCAAAAAACTAATAGGACTGATAAATGAATTCAGTAATGTTGAATGATACAAAATCAATGTATAGAACTCTGTTACACTTCTGTACTCTTAATGATGTAGCAGAAAGAGAAATTAAGAAAAAAATCCCATTTATAAATAGCACCAAAAATAATAAAATCCCTAGGATTACCTGTTAAATTTTTAACCAATGAAGTGAAAAACCTGTATCTGAAAACTATAAAACATTAATAAAAGTAATTGAAGACAACACTTACAAATGGAAAGGTATTCCATGCTGGTGGGTTAAAAGAACAAATATTGTTAAAATGTCTATACTATCCAAAGCAATCTACAAATTTAATGCAAGCCTTATCAAAATACTACCAGCATTTTTCACAGAACTAGAACAGATAATCCTAAAATTTCTCAAGAACCACAAAAGACCCTGAATAGTCAAAGCAATCTTGAAAAGAAAAACAAAATTTGAGGTGTCACAATCCCAGATTTCAAGATATACTACAAAGCTGTAGTCATCAAAGCAGTGTGATACTGGCACAAAAACAGATGCATAAATCAATGGAAGAGAATAGAAAACCCAGAAATAAACCCATGATTATATGACCAATAATCTTTGACAAAGGAGGCAAGAATATGTGACAGGTAAAAGACAGTCTCTTCAACAAATGATGTTGAGAAAACTGGACAGTTACTTGCAAAAGGATGAAACTGGACCCACTTTCTTATACTATACACAAAAATAAAATCAAAGTGGATTAAAGACCTAAATGTGAAAACTGAAACCATTAAAATCCTAAAAGAGAACATAAGCAGTGATTTCTCTGATATTGCCATCCAGAGATGTATCTCTGAGGCAATGGAAAAGCAGAAATAAACTCTTGAGGCTACCTCAAAATTAAAAGCTTCTGCACAGCAAAGGAAACAATCAACAAATCTAAACAACAGCCTCTGACTGGGAGAAGGTATATCCAAATAATATATCTGATAAAATCTTAGTATCAAAAATATGTAAAGAACTTATACAAATCAACACTAAAACAAAACAAAACAAAAAATCCAACTTAAAAGTGGGCAGAAGTCATGAAGACATTTCTCCAAAAAAAGATATACATGGCCAGGAGACACATGAAAAACTGCTCAACATCACTCTTCAGGGAAATGCAAATCAAAACTATAATGAGATACCACCTCACCTGTCAGAATGGCTAAAATAAAAAATACAAGAAACAACAGGTGTTGGCAAGGATGGGAGAAAAAAGAACCTCGTGCATTTTTGGTGGAAATGGAGTCTGGTACAGCCACAGTGGAAAACAGTATGGATATTCCTCCAAAATTAGAAATAGAATTACCATGCTATCAAGTAATTGTACTACTAGGTATTTATCCAAAGGATACAAAAACACTAATTCAAAAAGATATGTGCACCCTATATTTATTGAAGCATTATCTACAATAGCCAAATTATGGAAGCCACTCACATGTCTATGGATAGATGAGTGGATAAAGAAGTGGTATATACATAATGGAATATTATTCAGCCATAAAAAGAATGAAATCTTCTCATCTACAATAACATGGTTGGATCCAGAAGGTATCATGCTAAGTGAAATAGGTCAGAGAAGGACAAATACTATTGAGATTTCAGTCATATGTGGAATTTAAGAAACAAAACAAAGAAAAAAGGGAAAGTAAAAAACAGACTTTTAGCTATAGAGAACAAACAGATGTTTATCAGAGAGGAAATGGGTGAGGGTGTGGGTGAAGTAAGTGAAGGGGATTAAGAGTACTCTTGTGATGAGCACTGAGTAATGTATGGAATTGTTGAATCACTCTATTATATACCTGAAACTAATGTAACACTGTATGTTAACTATACTGGAATTTAAAAGAAAAATCTAGCATCCAATTTATGCTATGCATCATTCTATAGATATTTTATGAGCACCTGCTCTGTGCCAAGTAAGGTGCTAGGCGATGAGATTAGCTGAGACGAACATCAAGACGAGCAGAACACAGGCCACTCTCGAAGAGTTTATAAGTTAGAAGCTTTTTAAAAAAAGTAATAAACAATGAGTTTTTAAAGGAAGATCTAAGAGAGATCACAAAGCCTGCCTCCTGTAGAGGTTTATCAGTAAATTGTTTCCATAGTGGTAATGAAGATCCCAGATGTCAGATGCACCTTCCTCATTCCAAAATAAAAGTATTCCAATTAAAGAAAATTACATCTCTTTGCCACCTGTTCAAAAGATTTTAAGCATCTCTAAATACCTGGGTGCTTCTCCTCTTCCTGTGGTTAAATTATAGAATTTTAGTACTGGGAACTTTGAGAGAGATTATAGAATTTCAATACTGTGATGTATGAGAAAGATGATCTGGTCCATCCTTTTTGTTTTGTAGAATTAGAAGGATGGGACCCAAACTGGTTCCATGACTTGTTTCATGAATGAAGATCTAAACTAGAACTCAACTCTCTAGTAATCTACCAACACAACACTTTTATTTTCTTCATTTTTAGGTACAGAGATTTTGATGGAAGAGGGGTTTGATGGGAGTCATCAGACAGCAGATTTTCTGACTAGTAGTTTTGTTTTCAGATAGAATACACACTCACACACACACACAAACTCAAGACATACAAGATCTGCATGAAAAAATGCAGAACTAATTTAATGCTTTGTATGTGGAAAAAATATAATTATAAGCACAAATTCTTTTCTGTGAATGAGTCTGCTAATTTATTAGAACTTTAAGAAGAGCTTACAGTTCAAATGTTTTGCAACACAAGTGTCACAGCAGGAGAATTACTCTTATTTCTCATAAGAAATTTTTATTTTTTTAATCAATAATTTAAGAAGTTCAACCAAGATTGGGGTAGCCCTGTGTTGATACTCACTTTATCACCTTTGATTTATTGTCATGAGACTCATTCAGAAGAGCAGAATAATGTGAACAACAGATGCCAGGCAGTTTAGTGCAGTGAGGACAACACCAGCTGCCTTTCTATTCTCAAGCTTCTCATAACATAAGTGTGAGTAAAAGCATCTGTTGAGTAGACATTCCAGGCATATTCTTTTAATTATTGCCAGACCTTCCTAAGGCAAAACTTCATTCTTAACTCTTATTTCATGACTACATGTATGATCCAAGGAAGTAAGAGTCAAGTAGTTGTCAGGGGAATGTCAGAAACTGAAATCCTTGTTTGGATACTGAGCAGACCATGGAGTTATATATCTCAGAAAATCTGTATATCCAAATACCAACAGTCTGAAATGGAGCAACTGTTGCCACAATAAACTATTGTCCAATCAGGAGCCTCTAAAATAATAAAATGCTTGTCTGTATTTTAAATTTAACTCACAGTATAAATTTTCTGCATTATTTATTAATATCTGGCATGTATTATATTCTCAAATGTTTGTTGATGAAATGAGTGAATTAATTAATTTTGGGGCATGTCTCTACTTTTTAAAGTGTTAATGAATGCAGGCTTTCTAAATAATTGGCTTTCCTTTAGTATGTCACCATCACCAGTGCTTATAGATAGCTAGCTTATCTTCAGTTTTCAGAAACTCTAATAAGGCTAATTAGGCACATTCTTGCTTTCAAAGACAGTAGAGAACACAGATGAATAATCACTGTTTTTGTTTACTTACACATTATTCCAGAAAAAAAATTCAAGGGAGTTTTTATCTATATTTAGTAACAGGTATGATTTATCATAATCACTATGCTACATGGCTTCCTCATTTGGTTTATTTAAATTCTTGGGCACCAGGTATTGGTATAGTGTTAGTGTTTGTATACAATATAAGTGTACCTTACTTGAAAGAGAACTAGGTTTAAAGGATTTTTTGTAAAGTAAGTCAAACATTCTGGAAATAAAATTATAATAAGCTGTATCTTTTTTGCTGCTAAAGTGTCTTTAGTCTTTGGTGAGCTTGAAAATTTCATCCTTGATATATCAAGAAAAGATTTATCACTTAGTACAAAGGGTGAGGAAAGAAATTTCACTCCAATTGCTATCTCAGAGAGTCTCCCTTGAGTTGCATTTGGGATACATTCCAAATGCTTTTTCTACACTTTGGACATGCAAGCCAATCCCCAGAAACCATATATATGTAAGGAACAATTTCCTCCCTTTTAGTAAAAAGTATAAAGCGTTCAGTTCCTCCTAACAATGATAATAGTCATTACCCAGGCATTAAAAGTAGGTTGACAATGTATACCTTAGTAGCTACACTAAGTATGACAGTTATATCTTGTCAAAAGGGAATATATGAAAAATGAATCTCCCTTTACTAATTCAGACTACTCTTAGTGACAATCCTGACTTTTCACAAATGAGGATCATTTTTACAGACCAACAAGTTGAAGTCCTGCTTTTCTGTATTTTGTGTACTCTCAGTATCTATGTATGGACTCACTGATACTTTATCATAATTCCAAGGCCCTGTGTAGATTGAGACCCCCATTTAGGGAAGAATTGTGACCACAAGTGGGATATTCCAGAAGTAGACTGGTTGAGATAGCGTTTTGCTGCAAGATATTTATTAGAAAGTAACACCTGAGGAAAGAGGAAGAGGAAATAGGGTTAAATAGATAGAGAAGTCAAACTGATACAGGCCCTACTTAAATCTCAACCATCTGTACAGGAAGCTCTGAACCCTTTATAAACTCACCATGCTGGGCTGAATGGCTGGGCTTTTTATACTCCAACTCAAGCACTCATAGTATATGGGTCACCCTGGGGTGTGCATTGGTCAGGAATGCCCTCTGAAGGTGACGACATGAAGCTGACAACAGCTTAGGCAACATATTCTTCCTTGGTGATGTATCTTGGTGGCCCATATTGATGTTCACAATCATTTACTCCTTGTGTTACTTGGGTTGACTTCATATCTTTTCAAGGGATTGCTCTAGGTTTCTGGTAGATTCTCCTCCTGAGGGAAAAATTAGAAAAGGACTTAGTAGTACAAAGTATAGCCCCTAACAATGAAGCTAGCTTTAGGACCACAAATGATATCAATCTTCTGCCTCTAATAATCAGGGTGAATGAACTATGCCACAGTAGTGACTCTTCCTTGATTTCTGGTGCCCAGATACAGAGAACTTGAAGTATTCAAAGGGCAACCATAGGTTATACATCAATGGTGGAACTCTTACTGTATCACCTAATGAAAATACATCCTCTTTGGGGACCAAGACCTCTATTCTGGCAAAGCTTACATTTTGTGGGAATGGAAAGCACAGGGTCCTCCACAGAGTTGTTGGGAGTGGTAGTAAGTAGTATTAATTCTGATTCCTCCCCTTGGTTCCAAGACCAATGACTATTTCCTGTTGGAGATCTAGTACCATATAATGGTCTTTGATTTGGTTGTATACTTTTTTTTATCTTATAGGGTAGTGCTTTATCATTAAACAGTATCACCTCCAGGTGGTACCTGGGTGGCTCAGTTGGTTAAGCAACTGCCTTCGGCTCAGGTCATGATCTCAGGGTCCTGGGATCTAGCCCTGCATTTGGAAATCCCTGCTCAGCAGGGAGCCTGCTTCTCCTCCTCCCTCTGCTGCCCCTCCTACTGTGCATTCTCTCTCTCAAATGAATAAATAAAATTGTAAGAAAAAAAAAATGTATCCCCTCCTAGCTGGCACTTTAACTGCTCCTTTAGCAGGCTAATCCAGTGTTCCAGCAGGCTGGATATTATATCATATGATATAACTACTAAATCCCATGAACATAGGCCCACTGTCACAACTTATTTGCTGTAAAATGGGTACCATGGTCTGACACAATGTTTTTGGGATCTTGTAAGATAGATTAGGCACTTTATAAACTATCAGATACTGCTGCTAGTTGAGGGCTGAGGATAAGAAAGAAACACATTCCCACAGTGTGTTATTTCTGTTACAATAATTCTTTGGCCTTTCCAGTGTGAACTTGCCCCAGAGGGGTTGGTTGTTCTCCTCAAAGAATGGCATCATATCATGGGAACAGTATTGTTCTCTGTTGTTTGCAGTGTGAATATTCAGTATCAGCAGTAATTAATTCAGGCTTATTAATAGGAACCCATGATGTCAGACCCCTACACACCTTCATCCCTCCCACCATGCTCATTTCATTCATACTCCCAGTATCCAACACTGAGATGACTAATGACCAAGACTTGCTGATGTCAACTTTCTGAATTATTCTGTATCCTTCCAGGCACTCTTCCAGGTTTGGCCTTCTCTGTTAGGTATTAACATTTGATGCAAAATTTTTGCACTTTGTGTCTAAGGTACCTATGTGTGCTGCGTGCCTCATTTGAAGCCTTGTTTCCAATCTTACAGTCTTCTTCCTTTCAGGTGAATAAGCAACCAGCTGGGTCACTCACAGATATCTGCTAGTCTGTGCATATTCTAACTTGAAGTCACTTCTTCCCAGAAAGTAGACAGTCTGGTGCATTGTCAGAAATTCTGCTCATTAGAAATGTTCCCTATCCACTGCCTTTTAAGACACTCCTGAGTAAACTTACAGTACAGCTTCCATCCATTTTCAGTTTGCAACTGCATAGTAAGTGTCTTAGTTCAGGATGCTATAATGAAACACTACAGTCTGGGTGGCTTAAACAACAAACATGTTATTGATAGTGGTTGATAAGGACCCACTTCCTGATATGCTGATGGCCATCTTTTCACTGTATCCACACATGGTAGATAGAGAAAGCCCTAGCTCTCTTCCTCTTCTTATAGGGACATTAATCCCATCGTGGAATTAATCACCTTATCTCCATTCTCATCACCTAATTACCTCCCCAAAGCCCTTACCTCCAAAGACCATTCCATTGGATATTTAAGGTAGAAATTTTGAGAGGACACAAATAGTAAATATATAGTACTAAGCCTACCAATCCATAAACCAAGTTTGGACATCTGTTCTCAAGCAGCTGGTCATGATATCTCCCAGACAGCCAGAGGTATCTGCTGAAAAAAGAGGTCCTGGTTGGGGGTCTATACTACTTGTTCATTCAGTTTGCTTATACCTCTGTCCTGTTCATGTTCCATGCCAGATTGCACTGGAACTGCTCACCTTGTGTCTGACACAACTCAGCTGATGAGGCACGGTCATCTGGTGTCCATGATTAAGTGCTCAGTTTAGAGCCTAGAAGGACACTAGAATTTGATTTTCAAAACACATATAACTCTCTTCTGCAAATGGCATGGCCTTGCTACAAAATCTAAGGAGACTTTTGTGACCTTCCTATCAAGGCTTGCTGTTAGCTCTACATATCTTCCTTTCCTACCTGTGATGTTTCTAAAAACTATAGGGTCCGCCTGGTCATATGGACCACGTGGCAGAGCTACTTATCTCACAGCTTAAACCCACTAAAAGAGCTTGCACAATCTCTTGAGGTCCTTGACAGGATTTTAAGTCCTCTATCTTTTATATGTGCTCCCAAATTAATAAACTCTCATATCTAATTTATATTATATTTATGTTTTTTAGATTATGTTATGTCTCCCTTGATTAAGTACCTCTCAAATCAGGTTCCCACTGCCCCAATTCCTACCAGTATATATTGGCTAGATCTTTCATTCATTTGGGATATAGTCTCTTCCTCCTATATCAGACATATCAAGCTCCCAGATGGGTTATGCTGTAACTTAACCCTAGTTCTTGACATAATGGCCAATAGAGGATGTATGGAAAAATCCTAATTGGGGCACATGTTTTCTTAGAGGGGAAAGTGCTAGCATTAATGAGAGGTAGACCACATTTGTAAACTTATAGAGTCTGGTGCTTCAAAATCTTAGGGACCTCTATCCAGGTATCCTCATAACAAGTGTCAGGGTCCCATTTTTTCCCAAAGAAGGCCATGGCTTTGTTCTAACAGAGTTGTCTTGGTTAGACATTTAACCTCTCCTGGAGTTTGATCACTCTATTAAATCCTGGGCTTTAGTTTCTCCGTCCTCCCACTGGAGGAAATGAGAGCCAAACAATCATTTAGGGGAGATCTGGAGCATATATAGCCCAGCAGAGTAATCCCGTATTGGGCAAAAATGGACATGCCTTTATACTCTCACTTTAGTTAGTCTTTGGATCTAGGCCTCTTTGGTTATGCATCTCTGCTGGTGATGTGGGCAGCTCATCTGTTTCCACAGCTACTGCTCCATCTAATTTGTTCAACATTCATTCATTCAACATGTATTTGTAATTATGTTCTGTATTCCAAGAAGTATGCCAGGTATAAGGGATAAGACATTATCCTTGCTTTATAAAACATGCAGACTAATGAAATTGAGGTTACATCTTCCTGAATGGTAAAGGAGGAGGCACAATGAGCTGAAGTTGCTTAGTCCACATCACACTGTCGCATATATCCTTAGCTTACAGGTTTCATTTGAAAATCGGGGTGATATGATATAATGGTTAGCCTTTTCGGAACAATGATGCATTTTGAATAAACAGAAAAGGCCCATTAGTGTTTGTCAAGTCATAAAATTAGCCCTAAATGAAAAGTCTAAAAAAACATTATGGACAAAAATAGAGAATATCCTCCTTTAGGTTTTTTTTTTTTTTTTTTAAGATTTTATATATTTATTTGAGAGAGAGAGAGCATGTTCAAGAATGGGGAGGAACAGAAGGAGAGGGACAGCCCGACAATGCACTGAATATAAGGCCAATGCAGAGCTAGATCTCACAACCCTGAGATCATGACCTGAGCTGACATCAAGAGTCAGATGCTTAACTGACTGAGCCACCCAGCTACCCTGACAATATCCTCCTTTTGACAGTACACTTTCTTTATATAGTCAGTTCTGTAAGTTTTCTCTTTTTCATCCTGCTTGCTAAATGTTATTGTTCTTGGTCCTTCCTTTTCTCAGCCCACATAATCTCTTTGGTGACGCATCTACTCAGTTACTCTTTTTGTTGATAGTTCACAGTTATCTTTCCTTAGCTCTAGACCTGTGTACTCAATTGTGTTGCAGATATTCCTACCAGAATGTCCACTATATATCTCATATCCATCTTATCTAAAAACACATTCCTCTTTCTTGCACAGATAGATTACCTGCACTGTATTTCCACTTTTCTGCATCTTCCCGGTATCTGTCTAGACTGACAAGAAGTCTGTATTTTCACTATCTTCAACAAATGTGTGAATGTATGAGATCTTAAGGAGGAGAAGTAAATAATAGAATGGAAATACATTTTCTCATGTAGTGCTTAAAGTTGTCACTTTCTCATCATGGCCAGTCTTCTGTTTCTCCTACCCTCAAAGTTTTATACTAGATTGAACCGTGTAAAATTATCAATGTTTAATGTTTTAAAAAAGTCAATATCAGTAATTTCATATAGTATAACCAAATATTGCTTTTATTTTAGTAAGATAACTTCTAAAATTTTTAAAAAGTGGATAAACTCAGTAACACTAATAAGTGCAAACATTGAAATTAATATTTCTAAGATAAAACTGAGCTACATCCTCGAGAATTAGCCTTCTAATACCCCATTTTCAAGTGAGTTTAAAGAGATGTGGGCTCTGAATTATTTTATTTTATTTTATCTTAAACCTGCAGTTGTTTCTGTACTGCAAAGAAAATTAGAAACAATATAAACAAGTTCAAAACCACAGTTAAGGCAGAATTGTCAAGTCTATGAACTTTATGTAAAAGTTTTTTTTAAACATTTTAGTTTCAACTAGGAAACATTCTAATTTTATATTAGTCTTTAGTGAATAAGGAGGATGTGGTTACTTAAAAAAATAGAACTAGTGTATTTTAGAGTTTTACTGACTTTTAGAAAAAAATAATACTTCTTTTCAGTTCTAACAAGTGATTTATTATATGCAAGGCTTTTTGGCCTTCTGAATTTCTGCTTTAGCTAACAAAATCTATAAATAGTCTATTACATATCCTATTTTATAAAAAATGAAATATTTTCAATTATTGTAGAGTTGTCTAGCTCTTAACACAGTGTGTTTTGGCTCTAGGCTTTGTCATTTTCCTTAATGTGTGTTAGATGTAGAATCAGTATTTTGAAACTTTTTAAATGAGAATTCTTGGTGAAAAAAGTATAAATTTCTGATAGTTCTTATAAATGAAGGCTATAGCTTCAGTGACTGCTTTGTAGTTCTCTTAAATACCCAAGAGAAATGGTTTGGGCTCTGTGGGCCCTACAGACTCTCTCACAACTACTAAGCTCTGCCTTTGTAGGGCAAAAGCAGCCATAGAGAATTAGTAAACAAGTAGACATGGCTGTGTCTCAGTGAAACTTAGCAAAAGAGGTAGCCAGCCTTTGGGGTCACAGTTTGCTGACTTAACTTTATCTGATATTCTATAGTACTTTATCTTCATGTATTATTTTTGCTGTCTTCTTTGTATTTTAGTTACTAGTTATTTCTAAGTTGACTAGTATAGTGTTTTATACCTGGTAGATAATAACTAATGAAATAATTATGAATGAAATTTTATACATTTCGCCTTTGGGAAAATGTACATCATTCCTACAACACTAATTTAGAAATTTCTCTGTTTTCTGTGTAACTTGAAAACAGATAGAAGAAACTAAAGAAAACTGTTGGGAGGAATCATAGTCTTAATACATTATTTATGCTCTCTTAATATAAGTTTCATTAACGATTCCCAGTGGACAAAGATATAAGCCTGTCAACTGCCCATTTTCCAGTGAGAACTTATTTCTTCCAAATTTGGTAGACTGCACCTCCTAATACTTGACATCAGTACTGACAAACTCAAGTGCCCTATTGGAAGCAGGTAGTATATAGTAATAAGAGTTAAGAACAATTGGTATGGAGTGTGGTGAACGAAAGAATGCATCTAAGTAGTAACTGTTGCTTAGATCCATCCAGATTTGCCTTTGAAAATGCTTGTCTGTGCGTGCTAGATCATCTAAAACTAGGAATCTTATTAATCTTCATATATAAAATCTCTGGATTTTTAAATCTTAGTACCTAATTCAATTTCCATTAATTAGTAAGCAAGTGCTATGGTCTAAGCAAAATAGTTCTGTAGGTGACATTGATCTGGTACACATAGTCAATACTGGTAAAAGTCAAGTGGGCCTACTCCATTCACTCATCTAGATTATTTGTGTGAGGAAAAGGGTTTTTCCCCTGAATCAATATTAGTCTGTGTTCAGTTTCTGATATTTTGTTTACTGTCTCACAAATATTTATATTTCATTGTTCTTCTCAGATTTGATTAACTGACCATTGATCATTGTCTCAGAGTGAAAGTGTTAATGCTCTTAAAATCAGTAATCATAGATATATATTAGATCACTTCTAATGGATATAACCATTAACATTAGAATAGTTTTTGAGAATATAAATTTGTGCTGTCCAATAGAGATACAAGGCCAGTCACAAATGTCATTTAACGTTTTTCAACAGCCATATTTACAAAGGTAAAAAGATGCAGATGAAATTGATTTTACTAACATTTTATTTAAACCAAACAATATTACCAAAACATTCATTTAATCAATTTAAACAGTGATTTAATTTTTTCATTCTTTTTGTAGTAAGTCTTCAAAATCTAATGTCTTTTATATTTACTGCACATATCAGTTTTGATCTGCTACATTTTAAGTACCCAATAGCCACTTAAACTCAACCACACTACTTAAATGCATCCACCTCAGCAAGCTATTTAACTCACCTGCCTTGTCTGTAAGTGCAGCAGGATACTACTACCAAATATGGCTCTTGTGAGGATTAAATAAGACACACAGGAAGTGCTTACCATACATCGGTGTATCCATGATGAGTAGATAAATAGGTAGGTAGGTAGGTAGGTAGAGAGGTAGGTAGGGGAGTGAGGGAGAGATTGATATGTAGATAAAATCATACCCCATGCTTTAACTTCAGTTAGCTTCAACATAGCAAATCGTTTTTTTTTTCATGATTTAGGTGCCTTCTATAAGCTAATTTATACTATCATACAAAAATCTATTTAAACAAAGTATAGCTATTGAAAAAGAAAATGCTTCATTCATCTTTAAATAATCATAGGAAAAAGATTATGTTGTTGTTATACAGCTAGGTCTATGTTATTTTGTTTGCTATATTGTTTGAAGTAGAATCCATAAAGACAAGGTAGATGAACACTGAGCCTTGTTCACTTTGAAACAGTGTTACTGACTGCATTCTTTCATTCCTTTCAATGCACTAAATTCATCCTTTGCTCAAGCTGTTTACTCATCTAGAACACTCTTTCTGCTTTCTTCTCTTGGCCAACTGGCCTCTTCTTATTCTTCAACTTCAGACCTGAGCTTTACCCTCTCTTCTCTTTCAGTCTCTACCTCATTATCACAGTTGTTTCATTTATAAGCCAGTGCAATGAATTGTAATTATTACTTTTTAATTTAGTTGGTTTTAGTCTTTGTATCAGACTTTTTGCCTCATGAGAGCCTGTATCTGTGTCTGCTTTACTTGCTAACAAAATCTCAGCAAAGTAATGTAGTACCAGCACAGAGCAGGCACCAAATATTTCTTGAATGACAATGGATTAATGAATGGATGTGTGCTAATATTGGGAATTTTCAAAGAAGTCACAGAA
Source organism: Mustela nivalis (assembly GCF_964662115.1). Classification (NCBI taxonomy): domain Eukaryota; kingdom Metazoa; phylum Chordata; class Mammalia; order Carnivora; family Mustelidae; genus Mustela; species Mustela nivalis. The sequence continues at coordinate 70,104,440 of NC_139029.1, read as the reverse complement.
ATGACTTCATGAACTGATATATCCACATCAAGAAACTATGAAAACTACAGTTCTTTATAACATCCCCTGGATTACAAATTCCACAAGGTCAAGGACTGTGTTTGGATATGAAACTAAGTGCCTCCCAGCTCAGGGCCTGCCACATATTAGACATTCATATATATTTGTTGAATGAATGAATAGATTACTTTTTGATGTGAAGTCATAGGCTGGACATCTATACTAGGAAGAATTTTACTCTAAGATAAAATTTAGGATGAGTTAAAAAGAAACATGGGTTAAGGTGACTTAAAACCAAAATGCTGTAATAGCAATGCAGTAAAAATATGTGCTTTCTGTTATATTTTTTTCCTAAAAGGGACCTGTTGGTTTACCTGGAGAAGTTGGGACTACTGGAAGCATTGGTGAAAAGGTAATGCCTTTCATTGTTTTTCTAAGGATAAGAATTCTAGGCTAAACTCAAACAGGAGACATTCATATGGTATTTTATGTTGATTAGAAATCACTCATAACTTAAAATATACCATCTGTCTTGAATATCTTAAATATATTGAAATATAGTTAATGGGATATATGTTTCTAATTTTTAAAGGGCAGACTACTCTTTGGGTTGTGATGATGTGGTCTGAAGAGAAAAGATGAAACTGATGGTCTAGATTTATGACTAGATCATATTTAAATCAACTTTATCAGAGCAAGCTCCCTAAAGGAAGCAGTTTTGAAAGGAATTTAATTATCACTACCTGATCCAAGACTCAGTCACATCTCTTGCTTTTCACTTGGAATCCAGTGTGCAATTATTCGTGCATATTCCTGGCTATTGTAATGGAAATTGTAATTTGCTTAAAGATGATCTAGAAATCATTACCTTGGGAGTGATTGTCCATGTTTCAAATTTAGGAAAGTCTTTTTAAAAAATAAAAAGTAATTCTTTACCTGAAACCAAGGGCATTTAAAAAAAATTTTTTTTTAATGGAATCTTATAATGGACTAGTAGGTTATAAACCAAAACTTTGGGTCTTTGACTAAAACCTATTGTGCTCGATATAAATTGTAAACATGATAGTCTTGTACAGTTACTACATAAGGCTACTCTGTGAGTAAGAAGAGGCAGGACTAGGAGTAATTTAGAAAATATTCCAGTTACTGCTATCTGAAATGTTTCATTTAAGTCAAAGTCTACATGTCTAAAATTTATCACTTTTTTCCCCAGGTTTAAACTGATCTCTTCCCAATAATCTCATGTCCATTAGTGTACTTTATACCTATTTCAGTTCTTCCAGTCTTCTGGAATAAATAGAGTGAAACCCATATTTGCTTTCCTTTTTCCTCCATTCTCTATGCCTAATCTTTTAGCAGGGCTTAGAGTTTTTTTCTATGTAATTTATCTTTTCTAATAGTCAATCTAAAGCCCACCCTGCCCCCAACATACTCTTATCAGTTTATGTTAAATTTATCCTGTCATATTTCTATCCTTTCATCCATCCTACATACTACAAGCAGAGGACTAATTTTGATGGGTCATCTGAAACATTTTGAAAAACCGTCATTGGCTCCCTACTGTTGACTCAATTATTTGGGTCCTCTACTTTTCTGAGAAAGTACTACATAATTTTGGCTTCATCAGTTCATTTAACACATTTTCTAATAGTCTCCAATATAAACCTTTCTCTCTCCCCTCTCATATATTACATACTTCTTCTTATTCCTGTTCTTCCTGTTTTGTTTTTTTAGCTTGAGTATTCTCTCTGTTTCCCTCTGTTTATTCAAAGCCAGACTGTAGGACTCAAAGTCTCATCTCCTCCATAAAGTCTTCTCAGATTCCTCTGATCCTTCCTAATTTCTTTCCTTCCTGGACTTAGAATAAGCACCACACAATTTACAATTTAATTGTCCTCTAATTGATTGACCTTTTTTAACGTCATGTCTTCAAATACTTGAGAGTAGACTCTAAGCCAAATTTCTGTTATAGCTCTCCAACTCTCAGTACATTGAAAGTGCTTAATATGTATACTTATTGATTTTTTATTAACAATTTAACAAGTATAAAATCAGCTCATTTTAAAAACTTAGATTTGTAATTTTTTTTATTCTGACTTTTTTTTTCTGTGCAAGGTCAATGCTCTATACTAATCATAGGAATTTTAATGTGAATCAGTTTAATTCTTTCAATGTACTATGGCATATTTGATTATCATAATTATACTTGTGGTAGACAGATTACATAAATAAAATTTTGTTCAATGGTTATAGGAATTAGTTAATTCTTAAAATATGTTTTGATACTTTTACTATCCTCCTATTTTATATGCCTCAAAATGACAAGCATTTCTACTTATAAAAATATTTTTAGTATTTTATCTCTTGAAATATATTTTGAGGATTTTTATTATATTAGAAGTATAGCAACTTTAAGGTAAAAATATACGATTTGTAAATTAAAAAGTATTGGCAGTTAGTAAGATATGAGTCTGACAATTTTCCTGTCAAGGCTTATCTCAGTCTTGACTGATTAACTTGCCTCAATATTTTTCTTTTTTCTTTGTTTTAAAAGGGAGAACGGGGAAGTCCAGGTCCACTAGGTCCCCAAGGAGAAAAGGGTGTTATGGTAAGAGTCATTGATTTGAAATATATGTTTCCAAAGAAGATCATAATTCCAGAAGTGGAATTACCTTGAGTGAAATTTTTTTTTATATATAATATTTTTTATTTTTTATGAACATATATTTTTATCCCCAGGGGTACAGGTCTGTGAATCACCAGGTTTACACACTTCACAGCACTCACCAAAGCACATACCCTCCCCAATGTCCATAATCCCACTCCCTTCTCCCAAACCCCCTCCCCCCAGCAACCCTCAGTTTGTTTTGTGAGATTAAGAGTAAAGTGTTTATTTTACAGTATATTTCCATTTGAATTTTCCTTTCCTTTAAACAGTTTACCTTTCAAATGCTGATTGCTATTGCAAAGCATGAAAAATCAGATGACTTGGTCAAATGACACTATAGATTTAAGAGAAGAATTAAGCCACCATAAATTAGTGAAATGAATGAAAAAGAATATGACGAGGGCTCTACTTTTCTTTTATAGCTTATAGTTTCTATAGCACATATCATCACTGTCACTCCTTCCATGCGTTTGTGGTCCTGATATAATTTTTGATATGTGAAACATCAGAATCCAGAATTCATCTTACTATCTTGCATCTTTAAGGTAGTAATAGCTGACAACTATTATATATAGATTGTATTTTTTTAGTTTATTAAGTAGTTTCTAAACATGATAGGAATGAGAACAAAAAAATATCAATGAAAGAATCTTACTTCAGAAAATATATTGTAATAGATCTGGTGGCACATAAGACTGTCTACAATTTTGTTTTACATAAGTTATTCTTTAGTTTTAACTTCTGTTGTATCAGCAAAACTCTGTAATTTTTTTTTTTTTTTTAGCTATGTCCAGTTGCTGTAAACTAAGAAATTTAGTAGATCCATTAGGTTAATCAATATCAGGAACTATTATCTACTAAGAGATTCTCTGAATTAGTAGTAATTATGCTGTAAAGGGTGTGTTCCTTCTAAAATTTAACAAGCTCTAGAGTATTTATACACATTCACATTCCTTAATTACAGAATTCTCTGGCCTCTGACAATGAAAAGGCTTCATAATCTAGATAATATAGTATCTATTCATAACATAACTAAACCTACAGAAAGATAAGATGAATATTCTCTTCTCAATAGGTTATAATATGTGATTCTGGTTAGCAAATTTCTTTTCTAGGCAGAGTTACTAATAAAAGGATATACAGCTTCTGTATAATCATGTCTTATTTCTAACTGTAGTACATTTCCCATTACCTTTTATATATTGGATAGGAAAGAGAGATCTTATTTACATGATCACTTTTACTACTATTTATAATTTACTGGTTTGTCTTCAATGGAAATAATCAGATATGATAGAAACTTTATGTCTTTCATATTTACTCAAATTATAGGGATATCCAGGTCCTCCTGGGGATCCAGGACCCATTGGTCCACTGGGATTACCGGTGAGTAAAGTCTTTATATTCCCTTCTTCAATGTCTATTTAAATTATATCTATGATTTATTTAATAAAAAAAACTTCTTATTCTTAGGCAAAATAAGTAATGTATAAACTGATGGAGGCTACTTCTCTCTTCATTCAATGTAAAACACTCTAGAATATTTCATGGTATCTTAAACTTTCTCACCGCTACATGCTATATTATTTACTTTTAATAATCAGTATAATTGTGTAGCCTAAAACAAAAAGAAATTTAAACTTTCTTTTGAAAAACCACATATAAGAAAACAGAGTCAGTAATCAAGTGTACATGCGAGCATGGATAAACAAAACATAAATAAGTTACAATATTTTTCTTAGAAATTTAGAAGTATTCTCAAACGACCAGATAAAAGTCAGAAAAAAAATATATCTTTATTGACCAAAACTTGAGTTTTGAAAATACTCCATTTATTATATAGAGAAAGGTAATCAAATCTTGACTCCAAGAAATAAATTTGCTTATCAAAATTTGGTCATTATTATCAACTTAAATATGAAAAAGATAAGCTTTAATAATCCCCTAAATAGAACTGTTATCAGAAATGGTTTATGCTGTTTTGTGAAGCTCTTGTTTTGAAGAAAGGCTTGGCTTTCCAGTACTTTGATAGGCATGTTATTAACTTCTAAAATTAGGAAGACTGAGATTGGTACAGTTGCCAAACTGTAGATTGGTATGATTGCCAATCTTTTTACTCACATAAGATAATAAATAAATCTTCAATCCTATAAAAGTTCACTGTTTTTATCTACCTAATGTCATATAAATAAATAAATTTTATTTTATAATTAAGTCTTTATGAAAAACTATCAAGTCTAAAAAACTCATTGTAATTGACTTAGTAATAAGTAGACAACTAAATCTTCATTACATCTATTTGTGACGTATTTGGTGTAATTTGTGACATTTTCATTGTAACAGGAAAAAAAACTCTATTACTCTTGTAATTATCATTAACGTCTAGAATAATGAGAAAGAAATCTTTCAGCAACAGCCATTGCTTTTTTGATGGACCAAGCTGATGAAACTAGTCAGACTGGCTGAATGGCTATTTATTTTTCTCTTTTCACTGTCACTCCATGGGTTGGTTCCTCCTGAAAACTAGTTGGGATACCGGGAAAGGGAAGAATAGCAGAATAATGGGGGAGGGAAGTATAGCATTTATTTCATAAATAAAGCAAATTTTAAAGGGAAGTGGTGATGCAACATGGAGGCTTAAGTGGGTAGGAAAAGATTAATCAATTTTATTTTAAGAATTCCCAAGGAGAATTACATGTCATATTTTGCTATTTTGCTAACATTTCTGTGACTTCTGTAACTGATTTTTAAATTTTCAATGAGTAGGGTCATGTGGGGGCAAGAGGACCACCTGGGAGTCAAGGTCCTAAAGGACAAAGAGTAAGTTATCTAATGCAAGAAGTAATCTAATACATTAACCTAAATAGAAAAAAAAAAAACTTCACAAATAGTGATGTGCTTGATAAAAATAGCTCTATGTCTTCAGATTGTGCTTAGATATTGTTGGCTTTTTCCTTGTTTTCATTGTATTAGATGAACTAACTACCTGCATTAATTAAAGTGTGACTTGTTATCATTTGTACACATAAAACCATACTTTTCCACTTTATGTTTTACAAATTTTACTAATTCATATAGAACTCTTCTTTCACATTCTCAATTTCCAGTTCCATTCTTTGGGAGAATTGTAAGTGTGAAGATGTTTAAATAAACTGTTTTTCTACTCCCAAGAGACTTACAGAGCAAGGAATAGTAACATCATGACAAAATAAGAGCAATAGGATATGGAATGAAGACAAATGCAGGATGACTGTTAATTAAATATAAATCAGAAGTGATATAATTATCATTTTTTGGTGATTATGTATAAGAATTAAATTAGAAATCTTTCAATCTTTGAGTTTTTTAAACATTAAATCCTTTTTTTTTTCCTTTGAAGAAATAAGAGCCACAATTTACTGCATGTCCATTACATGTCAGGCAACTTTACATCTGTTATCTTACTTAATACTTAGAAATACCTGAAGAAGATGTATCATCTTAGATATTATAACTGAGGAAAACAGAACTCAGGGAATTTAACTATATGCCTGTAGGCACACAGAGAGAAATGACAAAACCAGCATTCAAACCTTAGTGTGCCTATCTCCCAGTCCTGTGCTTATTCGACACCATACAGAATACAAAGGAGGTTTTTCATTTTTTTTTCTTGATAAATCTGAATATGTGGGTTGTAAGAATTCTCCTTTCTCCCTTGGCTTTACTTTGATTTTTAGGGCTAACTTCTAAGAACATGGTGTCCAACTAACAGAAGCTAAAAACAAAACAAAAACTTCATTTTTGAAGTTGGCAAATGGGAGAAAGGTGTTAAGAATGCCCAGTTTGAAGTAATAACTTCAGTATCATGTCCTGTGTTTTAAGTGAAGATTGATGAAAGAGAGCAAATTTGTCTTTATTATTATTTCTTTTCTGAAAAACTCTTTTCCTCACTGGGTTATAGATTTACAATCTACGAATAATCCTGATGGCCATTTCTATTTTAGCCCAAGTGAAATTTAAAATAATAATTTATTCATTTAGTGGTCTGTACCTTGCCAGCATTCAGTACTTCATCAGCTCCAATGTGTTTATTCAGCTTTGTATTAGTCAAAGTGAGAAAGTTCAACCAGTTTTATGCAGTTGAAAAAGAGCGGAAATACTTTTTGTTATGTTTTGCCTTTTGTTAATTAATTAATTGAGGTCTTATAGAAGCCATGTACCTAACTAAACAAGAATTCTCCTGAACCGGGCACCTGTGTGGCTCAGTGGGTTAATGTCTTTGGCTCCGATCATGATCCCAAGGTCCTGGGCTCGAGCCCCACATCAGGCTCTCTGCTCAGCGGTGAGCCTGCTTCCCCACCCCCCACTCTGCCTGCCTCTCCTGCCTACTTGTGATCTCTCTCTCTGTCAAATAAATAAATAAATAAAATCTTTAAAAAAATAAAAAAAAGAATTCTCCTGGACCATTTGTGTTTTCTCCTAAGTCATACAGAAAGGTCATTGGCTCTATGGTTTTCTAAACTCCCCATGATCCCTGGGTAATTGTTATCCTTTTCTCCCCCTCCCCTTTTTTTTCTTCCAAGGTGTTCTTTAAATTCAAGTTTGTTAATGTAACACTAACAAAGTGTAGCATTAGTTTTAGGAGTAAAATTTAGTGATTCATCAATTATATATACCATCCAGTACCATCCATTTCCATCAAGTACCCTCCTTAATGCTCATCACCCAGTTAACCCATCCCTCCACCACCTTCCCCTCTAGCAACCTATTTGTTCTCTATAGTTAAGAGTCTCTTGTGGTTTGCCTCCTTCTCTGTTTTTATCTTCTTTTATTTTTCCTTCCCTTCCCCTATGTTCATCTGTTTTGTTTCTTAAATTCCACATGGAGGTGAGATCATACGATATTTGTCTTTCTCGGACTAATTTCACCTGGCATATTATGCTCTAGTTCCATCTACCTTATTGCAAATAGCAAGATTTCATTCTTTTTTATGGCTGAGTAATATTCCATTGTATATCTACGCCACATCTTCTTTACCCACTCATTAGTCAAATAGATCGTTATCCTTTTCTGATTTGCCACTTTGTCCTCAACTGTTATCTTTTCAATGATCTGTTTTCCTCTTATCCTCCAAATACATTTTACTGATTCTCTCCCAAAATGGCTTTTCACAGTTACCTAAAGTTCATTCAGTACTTTCTAAACAAAGAAATCTTATTTAGAAATAAAGGCTTTGTTTAGTACAAAAACACTTCCTTTGCAGGAGATTATTTCAGGCAATTTCTGAACATTGAGAATACAAAAAGAACTGAAGACCAGAATATTTAAGAATTTATTATTATAAAGTTCCATCCCAGATGTCACGTAATGTCTTCCTGTTTCTACTATCTTCTTCTTATCAATCTGTTCTCCCCTACACATGTGGTATCAATGTGCTAGGTCCATCTTTCCCAGTGTTTTTCAATTAAAAAAAAAAAAAGACTACATGTCTAACCCACAGAGATAAATGGGAAGGTATCTGCCTGGAAGTTTCTGTGCTCCAGCTCTTCCCGCTCACCCCAAAGGCTGAGGGGGTTGATCTTCCCAGCACATCTGTAAACACTTCATGACACACAACTGTGTCACAGTACACTGGAAAGGAAGCTGTGCCCTACACACATTGACCTGGAGATCGCACCGAGAATTATCATTATGGAACTAATGCTTATTACTGTTTTGCCTGTGACTTCCATTGTTATCACATGGCCATGTGAACATCATCAATAACAGGACATTCTCCTAGGGGTCTGCGTGCCCATCCGTCTGTCACTCAACTGTCTAACATTTACTGGTTTCTTATAATTTGTTAAGCATTCTCCTCATACCATGGAGGATTCAAGAGTAATGATCTTTCAGATCTGGACCACATGGGTTTTACTATTCAATTAGTTACAGCCCAGTGGCTTTTGAAATATTGTACAACATTGGTACTTTTCCAGAGGACAAAAAAAGCTCAGGCAAACAACAAAGTCTGCCATTTCAGCAAACAACTTAAACAAATTAATATATTGAATATTTGTCTCACCTGCTTTGTGAAGGTTGTATAATCCTACTTCTTACATAGCTGAAAAAGAGCAGGATTGGCTGAAAGTATTATTCCTATGGTTTGAGATTCCTAGGTGGGAGATTTGGCATGAATTTAAAGTATTATTATTTATCCTACATACTCTAAGCTTTTTTTTTTTTTTTTTTTTTTTTTTTTTACCTGCCAAGTTTGGCTTAAGAACAGTCATTTAAGTGTAGTAATACAATTTATTATGCCACAGCTAATCAATATAATATATACAATCACATCCACCATATAGAAAATACAGGCTAGCAGATTCTCTACTGCAGTACCAGTAAGATGATGGCTTAGCATTTGGGGGTCACTAGGAATTGGCACAACTTTAGTTGCTGTCCCTCATGCACACATTTAACTCACTGGGGCTAGGTAACTCATCCTTTGGTATCTTTTCAGTATGTGCTTCTGTGTCCTATCTCCAGCTGCCCCGACAGGAGAGATGACCCACTGAGCAAAGTTAACATCTCTTTTCTTGCCCATGGATTGTGCCTTCGATCATTAGACAAATTCAGATTTTGTACCCTTTCTCGGGAAGGAGGGTATAGAGGCATACAACTGAGTAATTTTTTATTCTATGCTACTTAATATTTAAATGAGGAAAAAAGATTGAAATAACTGTATTAGAAATGTTTTAAGATTTCTGTATGCAAGATGGAAACTGGATATGACCATAAAAATTCTAAATTATGGCTTCTTCAAGGAAATGCATACCATATTGGGAAACCAGCCATTGCATTTAGATTCAATGTGAGTACCACCTAGAGCACACCAAGTATAAGAGAAGAACTTTTTGTGTGGTTTCTTCTCCTGAAAAAGTTTATAACAAGAGTAGAATGAAATGATTTTTTTTCCCCACAAAATCACAGATAATAGTTTCTGTCTAAGGGAAAGTTTTGTCCTAGCTGTATCAATCTATAGCCAGAGCAGACTGCTAGACATACTTAGTTAGGCATCTGAGTAATTTTAAATTAACAGAAGGGTCAAGCGAAGATGGATGTGGTTAAAAGGAAATAGAAACATACTGAATCCAAGTTAGAAGGACATTTGTTCTGTGAATGAGGGTTGTTTCTTTTTCATAGATGCTTCAGCTCTTTAAAACTGATTATAAGCATTATAGAGATGGACTTGTAATTTTCATAAAAGCTTCCTACATAAGCTAGTATGCAGTTTATATTAGTGTTAATGATAATTTTTTTTAAATTGTAGAATTTATATACAGTAGTGGTTTTGTCTCCTATCATCTGATACTTCTAGGATTATGTGACTATTCAGGAATTTTGCTAATTCTTTAAGACTATTACCTATAATTCAAGTTCTTCTTATTTTATGAAATATGCTTAATTTATATAGTTGAGGTACCAGACTTTATTCCAGTTTTTAGAACCTACTAATAGCCACTTATCATAGCAAACTTTAACTTTTCTTACAGATGATGAGGAAAAGATCAGATTTTTAATTTAGCTAGCATACATTCTCCAACAGCTTTATAGATAATTGGATATTTAATTTATTTTATTTTATTTATTGAGTTCACGTGTGCATGAGTTGGGGGGAAGGGGCAGAAGGAGAAGGAAAGAGAATCTGAAGCAGGCTGCACGCCCAGCATGGAAGCCAACACAGATCTCAGTCTCACAACCCTGAGATCATGACCTGAGCCAAAATCAAGAATCAGAGACTTAACTGACTGAGCTACCCAGGTGCCCTGATAATCAGATATTTTAAAGCAGATATTAAAAAAAAAATAACTTAATGCCCAATTAGATGCCTGTTTGAATGCTGTTGGTCTGTCTTAGAGCTTGTTTAGCCTTAACTGAAATATAGAGAGCATTAAGCTTCCTTAGAGTTCTTTCAGCCTTAACCTCTTAACCAGCAACCTTAGGTATTATTGCCTTTAATTAATGCAATTGCTATACTTAGAGCAAAAAAGGGAGCTCCTTTCAGTTATAATGCCAATCAGCACTTTAATTATAAATGTTTCATATCCATTTTATAAACATCCCCTAAACTTCAGATCCCCTTTTCAATCTAAATTCACTTGTTAACAGGATTAACCTTATCTTCTTTCTAACATTTGAAAAAATATCATAAACTTAATAAAGCATAACTATTTAAAGTCTTTATACATTTAGACATCATATGAATCAGGCAACTTATATCTGCAGGCTTCCGTTTCTTCATATTAAAAAAACAGAAAAAAGCAGAGTTTGCACTAGTTCAGCCTTGACACTAGGTGATTTATATTCAGAAGCAGAAACTGGCAGTTGATTTTGAGATCTTCCTCCTGACCTAGACGCAGTCTTTTCTATGTATATATCCAGGAAGCCACTTAATCTGATTTTATATAAGAAAAGATACTTGCCATCTTTAGACCAAACAATCTTTTTTTTTTTTTTAAGATTTTATTTATTTGACAGACAGAGATGCCAAGTAGGCAGAGAGGCAGGCAGAGAGAGGCAGAAGAAGGCTCCCGCTGAGCAGGGAGCCCGATTTGGGGCTCGATCCAAGGACCCTGGGATCATGACCTAAGCTGAATGCAGAGGCTTTAACCCACTGAGCCACCCAGGTGCCCCTCGATGCTACCATTTTAACCTCGACAGAATGTGGGCACCTGGGTGGCTCAGTCAGTTAAGTGTCTGCCTTTGGCTTAGGTCATGGGTTCTGGGATCAAGCCCTGCATCAGGCTCTGTGTTCAGCAGGGACTCTGCTTCTCTCCCTCCTTCTGCCTACAGCATCCTCTGTTGGTGCTCTTTCGCACTCGCTCCCTCTCGTGCGCACTCTCTCTCTGTCAAATAAATAAATAAAATCTAAAAGAAATTTAAAAATTAAAAAAAAAGTAAACCTAGACAGAATGACTTTGCACTCTCTAGCTAGCACTAGCCTTGGAGATACCTGCCTCATTGTGGTTGATCGTTTAGAATCACATTCCTTGTGTTCGCTTCATTCTCCCTCTCCACCCAAGCAAGCCTACGCTTCCAGTTTGTTTGCTATTAATGCTGTCATCACTCTACTAATTATTATCATAAAATATCCAAGCACGATAGAGATTTCAGGTTCAAAAGTGTTAAGTGCCTAATTCCCTGTGGACACATTTTCAGTCTAGATCTCACTTGTTTTCTGCTGAGTTGATAAGAATGTTGATCATCTATTCCCTTTTTTTTTTAATTGAAGTATAGTTGACCCACAATCTTACATTAGTTTCAGGTGTACAACATACTGATTTAACAACTTCCTAGGTTATGCTATGCTCATCACAAGAGTAGCTGCCATCTGTTACTGGACAACACTCGTTCCTTTTCATACTCCTTCAGCCACCTTCTGTTATAACTCCAAAAAATTTTGTAAAGTGTTTTCTTACAGGGCAGAAAGAGGAGAATGGGCTTATAAGGTGACAGAGAAAGAGAATCAATATAGGCTGCTGAATTTTTAAGGTGAAGATTATGTTTAGAATGAGGTCCTGAGGGATCTTTGCACTTAAAACTTCAAAGTCATCCTTTAATAACTGTTCCTGTTTTTTTCTTCAGTTACTTAACTGTCAATCATTCCAAGCATGTGCCTACCTCATGACCTTTGTAGATTCTTCTGTCAGAATGATCTTGCCTATATGCCATTTTAGAGAGGCTTCTCGACTACCCTCTCTAAAATAGGGCTCCCCATCTTGAATTCTCTCTAATCCCTTAAGCTCCTTTATTTACTTCATTACATTTGACTACTCACTGTCATTTTATAGTTTTAGGTATTTATTTGATTGCTTATGAGTTCAGGGATGTGTCTCTTCTCCCCACTGTATCTTCTGTGCCTCAAGTAATGCCTGGCTTACAATAGGCACTCAGCAAATGTTTATTAAATGAATAGCACTCTCTTACCTACTAAATTGAATCCATATTCCTCAACTTGACAGTCAACGTTCTACACAATAAGACTGAAACTCAGCTTGATAGTCTTCCATGGGAAAATAGGACAAAGAAGGTAGGGCCAGGTCCTTGAGTACCTTCAATACAAACTGAGATTGAAGAGCTAGAGCTATGGCTTTAACTTTAGTATGACCAGTAGAGCTACAGATCTCATGGAGTGTGAACCTTCTCTCTAATACCCTGAATGTGCCTAAGAGGATCAGGGAATGCAGTATCATAAGAACACCCAGGAAAAGAGTCCTATTACAGTAAGCAGTAAGAATATAAAGCTAAACCAAGCTGACCTCAGGTGGGAGAAAAGAGAAGGAGCCTGTTGTGCTGGGAAATTTGTATCACTATTCTGTATAGAAATCTTCAGTGCCTTCTAGGGGCACCTGGGTGACTCAGTTGGTTAAGTATCTGCCTTCGGCTCAGGTCATCATCCCAGAGGCCCAGATCCCTGAGTCTGGCTCCATGCTCAGCGAGAAGTCTACTTCTCCCTTTCCCTCTGCCCCTCCCCACTGCTTGAGTGCACAGGCATGGGCTCTCTCTCTCAAACAAATAAAATCGTAAAGAAAAAAAGAAGTCTTCAGTTCCTTCTCATTACCTATTGATTTAAATATAAACTCCAGTCTTTGACCTTTTAAGTCCCAGGCTTTCCACAATTATTTCTTAGTATAGAAAATACTTAGTTAGAAATATTGAGAAATACTACTTGTAGTCAATAAACCAGCTAAACAAACTACTTTTTTCTTTCTTGGGTATCTTCTTTCCTGCCTCTGTACCCTTTTCTTATCCTATCCCTCTGTCCAGAGTTCCTTTTAGAGCATGATCTCCAACTGTCAAAATGATACCTTTATTCCTTATATAGACATGTGAAAGTTCTCTTCCTCCTTTGAATCCTTTTAGCCCTAAAAATGCCATGTCTTGAGGCGCCTGGGTGGCTCAGTGGGTTAAAGCCTCTGCCTTTGGCTCAGGTCATGATCTCAGGGTTCTGGGATCGAGCCCCGCGTCGGGCTCTTTGCTCAGCGGGGAGCCTGCTTCCTCCTCTCTCTCTGCCTGCCTCTCTGCCTACTTGTGATCACTGTCTGTCAAATAAATAAATAAAATCTTAAAAAAAAAAAAAACAACCAAATAGGTTCATCCATCTGGCTGTATCCTTTTCTGTGGTCATGGTATAGAAAGAAGCAGAGGAATTTGTCAAGAACCGTTTGTTCATTTGTGAGGATGTATAACAGTAAAAAAAATAATAATAATAACATTTCAAATTAACAATAGAACTTTTTCCATCCCTAGGGACCAAGAGGACCAGACGGTCTCTTAGGGGAACAAGGTATACAAGGTGCCAAGGTAAATACTGATTTTTTTCATTTCATATGCATTATGTTTTTTTGAGCCCATATGTGTTCTACCTGATTTAAAACTGTTATATTTTCTTACAAAAGTGTAGTTCTAAATTTTCTCTTAGTAAAAGTATGAAACATACATAAAATTTTTACTCTACACAGACAAATACTTTCTTTTGAATCTTGAATTATATACTTGATGTCTTATTTTCTTGTATGTCAGTATATGCTAGCATGTGTAAAACCATAATTCATATTCATATTAACTCCTCTGGTACTGATACTTTGTTAGGGTGAAAAAGGAGATCAAGGAAAAAGAGGGCCCTATGGTCTTATTGTAAGTAGTAAAACATTTTACATTAAAGATAAATAGATAATATCTTCCCTGTTTTTCTTGGTGTGTGTGGTTAATATTTGGTGAAGGAGCTAGGGGACTCACACAGTTTCTTCCTTGTGTAGGGTAAGACTGGAAACCCTGGAGAGAGAGGAGTTCAAGGGAAACCAGTAAGTAATAAAGAATAATTAAGCTAGAATAAATTTTTTCCATTTTATTCTCTGGCACAACTATTGTTGTTATCAGTACATTAGACTGAAAGAGTACTAGTTCTTTTCCTCCTTCAGTCTTTAGGTGGACGGGTTATTTGTGCAAGTTGCTTAATCATTTTAGGCCCTTGTGCTACCTGTTTATAAGCTGATGGTTATACTCTACCCTGGTATAATTAGTTTTTCTATAAAATCCATCTTATAATTAAATGGTGTGATATTATATAAATATAATGGAATATGAATAAAGCTAACATAACAAGGAATTTCTTGCCTACTTTCATTTTAATTCTGTTGGAATACTCTTTGGACCCTTGGAATGTGGTTCTGTGTATGTCACCATGCTTTTCCATGCCACTGCTCTAAGAATTTTTAATATTACACAATGCTAGATATTCTCCTACTATCAAAACATCTTTTCAGAAGTATACAATTTTTTCCCCTGAATGGCAACAAGTTCTTTTTTATGGCCATAGTGCAGAAACAAGCAGAAGATTGTCAGCTAAAAAAGATATGCATATATGTATCTTTTTCTTTTTTTTTTAATAAGTATTTCTCCCCAATGAAGGGAAGAAATACTTTAAAAACACACACACACACACACAAAAAGATACACATATGCATATGTATACACACATGTTAGTACATTATATAAAATTTTGAATACATAAGTTTAATTGTGTGAGCTTTCATACATCTCATGTATTTTTATTTAGAATCATAATTTTTATAATTTGTAGTGACATCTTGCTTCATCATATACATATCTATATATACAATTTAAAGTTATAAAATTAAATAATAATTTAAATAGACGGCAACTGAAGAGTCAGAAAAAGATAAGAGAAAAATGTTTTTTTCTGCTATTATAGTTGTCACTGTTTACTTGTTCCTCTTTGAAATCTGCTGCCCCCTGCCTGTTGTTTCCCATAACGGCGTTATATTTGACAGTGGTCAAATCTCAAATACCAGAGACCTGAAGGAGAAAAATGACTACATCCAGGGAACGAATTTGTCTGTGACAATGTTATCCATTGAAGTCATTCCCCCCCCCAAAATTCTTTGAGTATTAATATTCATCATCTGGGTTTCTGTTATATCAATGCAAATGGTGTTTCTGTATATTCTTTTCACTTTGCTGCATTGTTAAAATACGTGGCAATGAGTAGAAAATTTCCAAGCTCATCATGGTCATTCTTTACTGTAGAGAAAGGAGGCCTAGAGAAGTAAAATTACTTACTCATATTGTTGACATTCCTTAGAATTTTACTTTCAGGAAGGTATGTGCTATGGAGAGTGCTGTGAAGTGTGTAAATCTGGTGATTCACCGACCTGTACCCCTGGGCTGATAATACATTATATGTTAATAAAAAATAAAAAAAAAATTTAAAAAGAATTTTACTTTCATTTGCAGCCTATTAGATATGCCTAGATAAATGTGAAATGTGATGTTTGACTTCCTCATTCAAATAAAAGACATTAGAACCATTTTGTAACCATGGCTTAAGGCAGGACATTGAGTAAATTTACTTTAGTGGATGACATGGGTCGTACATTAAATCGTAAGTTGATAGTAGTTTTTGAGGTTTATGTGGCCCCCTACCTACATTGTCCCCTTCTTCTTGACTGAACTGAAATAGACTTTTTTTTACAGAAGCTAGGATCAATCAATCCAAGAAATTGAGATTGGTTTGATCCTCTACGTTGTCTCTAATCATTCATGCAACTGTTGACTAGCAGGCAGTGCTGTATAATAGAAAGATATATTGAAGGCCTGATTGGCCTTTGCTCCAGTACATGCTCCTAATAGCTATAGAGTTTGATTAAATGGGTTAGCTCTCTGGATGGTACTTTCCTTGTCTATAAAATAAAGAGACATCTCTAAATTATAATTCTAAAGCCAGGTATGAAATAAAAAATGCTAACACATAGCGTGTCAAGGTAACCAGCATTTGTCTATGGGCCAACTCTGTTTCCTATACTTGCCTTCCATCCACATGTAGATCTGACTTAAGAGTTAAGGCCATAATCCATGTTATTAAGGAAAGGCCATGATCCATGTTATTAAGGTGATAAAACCTGGGTAACTCTTTTTAGATTTCTAAATCTTATAAAAACCATAACTATTAATGATTTTTTAGAAATATAGATATTCTTTCAGTAGATGAGTTAGGGGTGTTAAATGTCCACTATGATTTTGTTTTTCTATGTTTCTTTCTTTAAATTTGTCAAATTTTGCTTTATATATTTTGAAACACTATTTTTAGAGTTCATGTTTATTATTATTATGTCTTCCTGATGAACTGACCCTTTTTATTTTGACAAAATATTCCTCCATATCTCTGGTAATACTTTTCATTCCTGATAATACTGTTTTTGAAATTGGCTTTATTTGGTTAATAAACCTCTCCAGGCTACTTATCCTTGCAGTTTGCATGGCTTATCTTTTCCATTCATTTACACGCAACCCATCTGCGTTTTGGTATTTAAAGTGAGTGTCTTATAATTGGGCCTTTCTTTTTTTATTCATTCTGAAAATCTCTACCTTTTAGTTAGTGTTTGCTCCATATCCATTTAATGTAATTATCAATTTGGTTGTTCTTTGATCAACCACTTTTTAATTGTTCTTCCATTGTAGTGGTGCTGTTGTTGTTCAGTGTCTTCTTCTGGCATTGAGCACCATATTTTAATTTAGATAATGGCTTTTTAGTTACACTTTTTTGAGCTATTATTTTCAAGTGGTTATTCTAGGTCAGGACAGAGTAAACATTTTCTGTAAAAACAAGTGCTGGTTCAGATTTGACCCCTAGGGCTGTAGTTTGCCAGATGCTGGTTTAGGGATTACAATATACATCCTAACTTTCCAAAGTCTACTTAGAGTTAATATAGTAATACTTAAAATAATTGTAAGAAACTTGAAACCATATAGACCCATTCACCACCAACATCCTGTTGTTTATGCTGTAATTATTTTTGTGTATTATATCTATGTGTGTTATAAACCCATTTTAAAAAGTTAAAATTTTGCTTTATTATAAATAAAATATTTTTTGTTTACTGGAAATGAAATATGTGTTTTAGGGTATTTAGGGGGAAAGTAGTGGGCTTTTAAAAAAAATTATCCTTGCATTTACTTTTTCTGATCTTCTCCACTCTTTTCTGTAATCTGCATTTCCAAATGGTATCATTTCCTTGAAGCCTATGCAACTTCTTTTAGATTCCTTAGAGTTAAGTTTTGCTAGTCGTGAATTCTCTTAGTATTTGTGAGGACATCTTGATTTCACTTTTATTTTTTTGTTTTACATGAATTCTTCAGTTTTTAATTCTGGTTAGTTAACATGTAGTGTTACATTAGTTTCAGGTGTACAATATAGTAAATTAACACTTACATACATCACTCTGTGCTCATCACAAATGCACTTCTTAATCACCCTCACCTATTTAACTCACCACCCCCCTCCTCCCCTCTGGTAACCATCACTTTGTTCTCTATAGTTCAGAGCCTGTTTCTGGATGGCTGGGTGGTTCAGTTGGTTAAGCAACTCTCTTCAGCTCAGGTCATGATCCTGGGGTCCTGGATCCAGTTCCTGCTTTGGGATCCCTGCTCACAGGGAGTCTGCTTCTCCCTCTGACCCTCCCTCCTCTCATGCTCTCTCTCTCTCTCATTTTCTCTCTTTCAAATAAATAAAATCTTTAAAAAAAAAAAAAAAAGAGCCTGTTTCTTCGTTTGCTCCCCCCCTTTTCCCCCTTTGCTTGTTTATTTTGTTTCCGCATATGAGCAAAATCATTTTTTTCCACTGGTTATAGAATTCTGGGCTAACAGGGTTTTCTTTTATTTGTTTGCATTCAGCACTATAAAGATGACATGTCATTTTCTTTTGGCCTCAGTTATTTCCAGTTAGAAGTCCATATTTATTGGTATCATTATTCTTCCTGCATGTAATGTATCATTTTTTTTTGGCTGCTTTCAAGATTCTCTCTTTACTTTTGACTTTTAGTAGTTTGACTATGATGTGTCTAAATGGATTTACTTTGCATTTATTCAGCTTGAGATTTGCTGACCTTCTTTTGTGTGTAAGTTTCTGTTTTCACTAAATATGGAAATTTTTCAACTTTTATTTAAATTTTTTTCCTACTCTGTCTTCTCCTTCCTTTCCTTCTTGGATTCTAATTAAATATATATTCAACATTTTGATATCATCCCTCGGGTCCCTGAACCATTATTCATTCCTATTTTAATCTTTTTCCCATTTTCTTTTTTTTTTTAATTAGATAACCTAACTCTTATTTTACTCACTTTTTGAGCCTGTTCATTGAAATGTTATTTATGATAGGGAATTTTTAAGTTTTATTTCAGATATTTAATTTTCAGTTCCATAATTTCCATTTTTATAGATGATGTTCTTCTGAGATTTCTTATTTGTCTATTCATCCTAAGTGTATTTTTTATTTACATTACTGAGCATATATATAATAGCTATTTTAAAATCTTTATGGGGTTAATTCTAACATCTGGGTAATCTTGAGTTTGGTCTCCATTAATTGCCTTTTCTTTTGAATATGGGAACATTTTCCTGTCCAGTAATTTTGAATTATATCTTGGACATTTTTAAATTATTTTTAATTAGCCAACATATAGTATATCATCAGTTTTTGCTGTAGTGACTTTTTTTTCTTAAGGGAGCTCTACACCCAGCATGGAGCCTAATAAGGGGCTTGAACAAAAGACCCCGAGATCAAGACCTAAGTTGAGATCAAGAGTCAGATACTTAACTGACTGGGCCACCCACGTGCCCGTATTTTCTGGAACATTTTGAATGATTCATTCTAGAGACTCCAAGAGTAAATAGTCAAAGAGTATTTTTTGATTCATTTTGTTTTTTGATTTGGTGGATTATTCACTTTGCTGCTTTCAAACTCCAACTTCTCTCTCCTCTGTAGTAAATGACTGCTAAAATCTCTGTCCAGTTCTTTTAGGCCTCGCTAGGATGCTAGTTGTCTATCATATCAACACATACTTGAAATGTCAGCAAGAGACTTAAGCAGAGTTTACATGCAGAATTTGAGCTTCCTCCTCTCTTGCTTTTTCTTCCTTCACTTCCCAGCAGCTGTGGTCACTCCACATTCTACCCTCTAGTTCTCCATGCCAGTAAGACTGAATGTTTCTATCCTCCTTTTTTCTTAATAATCCTACATAGCTTACTTTCTGGCTAAAAGCCACATTTAAAATAAAAAATCAGACACTTACTTAGTGCCATTCCTTTCTTCTACATGTAGACCTCTCCATTCTAAGTTTTACCTATTTGTGGTCTTTCTTCATTGTTTTCAGATTTTTAAAAAATATTTTGTCCTGGATTTATAGTTATCCCTATATAGATGGTTTTGATAGGAGCTACTTGGCTAATATTGGAAGTGGAAACTCTTAACTGTTCTTCTTTAAGTAGTTTTCTCTGGAGTAGCTCAGAATACTTAAGAAACATTTATTTCATAACCTTTACAATATAAAAAACATATAGTATTAACTCTGTTCTTTCTTCCTTTTTAGATAACAAGGCGCAGAGTTTTCATAATCCTCCAATGAAAAACACTTACAGGCTCCCTTGCTTATTCCCATAAAAAGGCTTTGAAGATTATCCATATATTTACTGTAAATGGGAGAGTCATTGAATGTCTGATTTTTTGTTGAAATCAGTAGAACACAGGACAGTATAGTGGATGGCATGACACTGGACTCAGACATTGGAAGTTAAACACTGGTTCTACCACTTATAGCTGTTTTGACTTTATGCAAATTATTTAACCTCTCTAAGCCTCACTTTTCCTGTCTTTAAAATGAGGTAACTTTTGGGGAGCATGGGTGGTGCAGTTGATTAAGCATCCAGATCTTGGTTTTGGCTCAGGTCTGACCTCAGGGTCATGAAATCAAACCCTGTGTTGGAATCTATGCTCAGCACAGAGTCTGCTTGGATTTTTCTTTCCCTCACCTTCTGTTCCCCACCCCCACCCCACATGTGCCCCCCACATGTCCACACTCTCACTCTCTCAAATAAATAAGTAAATCTTTTTAAAAATAAAAATAAAATGAGATAACTTTTATAGTTCTATCAAATGATGATCATTATGTGCTTGGCATAGGTTCTTACTACATAGTAACCACAATAATCATTATTCTCCCAGGCATCATTATCATAATTGCTGGTTTGAAGTCATAGAGCAAGAAGTTCCACTACGAAGAATATATTTTCAATACTATCTGAAAAGCCTTAAAGGGGATTTTTATTTTGTACCAGCTTGTGCTTTACTTCTTTGTCTCTAATAAAAATAAATAGATCCATTTAGATCATTTCATAACTTTGCAAACAGCTTTTATGCACCATTAACATCATTAAAAGTATGTATCAAGTTTGACATTGTGTACAAGTAGTTTACAAAACAAATCAAGCAGACATTCACGGTTCTGAATTTTTGCTGTATGTTTCAGTTGGTTTATTAGGCACAAAGGGAACATTTATATTGATCCTTTCTCTTAATATTGGAGCCTGGAATGAACGGATGGCATTTAAAACAAGGCCTTAGTCAGGTGTGAGTTTTGCGATTTTATATACCACTCTTTCCTTAACCAGAAAAATATAGCATTAATGGCTATAACTTAGAAAGTTTTATGTTGCTAGAAATATTTTATATCTTTACTTCCAATTTAATATCATATTTTTCTTAGTTTTTAGTTTTAATATAAAATGGTGATTTTGACCACTGTATATTTGCCAGCCTTCTCAAGGTCAATAATATAAAACAGACAAATAGCAAATAGAGAATGGCAGTATTTTCTATATCATTAAGAGTCATCAGTGTCTGGCACATGGTACATTCTCAGTAAATCTTTAAATGGGATAATCAAAGAGAATTTGGAATTTGATTTAGTTTTATATACCATTTTAGAATATCCCCCCACTTCTAAGACTCAATTTAATGGTACTGTGGATGGCATGGTGTAAAAATAGAGGAAAATAAAGGATATTAGAGAGTTTTAGTCATTTCTGGTCAGCTTGGTTCCGAGACTTCTGTGCCTTACCAGGTTTTAAGGACGTAAGTTATACTTACTAACATATCACAAGATTGTTATTTTTGGAGAAAGAAACCATTTTAAATCAATATTAAAAGTATAAAGGTATAAAATTATAAAGGTATAAAAATTCTGTATCATTGTCTCTGTGTATGAGCCAGAATTAAATAGGGAATAGAGATAGCTATAAGGAACTCCTACAACTCAACTACAGCAAAGACAACTTGATGAAAAAAAATGAGCAAAAGGACTTGAATAAACATTTCTGCAAAGAATATAAAAATGGCCAATAAGCACATGAAAAGATGCTCAGTATCACTCACTAGACACTAGAGAAATACAAATTGAAGCTACAATGAGATACCACTTCTTACCAATTAGGACAGCTGTTATTAAAGAAAAACAAAGCAAAACATGTATACACACAGAAAGTAACTGACATTGGCAAAGATGTTGAAAAACTGGAGCTCTTGTACATTGCTGACAGGAATGTAAAATGGTGAGGTTACTATGGAAAACAGTTTGGTGGTTCCTCAAACAGTTAAACATAGTAT
Organism: Mustela nivalis; assembly: GCF_964662115.1. Classification (NCBI taxonomy): domain Eukaryota; kingdom Metazoa; phylum Chordata; class Mammalia; order Carnivora; family Mustelidae; genus Mustela; species Mustela nivalis. The sequence goes on along the minus strand of NC_139029.1, from coordinate 70,082,294 downwards.
TGCTATGTGATTCATCAATTCCACTTTAGATTTATAACCCAAAGAATTGGAAAGCAGGGACTTAGAAACTAACACTTTTATAGTGTTTACAGGCACAGTATTCACAATAGCCAAAAGGTAGAAAACCCAAGTGTCCACTGATGGATGAAAGGATATACAAAATATAATATATATATACAATAGAATATTATTGAACTTTAAAAATGAAGAAAGCTTTTAAAATTTTTTTATTTCAATTCCCTTAATTAACATACAGTATAATGTTAGTTTCAGGTGTAAAATTTAGTGATTCAACACTTCCATACATTACCAGGTGCCCATCATAAGTGCACTCCTTAATCCCCATCACCTGTTTAACCCATACCTCTCCCATCTTCCTTCTGGTAACCCCCAATTTGTTCTCTATAGTTTAGAATCTCTTTCTTGATTTGTCTCTCTCTTCCCCCCCCCCACTTTGCTTGCTTGTTTTGTTTCTACGATTCCACATATGAGTAAAATCATATGGTATCTGTCTTTCTCTGAGTTACTTATTTCACTTAGCATAATACTCTCTAGCTCCATCCATGTCATTGCAAATGTCAAGATTTCATTCTTTTTGAAGAATGAAATAAATATATAAATGTATATAATTTATATATATATATATATATATATATATGCACACACACAAATATGTATAGGTATGTATGTATGTGTGTGTGTGTGTATGTGCATATGCCACATTTTCTTTATCCATTCATCAGTGGATGAATACTTGGCCTGATTCCATATCTTGGCTATTATAGGTAATCCTGTTATAAACTTTTGAATTAATATTTTTGAATTAATTTTTTTATTCTTTGGGTAAATACCTAGTAGTGTGACTGCTGGATAAAGGATAGTTCTATTTTTTACTTTTTGAGGAACCTCCATACTGTTTTTTTTAATTAACATATAATGTATTATTTGTTTTCTGGGTACATGTCTGTGATTCATCAGTCGTATGCAGTTCACAGTGCTCACCATAGCATATACCCTTTTCACAGTGGCTGCACCAGTTTGCACCCCCACCAACACTGCAAGAGGTTTCCTCTTTCTCCACATCCTCACCAGCACCTTGTTTCCTATATTCAGTTTTAGCCATTCTGGCTGTCACGAGAGTGAGGTAGTTATGGTAGTTTTGATTTGTGTTTCCCTGATGATAAGTGATGTTGAGCATCTTTTCATGTATTTGTTGACCATCTGTATGTCTTCTTTGAAAAATATCGATTCATTAAATGAAACAAGATGGGATCGGGAGGGAGACAAACCATAAAAGACTCTTAATCTATCTCACAAAACAAACAGGGTCCGGGGAAGGGGGGGAAGGTAGGGTGAGGGTGGTGGGGTTATGGACATTGGGGAGTGTATGTGCTATGGTGAATGCTGTGAAGTGTGTAAACTTGGCGATTCACAGACCTGTACCCCTGGGGCTAATAATACATTTTATGTTAATAAAAAAGTAAAAAAAATTTTTAAAAATCAATTCATGTCTTCTGCCCATTTTTTAACTGAATTATTTGGGGTGTTGAGTTTTATAAGTTCTTTATGTATTTTATAAGTTCTTTATATATTTTGGATACTAATCCTTTATCAGATATGTCATTTGCAAGTATCTTCTCCCGTTCCTTAGGTTTCCTCTTAGCTTTATGATTGTTCTCTTTGCTGTGCAGAAACTTCTTATTTTGAAGAAGTCCCAATAGTTCATATTTGCTTTTGTTTCCTTTGCCTCAGAAGACATATCTAGAAAGATGTAACTACAGTCTGTGTCAAAGAAGTGGACTGTTACTGTGTCTGTGCTTTTCTGGGGTGTTTATGGTTCTGTGTCTCACATTTCAGTCCTTAATCAATTTATTTTTATATACAGTGTAAGAAAGTGGTCATTTCATTCTTTTGGTTGCTATCTAGTTTTCCCAATTCCATTTAGTAAGGAGACTTTTTCCCATCAGACATTCTTTCCTGCTTTGTTGCAGATTAATTGACCATTTAATTATGGGTTCTGGGTTTTCCATTCTGTTGCGTTGATCCACATGGTTATTATTGTGCCAGTACCATACTGCTTTGATTACTACAGCTTTGTAATATAATTTGAGGGTCTAGAATTGTGATGCCTCCAGCTTTGCTTTTCTTTTTCAAGATTGCTTTGGGTATCTGGTCTATTTTGTGTGCTGTACAAATTTTAGGATTATTGGTTCTAGCCCTGTGAAATATGTTGTTGGTATTTTGATGTGATTGCATTAAATGTGTAGCTTGCTTTTGTATAGTATTCACATTTTAACAGTATTTGTTCTTCCAATCCATGAGCATGGAATGTCTTTCCATTACTTTTTGTTGTCTTCAATTTCTTTCACCAATCTTTTATAGTTTTCAGAGTACAGGTCCTTCACCTCTTTGGTTAGGTTTATTCCTAGGTATCCTATGTTTTTGGTATAGTTGTAAATAGGATTGATTTCTTAATTTCTCTTTCTGATGCCTCATTATTGGGGTATTGAAATACAACAGATTTCTGTATGTTGATTTTTGTGTCCTGTGACTTTACTGAACTCATTTGTCAGTTCTAGGAGTTTTTTGGTGAAAATCTTTTGTGTTTTCTATATACAGTATCATGTCATCTGCAAATAGTGAAAATTTTACTTACTCCTTGTCAATTTAGATGCCTTTTTCTTCTTTGTGGTGGCTGACTGCAATGATTAGGAGTCCAGTACTGTGTTGAATAGAAGTGATGAGAGAGGATATCCCTGTCTTGCTCCTGTCCATAGGGAAAAGGCTCTCAGTTTCTCCCCATAAGGATATTAGCTGTGGATTTTTTATATATGGCCTTTATTGTGTTGAGGTTTGTTCCCTCTAAACCTACTTTGTTAGGGTTTTTATCATGAATGGATGTTGTACTTGTCAAATGCTTTTTCGGCATCTATTGCATTGATCATCTGGTTCTTATCCTTTCTTTTATTAAAGTGATGTATCATGTTGACTGATTTATGAATATTGAACCACCCTTGAAACCCAGGAATAAATCCCACTTGATGGTGGTGAATGATTTTTAAAATGTATTGTTGGTTTTGATTTGTTAGTATTATGTTGAGGATTTTTGCATCTATGTTCAGCAGAAATATTGGTCTAAAGATCCTTTTTTTACAGTGTTTTTATCTGGTTTTTGTATCAGGGTATTGCTGGCCTCACAGAATAAATTTGGAGATTTTCATTCCTTATCTATTTTTGGAATAGTTTGAGAAGAATAGGTATTAACTCTTCTTTAAGTGGAATTCAGCTGTGAAGCTACCTGGTCCTGGATGTTAGTTTTGGGGGGATTTTTTTTTTAACATCTTTATTTTATTTTATTTTTTTCAGTGCTCCAAGATTCATTGTTTATGCATCACACCCAGTGCTCCATGCAATACATGCCCTTCTTAATACCCACCACCAGGCTCATCCATCCCCCTACCACCCTTCTCTCCAGAAACCTGTTTGTTTCTCAGAGTCCACAGTCTCTCAAACTTCATCTCCCCCTTTGTTTTATCCCAATGCACTTTTCCTTTCCTTTTCCTAGTGTCCTCCATGTTATTCCTTATGCTCCACAAGTAAGTGAAATCTTTGGGGGACATTTTGGTTATTGATTCAATTTCTTTGCTGTTGCTGGTCTGTTCAAGTTTTCTGTATTTTCCTGTTTCAGTTTTGATAGCTTATTTGTTTCTATGAAGTTATCCATTTTTTAGATTGTCCAATTTTGGGGGCATATTGTTTATATAATATTCTTTTATAAATTATTTGTATTTCTGTGGTGTTGGTTGTCATTTCTCCTTTCTCATTTGTGATTTTATTTATCTGGGCCCATTCTCTTTTCGTCTTGATAAATTTGGCTGGGATTTTTCAGTTTTACTGATTTTTTTTTTTTTCAAAGAACCACCTCCTGTTTCCATCGATCTGTTCTATTGTCTTTTTAGTTCCTATATCATTTATTTCTACTCTGATCTTTATTATTGCTTTCTTTCTGCTGGCTTTAGGCTTTGGAGCTCTTTTTCTAACTCCTTTAGGTATAAGGTTAGGGTGTTTATTTGAGATGTTTCTTCCTTCCTGAGGTAGGTCTGTATTGCTAAACACTTCCCTCTTAAGCCTGCTTTTACTGCATCCCAAAGGCTTTGGACCATTCTGTTTTCATTTTTATTTGTTTCCATGTACTTTTTCATTTTTTCTTGTATTCCCCGGCTGACCCACTCATTGTTTGGTAGCATGTTTTTTAACCTCCATGTATTTGACCTTTCCAAATTTCTTCTTGTAATTGACTTCTAGTCTCATAGTGTTGTGGTCAGAAAAGATGCATGGTATAACTTGAATCTTTCTCGTATTTGTGGAGACCTGTTTTGTGAACTAATACATGATCTATTCTGGAGAATGTTCCATGTGCACTTGAAAAGAATGTGTATTCTGCTGTTTAAGAATGGAATGTTCTGAATATATCTGTTAAATCCATCTGGTCTAGTGTGTCATTCAAAGCCATTGTTCCCTTGTTGATTTTCTGTTTAGATCATCTATCTATTGATGTAAGTGGGGTGTTAAAAGTCTCTTACTGTTATTGTGTTATTATTGATTAATTCCTTTATCTTTGTTATCTTTTCAAATATTTAGGTGCTCCCACTTTATGTGCATAAATATTAACAATTGTTATATCTTCTTGTTGGATTATCTCCTTTATGATTATATAGTGTCCTTCCTTGTTTCTTGGTACAGTCTTTGCTCTAAAGTCTAATTTGTCCATGTAGTGTCCAAGTATTATTTCTTTGGCTTTTTTTAACATCCTTTTGCATGATAAATATTTCTCTATTCCCTCACTTTTAATCTGCAGATGTCTTCAGGTCTAAAATGAGTCTCTGTAGGCAGCATATACATAGGTCTTGGTTTTGGGGTTTTTTTTTAATCCATTCTGACACTCTGTCTTTGATTCTTTAATCTATTTACATTCAAGGCAATTATTGGTAAATACATAATTATTGTCATTTTATTACTTATCTTGTAATTGTTTCTGGAGATTTTCTCTGATCCTCTCTTGCTTTCCTCTCTGTCATCATTTGCTGATATATTGATAGTGATATATTTGAATTTCTTTATTTTTGTTCTTTGCATGAATCTTACTGGTGTTTGATATATGATTACCATTAGGTTTATAAATAACCTCTTCTGCATATAGAAGTTTGTATTAAGTTGATGGTAATTTAAGTTTGAACCCCTTTTTTCTTCTGTCCTTCCCATGTTTTAGGTATATGTTGTTATATTTTGTATCCTTTTTTGTGAGTTCCTTGACTAATTTTTTACAAAAAATATTCATTTTTACTGATTTTGTGTTTCATATTGTGACTTTTGGTTTTTCACTTTCACTCAGAGTCCCTTTAAATAGTTCTTGCAGGGCTGGGTTAGTGATCATGAATTCCTTTCGTTTTCATTTATTTAGGATACTCTTTATCTCTCCTTCTATGATGAATGATAGCCTTGCTAGGAAGAGTATTCTTGGCTTCAGATTTTTCCCATTCAACACTTTGAATACATCATGCCTCTTTCTTCCTGCTTGCCAAATTTCTGTTGAGAAATCTCCTGCTGGCCTTATGGATTTTCCCTTGTAATTTAAATTAGACTTCTTCTGTCTTGCTGCTTTTAAGATTTTTTTATTTATTACTAAATTTTGCAATTTAGTCATTGTCTTGGTGTGGGCCTGCTTTTTTTTATTTTGATGGGGGTTCTCTGTGCCTCCTAGATCTGGATGTCTGTTTCCTACCCCAGATTAGGGAAGTTTTCAGCTATTATTTCTCCAAATAAATTTTTTGCACCCTTTTCTCTCTCTTCTTCTTCTGGGACTCCTGTAATACAAATGTTATTTATTTGATGGAGTCACTGAGTTCCATAACTGTATGCTTGTTTTGCATAATTCTTTCTCTCTTTTGTTCAACTTCATTGCTTTCCATTATTTTGTCTTCTAGGGCATTAAATTGTTCCTCTGCTTCTTCCAAAGTGATATTCATTGCATCAAGTATGTTTCTAGTCTCATTTATTGCACTCTTCATCTCTGATTCATTTTTTTTAACTTTATCTCTGTGATAAGGGTCTCACTGATGTCTTCCATTCTTTTCTCAAGTCCAGTGAGTATCCTTATGATCATTGCTTTAAGTTCTCCATCAGGAATGTTACTTATATATGTTTTGCTTAGATCTCATGCCATGACTTTATCTTGTTCTTTCATCTGCGATAAATTCCTATGTCTTCTCATTTTGTCTAAATCTCTGCCTTCTTCTCTGTGTTAGAAAAGCCAGTATGTCATCTGTTTCTGAAAGTAATGGCCTTATGAAAAAGAACTCATGTAGTACCCGAGCCTGGCACTTCAGGGAGTTTCTCCAGTGTGTGCTGTATGTCCTCTGCTGTTGTGCTTTGGCTGCTCTATCCTTGAGGCCAGCCATCTGCAGAGGCCCCTTTTGTCTAATGTGGACAGTGTTTGGTTCTTTGCCTGAATGTGGTGAGTTTTAACTAGGTATGCTCTAGTCTGCTTGTGAAATGAGACCAGAACTGAGGCTCTGCCAGACTCTCTGGTTGGGAGATGTGGTATGAACAGAGATATGTGCTGTTGTGCTGGGACTGAGGCAAGCATGACTGAGAAAGGCAGTCAGTTCCACCAGAGTGCTGTGTGTGGGGGTTTAGTGTAAACATATCATTAGGCAGCAAGTGCCAGCATTGCACTGCTTCCCCCAGATGACGCTGTATTTATACTGGGGGAAGGGGAGGGAAATGGTGTTGGCTAGCTTCTTTGTTCCCCTAGAGGTGTCCTTGAATACTGCCTCTCAGGGATCTGCTCTATAAAGAGTGTATAATCTCCTCCACTGTGTGCCCCAAGCACTATTCAGATTGTTGTTTCCATGTTGTATACTCCCAGGTGGTTTGCCTGCCTTCTGCCCAAGAGCAGCACAGTGCCTTTTAGGCTCTACCCAGCCAAGCCTGCTAGATTTTAAAACTAGGATTTGAGCCCCACTGGCTGCAAGAACTCACAGAATTCAGCCCTTCTCATTTTCCAAGCCAATAGCTATGGGGAATCATTCTCTTTGTGCAGTCCACTGTGTACTCCTCTGTCTCACCCTTCTCCACAACCATAGTTCCTTCCCTTTCACAGCAGTCAAGACTTGCTTCCCCACTAAACCATGTCTCTGCATTTCCTACCTTCAGTGTTGCTTCTTTTCTCCCTTTAGTTGTGGAGTTTGTTCTGTCAGTATTCAGGTCAATTTCTGGGATATTTAGGATGATGTGATAGTGACCTTGTTGTATTTGGGGTCAAGGGGAGTCTGGGATCCTCCTATTCTACTGACATCTTCCTCCTCTCCAATATTGGTGAAACTTGAAGACATCATGCCAAGTGAAATAAGCCAGACACAAAAGAAAAAATGTAGCATAACTCTACTTACTTAGGGCACCTAGAGTAGACAAATGAGAGGGAGAATGCAGAATGGTGGTTGCCAGGAGAACCACGAAGGGGGAAAGGGTGTTACTTAATGGGTATGGAATTTCAGTCTGGGAAGATGAAAAGTTCTGAAAATAGATCGTGATGATAGTAGTGTAATAATGCAAAGGTACTTAATGCCATAAAACTACACATTTGAACTCTGTTAAAATTGTGTATTTTATGTTATGTATACTTTACCACAAAAAGAAAAGAGAGAATAGAGGTAGACAGAAAAATTAGGTAGGAGGATTATAAAGGAAAGCTGAAATAAGGAAAGTAAAATATTTTCAAGCATCACTTTTTCTTCAGATTTTGCCTTTGTTTATTCAGGGTTTACAAGGACCCCCTGGAAGTACAGGAGAAAGAGGACTTGAAGGAGAACCAGTAAGTTTATCTTTATACATTTCTAATTATGTTTTTCTCATAATATACATTTACTTTTCTGTTATTGCCCCCTTGTGCTGTGACTGGTACATTTATCATGAACACCTAATTATACAGAAAATATTTTGCTGGAAATATAGTTTTAGTACCTTCCGGATCTCATATAGCCAGATTTGGTCCTGTTTTTCTGGAACTGCTAAGATTTTACCTATTTCTATTTTCAACAATGATAGCTCTGTTTTATTGGCTTGCAGAAATTTTCTTTGTGAATGGCTTGCTGTTCTTAAATGACTATATTATACTGTCACAGACACACAGAATCATATTTTTGAGGCCAACTCTGTAATAAAATACCTCACAAAGGAGCCAAACTCTACATCTGATGGGTCTAAATATACAAACATAGAAATTCTGGTATATCAATAATGAAAAACTTACATCATGATTTTATAAATGTGATTCAATTATAAAATTTCCATGGAAAATGATTATGAAAAGGAAAGATTTTTGTCACACCAACTTTCTCACAACTTATTCTTTATTGCATATGAAGTCATTCTTCGGGTTAATGGTATCAGATGTAATATGCTATAACATGCTTGTAAGACTTATAATACAATATAGTCTTTCAAACTCTAATGGGTTGATCTTATCTATTAATTGACCCAAAGGTTTACAGGTGGCCTTTACATAATTCATTTAGCTTGTAGCAAGTGGAAAATGTAACAAAGAGATATTCTTACCAAATGGTAAGAATTTCCTCCTTTAACCTATGGTATAAACTCTCCAAGCAATAAGTAAAGATTTGACTATATATCTAATTCTTTCCAAATGAAGAATTTTAGATATGGTATTGATTTTATTAAACTGAACTCCTTTTGGTTCTCTCCCTGTTTTATACCTCTTGCCATCCCAATCCTAATATTTATTTGACCAAAAATAATGCAACTTTATTTAGCATTATTTACTTAAATATCTCTTTGAAAAAATTTCTAGCTCTTTGAAGTTAGAGACCATTTCTCTCATCTTTGCAATCATGTCTGGTGTAATGCATAGCATCTTGGATCTACTTAGTGTTCAGGTTGTTAAACTGAATTGACAAAAGGTTATATACAAAAAGCATAATTGCTTAGCCAGTAATATTAGATGAAGTGAAATGCAATGGAAGTTAACTTAATCTTAGTGAGGAACACATTTCAGTAAAATATGTCAAAAGATCTAGGTCATCAGCAAAGACAATATCAGGCTTTAAATAAGAAAAGATTTGTTACTGTAGGCATAAACAACTAAATAGTTTAACAGCACCTAAAAATTAACATTCAAGTCACTGGAGTCAGTGGGGCTGGAAAATAAAATATAAATCAGTTAGTAATGGATATCATGGGCTTTGTTTCATATATTTGAGCTGCCTGGTTAAATTAAAGAAAAGAAAAGAAGTAAATTGGTAAAATGAAGGACACAGAAATGATGTTGAAACATATTTATACTTTGAGAATAATAAAATAGAGAGGACTACATCTTTTCTATAGTCAGCAGCTATTAGAGTTGTCTCTTTCTCCCCAATTTTTCAAAATTAGTTTGCTCATAGCAATGCAAATACTGAGATTTAGATAGTTGTCCATTCATTCAATCAACAAATATTTATTAAGTACCTGCATTGGAATGTACTGGTAAGTATGGAGGTTTCAGTCTAATGATAGAAATATATACTAATTGAATTATCATGGAGATAAATGGAAAATTACAAACTAAGATAAATGCTGTGAAGTATAGGAATTCAATTCTAAAAGAATGTATAACAGAGAAACTATACTTAGGAAAGTCTTCCAGAGGAGAAGTATTTGAGCTAGGATATGAAGGATAAATAGTAGTTACTTAGGCAAAGATGGGGAGAGGTTATTTCGGAGAGAAGTCATGAACTGAGAGGAAGTTCCACATATTTATTTGAAGATCTAAAAGAAGGCTAGCACAGCAATAGCACAGAGAGTCAGGTGGGAAGTAAGTGTAAGATGAGGTTGGAAAAGGAAGCAGGGGCAACACAGGTAGTTTTGTGGGCCCTAATCCCAAGGATTTGTATTTTTATCATAAAAACAAAAGGATATTGTTAAAGAGATAGTACTAGTTTTATGATCATATTATTGTTTTGTAGAAATCATTCAAATTGGAAAGGACTAAGAGTGGATAAGCCCTGCTTTCTGTTGTGATCCAATTAAGAGATGGTAGAATGTTTTTGATTAACAGAGAAAAGTGGATAGATATAAAAGATTCAAAAGGAGTATAAAATCAAGAGGAGATTGATTTCTATATGTAAAGTGATTCCTAAGTTTTTGGCTGATCCAAATAAATATTTTTGATATCTTTAAACATTGAACACTGCCTTTAAAGAGGAATATGAGGGGAATGCTGTAGTTTCTAAAAAATCAATTCTTGATAAATTTGCTTTACACTCTACCCTCCAGTTTAAAAATTATTTTCTAGGTACACTTCCTTAGTTGAAGTGTTAGAAGTCACTTCCACTTACCTTGAAAGATCAGCAGGATTCTCAGATTAATTAAAAGTATGTGATAAACCCGGACATTAAATTACTTACGAAGATATAAAAAATAGCAATAGTTCTAGAAGCAAAAGATAAAAGATCAGTGTCTCCTTAGAATTTTGACAGTGCTAAAATCAGACAAAAATAGCACCCGCAGAAAAAACTAAAGATAAATACCCAAAAAATCAAGTAAAATTAAAATACACATATAAAGAATTAAGTGAATGAAATGAAAGAAAAATAAGATACCTGGGAATAAACCTAACCAAAGAGGTAAAGGTTCTGTACTCAAGGAACTACAGAACACTCATGAAAGAAATTGAAGAAGACACAAAAAGATGGAAGACCATTCCATGCTCTTGGATTGGAAGAATAAACATTGTTAAAATGTCTATACTGCCTAGAGCAATCTATACTTTTAATGCTATTCCAATCAAAATTCCACCAGTATTCTTCAAAGAGCTGGAGCAAATAATCCAAAAATTTGTATGGAATCAGAAGAGTCCCCGAATCATTAAGGAAATGTTGAAAAACAAAAATAAAACTGGGGGCATCACGTTACCTGATTTCAAGCTTTACTACAAAGCTGTGATCATCAGGACAGCATGGTACTGGCATAAAAACAGACACATAGACCAGTGGAACAGAGTAGAGAGCCCAGATATGGACCCTCAACTCTATGGTCAATTAATCTTCGACAAAACAGGAAAAAATATACAGTGGAAAAAAGACAGTCTCTTCAATAAATGGTGCTGGGAAAACTGGGCAGCTATATGTAGAAGAATGAAACTCGACTATTCTCTTACACCGTACACAAAGATAAACTCAAAATGGATAAAAGACCTCAACGTGAGACAGGAATCCATCAGAATCCTAGAGGAGAACATAGGCAGTAATCTCTTCAATATGAGCCACAGCAACTTCTTTCAAGATATGTCTCCCAAGGCAAAGGAAACAAAAGCGAAGATGAACTTTTGGGACTTCATCAAAATCAAAAGCTTCTGCACAGCAAAAGAAACAGTCAAGAAAACAAAGAGGCAACCCACGGGAGAAGATATTTGCAAATGACAGTACAGACAAAAGGTTGATATCCAGGATCTATAATGAACTCCTCAAACTCAACACACACAAAACAGACAATCATATCAAAAAATGGGCAGAAGATATGGACAGACACTTCTCCAATAAAGACATACAAATGGCTATCAGACACATGAAAAAATGTTCATCATCACTAGCCATCAGGGAGATTCAAATTTAAACCACATTGAGATATCACCTTACACCAGTTAGAATGGCCAAAATTAGCAAGACAGGAAACAACATGTATTGGAGGGGGTGCAGAGAAAGGGGAACCCTCTTACATTGATGGTGGGAATGCAAGTTGGTGCAGCCTCTTTGGAGAACAGTGTGGAGATTCCTCAACAAATTAAAAATAGAACTTCCCTATGACCCTGCCATTGCACTCCTGGGTATTTACCCCAAAGATACAGATGTAATGAAAAGAAGGGCCATCTGTACCCCCAATGTTTATAGCAGCAATGGCCACGGTCACCAAACTGTGGAAAGAACCAAGATGCCCTTCAACGGACGAATGGATAAGGAAGATGAGGTCCATATACACTATGGAGTATTATGCCTCCATCAGAAAGGATGAATACCCAACTTTTGTAGCAACATGGACGAGACTGGAAGAGATTATGCTGAGTGAAATAAGTCAAGCAGAGAGAGTCAATTATCATATGGTTTCACTTATTTGTGGAGCATAACAAAAAGCATGGAGGACATGGGGAGTTAGAGAGAAGGGGGTTGGAGTAAATTGGAAGGGGAGGTGAATCATGAGAGACTATGGACTCTGAAAAGCAATCTGAGGGGTTTGAAGTGGCAGGGGAGTGGGAGATCAGGGTACCAGGTGGTGGGTATTATAGAGGGCACGGATTGCATGGAGCACTGGGTGTGGTGAAAAAATAATGATACTGTTATGCTGAAAATAAATAAATGAAAAAAAAAAAAAAGAAAAAGGAAGTATAAGAAGAATTACAAAAAGACAAAAATTACTTAATATTAAGAAACCCATAATATAACATATTACAGATATAGTATGGAAAATGCTAAAAACACATACTCAATAAAATTTAACTATTTTTGTTTTGTTAAAAATTGTAGTAAAATAGTTTCTGGTCTTAATTGTAAGGAGCTTGGAAGCTGTCATCCCCCTTCTAACAACAAAGAAAAAGCTGAGCAAACTGTAAATCAACAACTCTTTTTAGATCATTGAGGTCAGAGAACCAACTGTTGCCTGAAAACTTGGGAGACAGACAGGAAGATGTAGAGAACCACATCTTACCGCAAGGAGAAGGCCATAGCTGAATGGTAGGAACACATTTAACTATAATTATATTTGTCAATATAAAGTTGGCAAATTGCTTAAGACACAATTTAGACTATCATAAATATTAAAAAACCAAGAGGGAACCCCATCCAAGGCAAGACCCCACATGTCTCTGAGTTTTACCACTAGGGGACCTGGTAGGTTCTCTCTGTAAAGTTCAGGGACATACATGTTTTTTCTTCTAGCAGTGGGTTGGGAAAAGTAACCATTTTGAAATACACTCAGAACATTCTGCTCTCCTTAACAAAGGGAAATCGGTTTATCTGAGACTAACTGATTTGGGTTTTTGCCAAAGCAAAAAGTTACTGAACTTGGAAGAAGAGCAATTCTCCAACCCTAGATGCTTCTAGTCTCGGACCTGGGGGAAAGAAAATACCCGCACTCAGGCTCACTGAAAGACTGAGACCTAATTATAAAACTATAGAGTGATTCTACCCCTCTTGAAACCTACTATCAGATGAATAGGGCTCCTGTATAACAACTGGGGATTACAGCTAAAAGAACTGCAGACCCAAACCCTATTTAAGACATCTCTGGGAAAGCCTGAAGACAACAGACAAGACAAAAACAATGACACTAGCAGGAAATTTAGCTTCTGACACCATAGTGCAGCAAACAGTAAACACAGCCTAGTTCCCAAACAGGTAACTTGCAACCTTATACTACTGAAGGCCTATTCACCTCAGACCCTTTTACCTTATATACCATGTTTGACTTTCAACAAAAACATTACAGGGCATGCTAAAAGGGGAAAAAACAGTCTGAAGAGACAAAGCAAGCATCAGGAACAGACTCAGATATAGCAGAGATTTTGAAATTTCAGACTGGGAATTTAAAAGTGAAGTAGAAATAAACTTTCCCAAACAAGCAAAAACTGACAGAATTTGTCACCAGTAGAACAGCCTTATAAAAAATGTTAAATGAAATTCTTCAGAGAGAAAAAAAGTGATATAGATGAGAATCTAGGAGAGAAGACAGGAAGAACTTTAGAAGGAATACATAAAAGTAATATCAAATCTTTTTTTTCTTAATTATTAGAATAGGTAGTCTGTGCAAAATAATCACAGCAGTGTATTTAATCTCATACCTTATGGATAAATATAGTGATTTAACTTGGATTAACTATAAATATACATTACAAACTATGTAGAAACCACTAAAATTCTTTTAAAAGAAGTATAAATGATATGATAAAATAAGAGAAAATGGAATCAATTAAAATTCACAGTTAAAAAAGAGCAGAAGAGGGGCGCCTGGGTGGCTCAGTGGGTTAAAGCCTCTGCCTTCGGCTCAGGTCATGATTCCAGGGTCCTGGGATCGAGCCCCACGTCGGGCTCTCTGCTCCGTGGGGAGCCTGCTTCCTCCTCTCTCTCTGCCTGCCTCTCTGCCTACTTGTGATCTCTGTCTGTCAAATGAGTAAGTAAAATCTTAAAAAAAAAAAAAAAAAAGAGCAGAAGACAAAGAAAAAAAAAGGAAATGAGCAACAAATAAAAAACAGTAACAAAGATAGTAGGTATTTTCACTATGTGGAAAACCCCAAACAATTGACCAATAAAAACCCACTCCTGGAACTAAAAAGCAATTACAACAAGTTTACAGGATCAGGATACAAGACTGATAGACAAAAGTCAGTTGATTTCCTATATACCAGCAATAAGCAATTAGAATCTGAAATTTAAAACACAACAGCATTTACATTAGCATCAAAAATTTAAAAAGATATAGGTATGAATCTAACAAAATTTACACATAATATATGTGAGGAAAACTACAAAGCTGATTAAAGAAATAAAAGAAGATCTAAATAAATGGAGAGATGTTTTGTGTTAATGGACAGGTAGAGTAAATATTGTTAGGGTGTCACAACTATAGATCCAATGCAATTCCAGTCAAAATATTAGCAAGTTACTTTGTGGATATTGATAACAAAATTCTAAAGTTCTCATGGAAAGGCAAAAGGCCCAGAAGAGCCAACAAATATTGAAGAAGGACAAAGTCAGAGGACTGACATTATCCAACTTGAAGAACTTAATATAACACTATAGTATTAAAGACAGCATAGTAGGAATAGACAAATAGATAATTTGAGCAGAATGGTGAGCCCAGAAATAGAAGTCTACAAATATAATCAGCTGATCTTTGACAAAGTTGCCAAGGCAACACTTTTCAACAGCTAGTTCTAATACAGCTAGGTATTCATGTAGAAACAAAAGCAAATCCAAAAAACAAGGATCTAGACAAAGACTTTGTACCTTTCAAAAAAATTAACTCAAGATGGATTATAAACCTAAATTAAAATGTATAGCTGAAACTTCTATACCACTGACCCTGGATTTGATAATGACTTCTTTATATACAACATCAAAAGCATGATTCATGAATGGAAAACTGTTAAGTTGGATTTCATTAAAATTAAAAACTTCCGCTCTGTGAAAGACATGTTAAGAGATTGAAAGACATGTGACAGCCTGGGAGAAAACATTTGCAAAACGCTTATCTAATAAAGGACTTGTATGCAACATACAGAAAGTGTCGGGGTCACGCCCCTAAGATGGCGCCGGCTACATAGCCCGAACAGCACAGACAGCCTAAAAAACATCCGCCCTGGCCACACGTGACCTCGTGCTCGTCACATGAACACCGCATGCCACCACTGCCTACGAGCCCCAGATACCTCCTGGTCACGTGAACATCTCTGTGATTGGCTGTTATGTCCTATATAAGGCAAGAGAACTTCCCTGCAGGGGAAGGAGAAAGATGGACCAGGGAATAAACAAGAGCTTGTGCATCGACCTGTGTGTGTGTTGGTGTTGCGTCATCTCTGCAGGCGGGAGAGCGCGACAAGAAAGAATTCTTAAAAGTTAACAGTAAGAAAACAAACAATCCATTTAAAAAATGGGCAACAGATCTGAATGGACAATACACCAAAGACCTACAGATGGCAAAGAAGCATGAGGAAATATGTTTATCATCATATGTCATTAGGGAGAATTGCAAATTAAAACAACAATAACACCATTACACACTTGTATGAATGGCTAAAAGCACCGACAATACCAAATGTTAGCAAAATTCCCGTTCGAATAACAGGAGTTCTCATTCATTGTTGGTAGTAATACAGAATGTAAATGGTACAGCAACTTTGTAACACAATTTGGCAGTTGTTTACAAAGTTGAACACATTCTTACCATTATGATCCAGTAATCATGCTCCTTGGTATTTACCAAAATGAGTGGAAAACTTAATGCCTACACGAGAACCTGCACATGAATGTTTATAGCAGCTTCATTCATAGTTACCCAAAGTAGAAGCAACTGATATGTTCTCAGAAGTTAAATAATAAAAAAAAGTGTAGTGCATCCATACAATGAAATATTACTCATCAATAAAAAGAGCTATTAAGCCACAAAAAGACAGAGGAAGTGCATCCTGATAAGTGAAAAAACTCAATCTGAAAAGTCTAAATACCATATGATTCCAACCACATGACATTCTGGAAAAGGCAAAACTATAGAGACAGTAAAAAAGAACAGTGGTTGCCAGGTGTTGGGGGTGGAGGACCAGAGATGAATAGGTAGAAAATGGAAATTTGGGAGATGTGAAACTATTTTATATGGTGCTGTAGTGATGGATACATGATATGATGCATTTCTCAAAACTCACACAACTGTGTCTGTGTTCACACAGAGTGAACCCTAATGTAAACTATGGACTTTAAGTAGTAATAGTACTTTAAGTGGTAATGGTGTACAATATCAATTAATCAGTTGTAACAAATGTATCACACTAATGCAAGATGTTAATAATAATAGGGAAAACTGGACAAGGGTGGTATATGGGAACTCTGTACGTTTTGTTCAACTTTTCTGTAAATCTAAAACTTTTCTAAGAAATTAATTTTGTTAATTGAAATGAAACTTTCTGGTAATGTCAAACATAGTTGTGTAATAAAATAAAGTAGCTTATCTTGTATCTGCACCCAACCTACTAGGAAATCCGGAAACACTGGAAGCATAGGAACCACAACATTGCCAACTGTCACTATATTGTCTAACATTATTTGAAAAATCTTAGCTAGTGTATTGGTATATGACACAAAAATGAACATATAAGGAAAGAAAAACATTATTATTTAGAGAAAATTTAAATAAATCCCCCAAAACTTATAAAACCAAAGCATTAATTCTGTATTTTTCAATTTCTGAGATACAGTAATATAAGGTAACACCTAAAATAGACATTTTAAAAAATCAGTTTTCTGATATACATGTAATATACAAGCAATAAAATGTAATAGAAAAATATCTCACTTTAGATAGAAACAAAATAATAATTAAGGATAAACTTAATGGGAAGTTGATAGGACACATATAAAGAAAACTTCAAAAATTCATTAAGATACATAAAAACAGACTTAGGTAGAATGTCAAGTTATTGTCTAACTAGAAGACTATATTTTTAAAATTAATGTATTTGTTAGCGTTAACACAGTCCCCTTCAAAAATCCCATTACCCATATAAATCAGGTGGGGATTTAATTATTATAAGGATAACATAAAAATGAGCCAGCAAAATAGCTTAATATTTTTAACCTGCCATAAAAGGAGAATTAGGATTGGTAGAGTTTAAAATAATTTTTAAAATTTAAATAAATTTAAAATAATTATATGGAAATAGATGTTTTAAAATGTAGTGGAAAAAGTCTTCAAATACTAACAGATTTAACTATATAAAAATTATGAATTTTTCTCATCCCAATTTTTTTTAAGCTCAAAGATTTAAAGAACTGCAGCAAATCTTAACTGGTTCAAGTGGCTATTTTGGATCATTTTTACTTTATGAGTTTCCAGGTATTCTACAGTGATCATATTTAGAGGGAAAAGTTTATCTTTAACAATATATAAAAAAATTAAATGAAAAACTACATAGATGTTAATGGTAAAATAATAGTTCTAGCCAGATAAGTGGCTTCTACACACTAAGACGATCCATTTGGTTTAGAAATTTAATGTTTATGCAATGAACTAAATATTCAATGTTTGTTTACTTAAAGTTACACTATTCATTATTACAGTGACCAGATTCCAATAAAGGTCCAAACATGGATTTTTATTGCACCTTAGTGATTATTTCATATGAGTAAACATTGTTATATCTGTTCATGTGAAACAGAGAAAATGTTGAACTGGATTCACTACCATGATAAAGTATGACATCATGGAACTCTAACGTATTTTTATTTCATTGGAGACCATGTATTTGCTTCTTTAAAAATGCTATTTTGTCACATTTTTGCCACAAATATCCAGTAGAAATATTATTGTCATATCCATCAAATAAGATAACTTTTGAAAGCTCTTAGTATGATATAATATATATAATATATAGTATGGAATATAATAGTAACTTAGGTGCTTAATAAATGTTTATTGAATGGATGAGTGAATTAGGGAATGAAAGTATGAAGGGTACTGTCCTTTCTTTACTCTTGAATTCAAACATAGCCTTCTATTCATACACACACGCACACACACACACACACACACATACACATACACACAAAACAGATGAATCAACTATAAAGCTATAATTTTGTTTATACAAAAAGTTGATAAATGTGTCCTATTACATATAATATATTAAAAATCCCATATTTTGATGCATTTTGATGCATATGTTAATCAAAATACAGAGTAAACTTTGATTCTCAGATCTTAAATTTTATTTTAATGTAGGGACCACGAGGATTGCAAGGTGATGCTGGACCTCCTGGAGAAATGGGCGCTGAGGTAATTTTTTTTTCTGTGGCTCTTCTTTGTTGTTTCATCAATTCCCAGTACTTTTTATAAGACTCCTCAAAGTAAAGTTGATACATTAGGTATATATTTAAAGAATAGTTCTGTAGTGTTATGTTTCATATTCAGAAAATACAGCCTAAAATTCCATTAAAAAATAAGGTGACTGTTTTATGAGTATAATTTTATACACATAAAGTTATCTTTTTTTAAGTGTTTATTTAAATTCCAGTTAGTTGATATACAGTATAAGATTAGTCTCTGGTGTACAATTTAGTGCTTCAGCACTTACATACAACACCCAGTGCTCATCACCACAAATGCACTCCTGAATCCCATCACCTGTTTGACCCATTCCCTCACCCACCTCCCCTCAGGTAACCATTAGTTTTCTATAGTTAAAACTCTGTTTTTTGGTTTTCCTCTCATTTTCTCCTGTGAACATTTGTTTTGTTTCTTAAATTGCACAGATAAGTGAAATCATATGGTGTCTTTCTCTGACTTATTTTGCTTAGCATAATACTTTCTAGCTCCATTCACATTGTTGCAAATGGCATGATTTCATTCATTTGGATGGCTGAGAAATGTTCCACTGGATATACACCATATCTTCTTTACCCATTCACCACTTGATGGACATTTGGGCTCTTTTCATAATTTGACTATTTGTTGATATTGCTGCTATAAACTTTGGAGTGCGCATATCCCTTTAAATTAGTTTTTCTTTATTTGGGGGGTAAATACCTAGCAGTGCAATTGCTGGATGGTAGGGTAGTTCTGTTTTTAACTTTTTGAGGAAACTCCATGCTGTCTTCCAGAGTGACTGTATCAGTTTGCACCAACCGTATCCACCAACAGTATATGAGGGTTCTACTTTCTCTTTATCCTCACCAACATCTGTTGTTTCTTGTATTATTAATTTGCCATTCTCACTGGTGTGAGGTGATGTGTCATTGTAGTTTTGATTTGTATTTCTCTGATAAGTGATGCTGAGCATCTTTTCATGTGTCTATGGACCATCTGTATGTCTTCCTTGGAAAAATGTCTATTCATGTCTTCTGCCCATTTTTTAAACTGGGCTGTTTGGTTTTGGGGTGTTAAGTTTTGTAAATTCTGTATATATTTTGGATACTAACCCTTTATCAGGTATGTCATTTGCAAATATCTTCACCCATTCCTTAGGTTGCCTTTTAGTTTTGTTGATTGTTCCTTTTACTGTACAGAAGCTTTTTATTTTGATAAAGTCCCAGTAGTTTATTTCTGCTTCTGTTTCCCTTGCCTCAGTAGACATATTTGCATAGTTGCTGTAGCCTGTCAAGGAGGTTACTGCCCATTCACATAAAGTTCTTGTAACAGCCCATTGAAATGACCAAAAAACGTGAATAAAACTTACCCTTCACTCACTTTGAGTTAATTTGATAACCCTTCATTCTAAGATGTTATATCTCCATTATAGAAGAATATTAAGAAGTGACCCCTGGGCTGCCTGGGTGGCTCAGTTTGTTAAGTGTCCAACTCTTAATTTCCACTCAGGTCATGATCTCTGGGTCCTGGGATTGAACCCCGCCTCAGGCTCTGTGCTCAGCAGGGAGTCAGCTTGAAGATTATCTCTCTCTACTTCTCTCCACTCACACACACTCTCTCTCAAATAAATAAATCTTAAAAAAAAAAAAAAGACCCTATTTAGGACATTTTTTGGAATAATAAACTATAATTATAATTATAAAACCCAGTTCCTTCATTTCTGTTGTTTGTTTACTTTAGCTCTAAATAAATTAGACATAAATTTTTCCTCTTTTGACTTTTGTGAAACTGCTGTCTTTAGATTCTGCTCTTTACCTTCTCATTAGCCTTTCTCAGTCATGATGTGAAGCTGTCCTTCTTTCTCAGCCTAGCAGTCGTAGTATCACAATGACTCTAATTACCAATATTATTCTTAGAGCTCTCATCTTGACGGCTCTAGCTCATACCTGTCTCTTCAGCTACAGTTACTGATTCCCTGTTGTATTTTACATATGCACTTACATAGCCTACATACATCTTAAATTCAAAATATCTAAACCAAACCTATTACTTTCCTGGTGTTCTTTCTCTTTTTATTCCCATGTCATTGAAAGATACTCCTTGCGCCGAACAGCCGAAAACTGAGTCTTCCTAGGCTCCTCTTCCTACTTATTTTCTCCAGTCAGCCATCATTTCCCTGTGAATGAACCCCCATAGTGTCTCTGTTTTACCCTTTCTTTTTCATCCCTATTGCCAGTGCTCTAGTCTGCTCTTACTGCAGGTCTCCAGCAACTTCCATCATTCGTTAGCTAATTGTTGCCAGTTTCTCTTTGTCATACCATTCTTTTCCTTGGAATTTTTCCGTGGCTCTCATGACCTTTAGTAAAATGCCAACCTTTTAACATAATGAATAATGTTACACATTATCTGACTTATGCAGACCGTTAAGCCACATGCCAGTAAAGCTCTTCTCCTGCCCTCTGTGGTCCAGGTTTGTTGGCCTATTTTTAATCCCACAATGATGCCATGTTTCTTGCTGTGCACTTTGTAGCCACCGGAAGGTGATACAAGGAAGGCTGATATATGGTCCCTGACTCCTGTAGGAGTTTCTAACCTATTCCAGAAGATAGTCATATAAAAGATTATTACATTACAATGTATTAGACCCAGTGATGCAGATATTCCCAGGTCAATATAGGAACATGGCAATGAGCATTTAACTCCACCTGCATACAAGGAAGAAGAAAACTTGTGGGGAATGTGGAATGGTGACGAGATGAGTTACGAGATGAGTTTTAAGGAATGAATAGGAGTTAGCCATATGAAAAGAGTAATAAAGATAAGGAAATTCCAGAAAAAGGAATAGTATAAGCAAGAACATACAAACATGAGGCAATATGGATTCTTTGAAAGTCAAAGCAAGGTGTGGTAGTAGACGAAAGTATAGAAAAAGTATGAAAAGCTTTTTGTACTCTGTTAAGCTTCATTTTTTTTTTAATCTTAAGGGCCATATTAAGTCATTGTAAAATATGATAAACAGGACAGTGAAAAAGTCAGATTTAATTTTTGGGTGGTAAGATAGCTCTAACAGCTACATAGAGAATGTATTTGAAAGGACAGGAATGAAACCATGAATACCTACTAAAGGACCATTGTATTCAACCAGGCAAGAAATGATGGACTTCTTAATGAAAGTAGCAGGCACAGAAAGGGAGAGGAGTGGATGGATTTGAGAAATGTCTTTTATATAAATTCTGCAGAACTTTCATATGTATAGAATATGTGATGTAAAGTGGAAAGGGAAGTCAAAAATTATTCCCAGTTTTCTAGGCTGTGCAACACGATGGATGACAATACCTTTCAAGAGACCAAAGAGGAATATTAGGGAGATGAGGGTCATCATCTGTTAATCTGCCCAAGGTAAATGGTTAAGAAGTGAGACTGGCTTTTGAATCCACAACTGACACAAAAGCTGATGCTGATAACCTATTCTATGCCACATCCTCTGAGACTAAAGAAAGCTGAGAAAAGTCATACCTAATAACTAGAAGGTTTTTTTTTAACTGAGTAAGAGACAAAAATTCTGTTGTGATAAGGAGTAGAGGTTGAGTAGGTCATTCGAGGAAAACTCACTGATTTAGAACATTGGTTGAAGATAATAGGGGAGGGAATGACTATAGACAAGTGGAAGAGCAGATACACCTTACTAAAAGTCAAGCTTTTAGTAGGAGGCAATGAATTTGCCTTATATTGATAATAATGATGCCAATAGCCCACAATTATGAAGCATTTTCTATGTGCCTAACACTATTTGTGCTTTGCTGTATTAATGGATTCTTACAACTCCCTATGAGATAGATGCAGCTATTATTTTCATTTTACAGATGAGGAAACAAAGGCATGAAATGGTTAAATAACTCACTTGCTGAAGAGTGATAGCTACTAATAGTGGTACAGCCTACATTTCAGTTCAGGGATTCTCTCTCCACGATCCTTTATCTTAGCCACTATGCCTCTCAACAGGTAATGATGCCACTTTGCACTAGTGTGTAATTTTTTTTCCAGCAGTATTCAGCTGGAAATAGAAATGGAAATAATTTAAAGTGCTAATCCAAGATTGGTATAAGAAAAGGAACAGCTGGGTTTTAGAAGATCAACAATTAGAGTTAGTTTAAGAAAGGAATAAAAGAAGCCAGGAAGAGCTGAGAGGTTGGGAGAAATTAGGAACCAAAGAAAATCTGTGACATTGAAAGCAATTTTAATATGGAAGGAATTCTAAGAGAGCTGGGATTCTCTCTCAAGACAGAATATTAATCTTAAAGTAGGATATTAAATTCTATCATTTCTGAGAGAGAGCAGAAACCCAGGCCATCTCAGTTCATAATTTTTCCTCTTAAGTACTGTACTATACTATCTCTTGTAACAGCAAAGAAGTCACAAAACTAACCCACAGAAGAATTTAAATAATGTGACTACTAAAATATTGTGAAATGATGGTAA
The DNA here is from genome assembly GCF_964662115.1 of Mustela nivalis. Classification (NCBI taxonomy): domain Eukaryota; kingdom Metazoa; phylum Chordata; class Mammalia; order Carnivora; family Mustelidae; genus Mustela; species Mustela nivalis. The sequence goes on along the minus strand of NC_139029.1, from coordinate 70,059,194 downwards.
AATGGAGGGAGAATAAGGAAATTAACCTTTAGCAAGGTGATACATTGAGAAGTAAAGGTATAATTTTTGAGTTATAGAAATAACCACTAAGAAAACAAAAATTGTTTTATAAAGTAGTTAGGTATCTCTGGGGCACCTGGATGGTTCAGCTGGTTAAGCATCTGCCTTCAGGTCAGGTCATGATCCCAGGGTCCTGCGATAGGGCCCCAAGGCAGGCTCCCTTCTCAGCAGGGAGTCTGCTTCTCCCTCTGTCTCTCCCCCTTACTTGTGTTCTCTCTAATAAATAAATAAAATGTTTAAAAAAATAAAAATAAAAAAAATAAAGTAGTTGCCTCTGAGGAATGGGACTGGGCTTTTTATTATAATTCCCATCAGTACTGTTGTGCAAGTATAGCTTTTATTTTAGAAAAAAAAGCAAGGTGAATATGTATTGCAGAAGCAGAGTCAAAAATGGAAAACTGAATTTCCTCTTATCTAAAATACTATTACATAAAAGATATTTTAAACTCTCGTAGTTATAAGGAAGAATATCACCCACGAGTCAGAACTACTAAGGAATCACTGAAAGATAGAAGGACAACAGGAAGCTTTTTGTCAAGAGTGTGTTGTGAGTTAATACTTTAAGCTACTCCTCTACTCCAAAAACATGGGAATTACAGAATACATGTGTGTTTTTATAGTTATATATATATACATACAAATGTAGGTACATGTACACAGTCAAAGAGAAAGAAGAACGAGGAATGAGGAAGGGAAGAGGGAAAGGAAATCCCTTAGTGCGCTCAAAAACAAGATAAATATCTCTGAAACAAACAAATTTAAAAAAACAATACAACAGCAGTTGTAGGAGCGTCAGGCCTAAACAGAGCCAGAGGTTGCAAGAAGTTGTATGTTTTCAAGATATAAAGAACCAAATTCTCCCCAACTGGACCCACCCACAAAAGGAAAGTAGAAAAGCTGCCATTTGCATTTTTCATAATGTGAATATATTCATATCATCTTTGTATCTGAAATCTTTCTTCATAAAATGAATAAAGAAAACTGAAATTTTTAAAAGAAGTGTGCTCCAGAGGGCTCAACAGAAATGGATAAGGGTGAAAGGTAAAAAAAAAAAACACTGAGAATAGTAAGAGTATGAGGGTAGGAAATTAGAAGAGGAAATGGGAAGTGTTTGTCTTTGACCAAGGATTGAAGGATGACAGGAAGAATAGAAGAAATTGTTCTTAAAAGTCCTGACTTCAGGAGATGTTATTTTGGCATTTGAACTGTTAAAATGTCCCAAAATTATCTGGTCTTATGCCATCAAGTTTATAAAGTGGAAGCAAAAATATTTTCCTGGACATATATCTTACCCTTGGGCTAAAAATTACTATGATCTTCTTGCGAGGTTGTTATTGCCTTTGCAATCAGTGAAGGAATGTATATCAAATGATGTGTCAAATCATTCTCTTCTAGGGACCTTCAGGTATTGAGGGTGAATCTGGTCTGCAAGGCGAACCAGGTGTAAAGGTAATCTTCCTAAATAGTGAAAAGGTCTCTCAATTTTTACCACTGAATCCCCTGTTTGCCACATTTTGGTAAATATCAATCATCTTGAAAACAAGTGAGGATAGCAGATAAAAATGGGAAGTGTTTTCAAATGAGTCAGAAAATAAATATGTATATCTATATCTATGTATCTGTCTTTTCACTGACTCCATGTGTATGTTTGTATAAGAGAAAGAGAGGAAATAAAAATGATAAAGCTAATGGGGTAATATATTAATTAAAGCTAATGGGGTGATAAATTAATCTGGGGAAAAGAAAAAAATGGGAATTGTTTTAGAAGCCCTATCCTCATGATACACCTTCCATAATTATTAGATATACTGTTTTAGTAGAAAATGATTTTAATCTTTCCCTTTGTTTCTTTAGGGAAATGTTGGACCTGCAGGCAATGCTGGAGTTGCTGGAGAACCAGGGTTACGGGTAAATGTCTGCTGGGAACCATTTTATTTTATTTTATTTTTTTAAAAGATTTTATTTGTTTATTTATTTATTTGAGAGAGAGAGAGAGCCTGAAAGGGGAGAGGTCAGAGGGAGAAGCAGAGTCCCCGAGGAGCAGGAAGGCTGATATGGGACTCCAGGATCATGACCTGAGCCAACGGCAATTGCCTAACCAACTGAGTTACCCAGGTACCCTGAGAACCATTTTAATGCACTGGCCTGAGTGATTCAGAGACTTGAAACAGCATAAATAAAGTTTCAAAAATGCATAATAAATCTTCCTGGTGCCTAATAGAAAACGTTTGTCTTTATTTCTTAGTTTTTAAAGCTGAATACCAGACCCTGTTCATATTGTCATTTAGTAGTATTTGGAGTCCTAAGCTCATGCATCCTCTTCTCGGTATGGAGTGTTCTCTATAGAATGCTTTACACATATGCAGAGTAGCTGTGATTGTCACTCATATTCACATTAGGAAGAAATTCACAAATAACAGTAATCAACTCTCAGGATATTTCCTGACCTAACAAAGCAAACAAATGATTACAACCTAATTTGTGTTTGAAAAAAACAAAAACAAAAATCTAAAGTCACGAAAAGTTAACAAGATTCAAGGAAATAATTGTAAATAAGAATAATTAGAGAGTTTACAGAAGTTATTCTAATATAGACAGCTTGTAATTTGAGCTGTGGTAAGCTTTTTCCCAAGATAACCATGCCCAAGATAATCTCAAGAGACATTTGCATACTAAAAGGCAAAGTCTGGAGACTTGTTTCTTTTTCATTTTCCCTTTTTTTGCAGGGGGGTTGGCAGTGTGAGGTTGGGGTAGTGGAAGTGTCAATGGTGGGAGCAACAGAGAAATTGTGAAGATGCACTAATTAACTCACTTTTAACTATTTTAGGTGACAAGAGTGTAATATCTTCATAGACAATGGCTGTATTTTTCTGTTAAATTCTATATCTGGAGGACAGCTTTTTGATGTACCAGGGCCTTAACTGTTCCCTTGTAAGCGAGAAAATACAGACCGTAAAAGTATGATTTTAACTGAATTAAGTCACATTAATCCATTTAATTGAGTATAGCAAGGTACTATAACTTTAAGAGATATAGGATTTCTAGTCCTTGAACTCAGGAAACACAGGTGTAACTATATAAATTTTCAGAGCTACCAAATGAATATGTGTTTCTCTTAATTATCTGAAAGTTAAAATTCTGGGCCTATCTTATATTTGAATTTACAATATTGATTCTTCAAATCATCTTCAGAGCTATTCCAAGCAAATTATATCAAGCTTATTATACTGCCAAATATTCCTTATAAATAAAGTATAAGTAGGAGTAAATGTGCAGAAACCGGATACTTTCTATAGATACCAGGAACAAAGAGTAAGTTAAGGCAAGCAATTCAGCAAAATAATAAATCTTACTGTTTTTGCTAAAAAAATAGGGTGAACCAGGAGCTCCCGGAGAAGAAGGTCTCCAAGGGAAAGATGGCTTAAAGGTAAATCATACTTTTCTTATTATGTGTATGTAGATGTTTCTTGTGAAATCTTTAAAATATTACATAATTACATGATTTTATGTTATAAACAAAAATCTGCTTATTGTGTGGTATACTTATTTTACTGCTTTCCCTTTCTTAAAAATTTTTACTGGCTTTCAGGGGAACCCAGGAGGAAGGGGTCTTCCTGGAGAAGATGGAGAAAAAGGAGAGACAGGCTTACCAGGGGCTTTAGGACCCTCGGGTAGGACAGGTCTAATGGGCCCTCCGGTGAGTACTGCTGAGTTCATTTTTGAGTACTCCGTGAATTCAGTCCTCTGTGTATATGTACACCCACACACCCACACACACAAACACACACATACACACACGCATTCTGATTCTCTTAGATGTTCATTGGGTAATTGAAGGTATGTAACTGTGGCTTGAGAGAAGGCCAAACCAGGGACTGATAATCAGCCTACCTAACATCCAAGGAAGAAAGATAATTTCTCCATGTGTCACATGGACACAAGTCCTTGGAAGTTTTATCCCCCCTCCCACTTTGAGATATAATTGACAAGTACCATTGTGTAAATTTAAGATGTATAATGTGACAATTTTATACACATGAGCACACACACACACACACACACGCACACGTATACATATATGATTACCAAATAGGGTTAGTTACACATCTATCACTTTACTTAGTTACCTTTTTGTGGTGTGGAGAAAATTTTTAAGACTTACCCTCTTAGCAACTTTCAAATATACAATACAGTATTGTTAAGTATAGTCACCACATTGTACATTATATCTCTGTGAGTTATTTATAACTAGAACTTTGTGTCCATTCACCATTTCCCCCATCTCTCCACTTCTGGCAACAACCAGAAGTAGAGAGATTCTCCACTCCATTTCTCCACTGACAGCAACAACCGTCAGTCTATTCTCCGTTCCTATGACTTCAGGGTTGTTTTTTTTTTGTTTTGTTTTGTTTTTTTTTAGATAACACACATATTTGCAATCATACAGAATTTTTTTTTCCTCCGACTTATTTCACATAACATAATGACTTCCAGGTCCATCCACATTGTTGCAAATGTCCAGATTTCCTTCTTTTTGTGGCTGAATATTCCATTGTATATATAAACCATATATATACCATTCTTTTTAAAATATAAATTGACCACCATATATGTATGCATTTTCTCTGGGCTCTCAGTTCTTTTCCATTAGTCTTTATGTCTGTTTTAATGCCAGTACCACACTGTTTCTATTAATATAGTCTTATATTAATACAATCTGGAATTAAGAGGTGTGATACCTCCAGCTTTAATTTTTCTCAAGATTGTTTTGGTTATTTGGGGTATTTCATGGTTTCATGTGAATTTTAGGATTATTTTCTATTCCTATAAAACATGCCATTGGAATCTTGGTAGGAATTACACTGAATCTGTAGATGGTTTGGGGTAATATGGACATGTTAACAATATAATTATTCCTCCCTATGAATATGAGACAGCTCTCCATTTATGTGTCTTCTTCAATTTCTTTCATCAATATCTTACAGTTTTCAGTCTCTAGATATTTCATCTCCTTGGTTGTATTTATCACTAAATATTGTATTGTTTTAAATGCTATTATAAATGGGAAAGTTTTCTTTATTTCTTTTTCAGATAATTCATTCTTAGCACATGTCAACATGACTGGGTTTTCTAGGTGATTTTTGTATCCTGCCATTTTACTGAAAGCATTTATTAATTTTAACAGGGTTTTTGTTTTGTTTTGTTTTGTTTGTCGAGTCTTTAGAGTCTTCTATATATGAAGATAATGCCATCTTCACAGACAGTTTTACTTCTTCCTTTCTTATTTGGGTGCCTTTTATTTCTTTTTCCTGCATAATTGCTTGGGTAGGATTTCCAGTACTACTGTGAACAGAAGTGGTCAGAGTCTCTTGCTCCTGATCTTAGAGGAAATCCTTTCAACCTTTCACTATTAAATGCGACATTAGCTGAGAGTTTGTCATGTATAACCTTTATTATGTTGAGGTATGTTCCCTCTATACCTGCTGTATTGAGAGTTTTTATCATGAAAATTATTGAAGTTTGTCAAATACTCTTTCTGCATCTATTGAGATGATCATATGGTTTTATCTTTAATTCTGTGAATGGGGTTTATCACATTGATTGATCCATTCTTGCATCCCAGGAATAAATCCCACTTGAACATGGTGTATGATCCTTTTAATTTGATCTTGAATTTAGTTTGCTAGCATTTTGTTGAGAATTTTTGCGTCTGTATTCATTAGGGCTTTGATCTGTTGCTTTCTTATAATATAGTTATCTGGCTTTTGTATCAGGATAATGCTGACCTGAGCTTGAGTATATTCCTCCTTTTCAAAATTTTGGATGAGTTTGAGAAATATTACCATTACTTCTTCTTTAAGTGTTTGGCAGAATTCATCAACAAAAACTAGGTTTTTCTTTGTTGAGAGGTTTTTCATTACTTATTCAGTCTCATTCATTATTGGTCTATTCAAATTTTCTGTTTCTGCATGATCCAGTCTTGGTAAGTAGTACTCTTCTAGGAATAAGTATATTCTAAGCTGTCCAATTGGTTGACAAATAATTATATATTAATAGTCTTTTATAATCCTTCGTTTTGCCGTGTTACAATTTATAATGTTTTCCCTTTCTTTTCTTTTTTTAAATTTTTTTTTATTTTCAGCATAACAGTATTTCTTGTTTTTGCACCACACCCAGTGCTCCATGCAATCCGTGCCCTCTATAATACCCACCACCTGGTTCCCCCAACCTCCCACCCCACGCCGCTTCAAACCACTCAGATTGTTTTTCAGAGTCCATAGTCTCTCATGGTTCACCTCCCCTTCCAATTTCCCCCAACTCCCTTCTCTCTAACTCCCCTTGTCCTCCATGTTATTTGTTATGCTCCACAAATAAGTGAAACCATATGATAATTGACTCTCTCTGCTTGACTTATTTCACTCAGCATAATCTCTTTCTTTTCTAACTGTATTTGAGGTCTTTCTGTCTTGGTGTTTGTCGGGTTTATCATTTCAAGCAAACAGCTATTTTGTTAACCTCTTCTCTAGTTTTTCTGTTTTCTATTTTATTTACTTTTGCTCTGATTTTCATCATTTTTTTTCTTCTGCTAACTTTGAGAACTTGTACTTCTTTGAGGTATAAACTTAGGTAATTTATTTGTGATCTTTCTCCTTTTATAAAGTAGGCATGTAAACTCTCTTAGAACTGCTTTCCATACATTTTTTCTATGTTGTGTTTTCATTTTTGTTTCAAGTTATTATTTAAATTCTAGTAGTTAACATACAGTGTAAATGGATTTCAGGAGTAGAATTTAGTGATTCATCACTTTCATACAACACCCAGTGCTTCTCAAAAGTGCCCTCCTTAATCACCATCACTAATTTAGCCCATTCCCTGCCCACCACCCCTCCATCAACTCTCTGTTCTCTGTAGTTAAGAGTTTCTTAAGGCTTGCCTCCCTCTCTTTTTCCCCCGCTTCTACGTTTATCTGTTTTGTTTCTTAAATTCCACATGTGAGTGAAATCATATGGTATTTGTCTTTCTCTGACTGACTTATTTCATTTAACATAAAGAACTTAGCAAACTCAACACCCAAAGAACAAATAAGCCTTTTATTTCTTTTTGTTGTCTAATTGCTGAGGCTAGGACTTTTTATAGAATTTTTTTTAAAAGATTTTATTTATTTATTTGACAGAGAGAAATCACAAGTAGACTGAGAGGCAGGCAGAGAGAGAGAGAGGGAAGCAGGCTCCCTGCTGAGCAGAGAGCCCAATGTGGGACTCAATCCCAGGACCCTGAGATCATGACCTGAGCCAAAGGCAGCGGCTTAACCCACTGAGCCACCCAGGTGCCCCAAGGCTAGGACTTTTAGTACCATGTTAAGTAACAATGGTGAGAGTGGACATCCCTGTCTTGTTCCTGACCTTAGAAGAAAATCCCTGTTTTTTCCCCATTGAGGATATTAGCTGTGGATCCTTCATATAGGCCTTTATGGTGTTAAGGTATGTTCTCTCTATCCCTAATTTGTTGAAGGTTTTTATCAAGAATACATGCTGTAGGGGCGCCTGGGTGGCTCACTGGGTTGAGGTCTCCTCCTTAGCTCAGGTCATGATCCCAGGGTCCTGGGATTGAGCCCCGAGTCAGACTCTCTGCTCAGTGGGGAGCCTGCTTCCTCCTCTCTCTCTGCCTGCCTCTCTACCTGCTTGTGATCTCTGTCTGTCAAATAAATAGATGAAATCTTTAAAAAAAAAAAAAATACATGCTGTATGTTCTCAAATGCTTTTTCTGCATCTATTGAGAAGATCATATGGTTCTTATCCTTTTTTTTTTAATTAATGTTGTGTATCTCAGTGATTGATTTGTGAATATTGAACCATGCTTGCAGCCCAGGAATAAATCCCACTTGATTGTGGTGAATAATTCTTTTAATGTACTGTTGGATTCAATTTGCTAGTATCTTGTTTACATCCATGTTCATCAGGAATATTGACCTATAATTCTCCTTTTTAGTGGGGTCTTTGTCTGGTTTGGAAATCAAGGCAATGTTGGCCTCATAGAATGAATTTGGAAGTTTTCCTTCCATTTCTACTTTCTGCAGCTGTTTCAGAAGAATAGGTATTAATTCTTCTTTAAATGTTCTGTAGAATTCCCCTGGGAAGGCACCTGACTCTGGAGTTTTGTTTATTGCAAGATTTTTTATTACTAATTCAATTTCTTTGCTAGTCATAGGTCTGTTCAAATTTTATATTTCTTTCAGTTTCAGTTCTGGTAGTTTGTATGTTTCTAGAAGTTGTGCCTTTTCTTCCAGATTGCCCAATTTGTTGGCATATAATTTTTCATAATATTCTCTTATAACTGTGTTTCTATGGTGTTGGTTGTAATCTCTCCTCTTTCACTCGTGATTTTATTTGGGTCCTTTCTTTTTTCTTTTTGGTAAGTCTAGCTAGGGGTTTATCAATTTTATTAATTCTTTCAAAGAACCAGCTATTAATTTCTTCCTTTATTTTTAATATTTGCTTTAACAATTAAGAGCTCCAAAGTTTGGTGCACATGTATTTATAATTATTATATATTATTGATTAATATTTATAATTACATATTATTGATTACTATGATATGATGACCTTCTTTGTCTTATGATTATATTTAGCTTAAAGTCTATTTTGACTCATATTAGTGTAACTAACTCTGCTTTCTTAATTGTTTGCTGACTGTTTTATAGATCATATCTCCTTGTTTTCTCTCTTGTTGTCTTTGTGATGTTATGACTTATTGTAGCAGTATGACTTAATCCTTTATTAAAATTTTGTGTATCTATGACATTCTTTGTGGCTAACATAAAATATGTTTTAACATCTTATTTAAAGCAGATAACAACTTCAATACTGTACAGAAACTCCATACTTTTACTTCTTCTCCCTTCCTCATATTTCAGGTTATTGATGTTACAATTTACATCTTTTTAAATTATGATACAATAACAAATTATCTTAGTTATTGTTATTTTTAATGCATTTGTTTTTTCACTTTTTAATTAGAGTTATAAGTGATTTATAACACAATCATTACAATATTAGAGAATCTGACTTTGAATATATATTTACATCTATTGGTGAGCTTTATACATTCATGTTTTTATGACATTAATTACATTCTTTTCTTTGAGCCTAAAAAATACCCTTTAACATTTCTTGTAAGACAGGTAATGGTGAACTCCTCAGCTTTTGTTCTTTGAGGAAAGTCTTTATCACTTCTTCATTTCTAAAAGACAGCTTTGCTGGGTATAGTATCCTTGATTGACTTTTTTTCTTTGAATATTTTGAAGAAATTATTCCACTTTCTTCTGGCCTGCAGTTTCTTTCTTTCTTTTTTTTAAGATTTTATTTATTCATTTATTTGAGAGAGAGAGAGAGCACAAGCAGGCAGAGAGGCAGGCAGAGAGAGAGGAGGAAGCAGGCTCCCCGCTGAGCAAAGAGCCTGATGTGAGGCTCAATCCCAGGACCTTGAGATCATGACCTGAGTCGAAGGCAGAGGCTTTAACCCACTGAGCCACCCAGGTGCCCCTGGCCTGCAGTTTCTGCTAAGACATGTACTTATAGTCTTACAGAGTCTCTCTTTTGTTTGAGAAGTTGCTTTTCTTTGCTGCTTCCAAAATTCTTCCTTTGTCTTTGATTTTTTTATAATTTAATTATGATGTGTTTCATAGTTACTCTTTGTATCCAACTTATTTGGGATCCTTTGGTCCTCAATAATCTGGATGTCCATTTCTCTCCCCAGGTTTGGGACATTTTCAGCCATTATATCTTCAAATAGACTTTTTGCTCTTTTTCTTCTCCTTCTAGCATTATAGGTATGCACATATTTCACTTGATGCTATCTCATATGCACCATGGACTTTTTTCCCTTTATTTTGTTCTTCTATTTTTTTTTTCTTCCCCTATTAACTCTTTTGGGTAATTTCAAATGACTTGTCTTTGGGTTCACTGATTCTACTGCTTGGTTGAGTCTACTACTAAAGTTCTCTATTGAATTCTTCAGTTTAGTCATTGTATTGTTCATCTCTAGAATTTTTGTTTTCTTTATTTTTATGGTTTCTATTTATATGTTAGATTTCTCATTTTGTTCATGCATTGTTTTTATTATTTTTATTTGTCTATTTGTGTGTTCTTATACTCATTGAACTTCTTTAAGATGTTATTCTGAATTCTTTGTCAGAAAGTCCATAGAATTCCATTATTCTGGTATCAGTTCTTATACTCATTGAACTTCTTTAAGATGTTATTCTGAATTCTTTGTCAGAAAGTCCATAGAATTCCATTATTCTGGTATCAGTTATTGAAGTTTTATTAGTTTCCTTTGGCATTGTCATCTTTACTTGATTCCTCATGGTCCTTGTATCCTTGCACTGGTATTTTCACTTTTGAATAAGCGGCCCCTTTTCCAGACATTAGAGGTTTATTTTGGCAAGGAAAGACCTTCATCAGTCTGCTTAGCTGATTGGTTAACTAGTAATATTTAGCTGACTTGTTAACTGGTAGTATTTGTGGACAGGCATAGCTTACTGTTGAGGTCTCCAGTTGGGCAAGGGCCCTACCCATGATCTGAGGTTGGAAAAAGGTTGTCACTGGCTGTTTTCTGGAACTGAGTGAGCCCACTGACTGGGCATCATTTTCAAGTGAGGCCAGAGAATATGCACCCTGGTTGGGTAGGAGAGCTTGTAGGGTGAGGTCTCAAGTTATATTCCCTGGCAAGGCAATATCTCTGATTGGACTCTGTAGTCAGGCAAGGTCTCATGTTGTGCACCCTATCTCAGTAGTGCTATTGGCTGAACTCTATGTTCAGAGACCACAAGCATAGCTTCAGAGTTGGGCAGACCCACAGGTTGTGCCCCAAGTTTGTATAGAGTCACAGGCTATGCTTCAGGATTACTTGGGCCACAGGCTGTGCCCTTCTGTTGGGTAAGGTCACTTGCCAGGCTTTCTGATTAAGTAGGTTCTTCAGCTGTATCTCAGTGTTAGCTGGGGCCGGAGGCTATATGTTCCATGATTGAGTAGATTTACTGTCTGTGGTTTTATTAGGTGGGGCTGAAGGCTATGCTTTGTAGTTGGACAAGGCCACCTTCTGGGTTTCTTGCCTATACAAGGTTGCAAGCTGTGTTTAGTAAGTTTACAGGGCCACAAGATAGATTTTGCTGCTGGGTAGAACTGCTGGTTGGGCCTCACAGCTGGGCAGTACTTTAAGCTAGGTTCCAAGGCTTCCCATGACTGCTGTTCAGGTTCTGTGGTCATTCCCAACATTTTGACAGGACTGCTGGCTTGACTGCCTGCCTGTGTAGAGTTATAGCATGGACTCCATAACTGTCCAGGTTCTATGGCTAGGCATAGTGGGATGGAAGTGTGTGGTTAGCTGTTGGGCAAGGTTGCTACCCAGGGACATATAATGGGCTCCACAGCAGGTATGACCCTTTGGCTGGGGACCCAAATTGTGCAGAACCCTCAGCCAAACTCCTAACCAGACAGAGAGATCAACTCAGCTCTGTGGAAGTGCAGAATCACTGCCTGAGATCTCGCTCAGGTGCTACTGCAAGGAGAAATGCAGTCCACCAAGGTCTGGTACAGGTTGCTATAATCCTTGCCTCCATTCTCTGTCTCTCTCTGATCCTTAGTGGTCAAGCCTCCAGGCTTCCCCAGTGAACCCTGTGAAGTAAGACCTTAGTAGGCTACCCTGAAAGCATTCCATAATCCTGGGGAAGGTGAATGACCACCTTTGGTTTTCTTTCCCTCACTGGAGAAACTGTAAGCCAAGGGAGCCACCTGATGCAGTGCTCTGCTGTTCTGGGGAAAGGACAATGAAATCTTTACTCTCACCTTTTTACTGTGGTCTGCTGTATCTCTGTGATCTAGGCGAGTGCTTCATCCTCACTTACAGGTTCTGGGATTTTCACAATGGTGGTCTTTTATGTGGATATTTGCTAGTTGGTCTTCTTCTGAGGGTGGCTGAATTCAGGAATGACTTATGTCACTATCCTGATGATGTCACCTCAGCTATGGAACTTCTGTCATAAAGTATTTGAAGGGGAACATTGTGTTATCTCAAACTTACTTTGAATATTTCTGATTTTTATTCATATAGCTGACATTATTCCTATAGAGTAATATCCTAACTCTAGAATGACATAAGAAATCCTTTGCAGGCTAATTTAAGCTACCAATATCTGATCTCAAATTGTAGTATTACTTCAAGGGAAATTCTAAATGTCACATTGGACAGATTCTCTAACCACAGAGCAAATACAAGATGTAAATAAATAATGAGAACATCTTGTCTTTTACTTAAATCCTTAGTTTATGATATTTGTTATATTCTTTCAGATATGGCCTCTCTGGATATTTTACTTTTTTATTTTACTGTTCATCTTCCTCACATCTTTAAATATGAGATCATGGGAATCTTACTCAGCCTTTCAAAGATAGTTCCTGCCCCCAGTAATCTCAATTACATTTCCAAGAACCGAGAAGAAGCTCTATCTGGAAGAATAGAACAAATACCATAAATGAATCACACATTGGCTGTCTTACCATTCACATCATTTACCAATAATTTTGATTCCTTTAGCAATAATTAGAAATAATGCCATCTCACCTCTTCCCCAAAATAATAAACAACTGTACCAGTGTACTTCAACATGACAGTTAAAGTTTGAAAGTGAACCAGAAACATTGCCTATTTTTCAGCAATTGGCAAATTGAGTCTTTTTTCCCTCTGGTTTTACATAAGTGGTTAAGTGCCCAATTCTCCTCTGTCTTGCCCTCTCAGTCCTGGAAAACTATGATAGGTGTTCCACTGCAGCAAATACAAAGCATTAGAGAATCAAACACCCCCGCCCAAATTATCTTCAAACTCTTGGTCCAGCCTGACCAATAGAATTTCACTTATATTTTCTCATAGGATCCTACCAATAATCTAGTGATGCTTTATTTTCCCTACTTTATAACTGAAAACAAAACAACAACAACAATAACACAGGCTCAGACAAAGCTAAGAATATAGCAGATGGCAGAGGTGGCTCTGTCTAGTTCTTTTATTATGACTTCTGTTCCTCTAAGCCACACCACATGAGGTAACCAGGCTGGCCTTATATTTCACCTTTTTGGAGTTCTTGATATTTTCCATCTTTATTACCCCTAATAAAGGCTGGACTCACAGAGAAGCCAAGGAACAAATGCTGAAGAAGTGTGATTATATTTCTGAGAGTTCTTATCAAATTCATTTTTGTATGAGAAAATCATTAGCCATTAACAACTATTAATACTTTGGTATGGATTTTTTTCAATCACTTAATCTATTTCCCCAGCAGAACACTAAATGTTGGTGGGGAGAACAAAACTAAGAAAAAGAAGGGCCTAGCCATGCCATAGGATAATAGACACAAGTCCCAGGAGGGGATGATGCAGCATGACAGCTGGTGATGGGCAGAACAGAGATGAAAAAAGGGGCTCAAAACAAGACATGGAAAAATGATAAACACAGATTTCATCTGCTTCATAATTTTTCCCAGGAACAATCTTGCCTCATACACATCTTTGGTGCCTTTTTTTAGTAACAACACATGTGTGTTTCTTTTTATTCTTTTTGTTGTTCTCCTTGGAATTTTAAATGCCTTTCAGCTCATAAACTCAATAAAAATACCATGGCACATTTTTTCAAAAGAATTTTATGATCCAAGGAACTATTGCTTAATCATACAGCCTGATGTTGGATTTATTTTTCACTTTAAAAAATTCTTCCTTAAGCAATGTCACTAAGATGCTACCTATTCTTAAAAAATAAACAAGAAAGAGAATGAGAAAAAGAAATAAAACTTGTTTTTCAAGGAAAGAAATGTTATTCTTTCTAGAAGATTGGAAAATGAGAACTAGATTGAAAAATAAAGCACAGGAAGCATCAGTAACAAATTCCCAAATCTAAAATGTAGACTTCTTTGAACAGAATTTTAGTATGTATATTTTATGCTTGAATTACGTGCTAAAGTGTTCAGTTGTCTACATGTATAACACTGTAGGGGAAAAGAATTTGGAAACATCTGAAAAGAAACATCTGCCTGACTTATGGTCTGTCACCCATTTCTTAAAAAAAAAATCTATCACTGTAGTGTCTAACATCTAAACAGATGTGAAACTATGGGAGTTAAAAGTTGAATATATAAAAATGAAATTGTCTTCTTTTGTTCTGTTAGGACAAAACTTGGTTGGATTTATTGAAGTGTGATTTTTCCATTTGTATAGAACAATAGGATCATTGTTAATAGGGGACTATCTTAAAACATGAAACCAAGTAAGGCTTAGAAGCTTTCTCAATAGAATCTTTAAAAGCAAAGTCAGAGAGATGCGAGGACTTATCAGTAGTTAAAAAAGAATGATAAATATATACATGACTCTTATTTCTGGGGTAATTTCCCAGGAAACTCTGAAAAATAGTAACTTTGGAAATTTGAGGTCAGTGGCATTAGGGAGTAAAGGACTTATTTAAATCTTTATTTTCTGAATGATTTTTATGACTCTGGTCTTAGGCTTGTTTGTTCTGAACTGTTGTGTCATAAAGCAACACAGAAATAGAAAGAACTCTGCACTGACCATTATGCAAGAATTGTTCTACCACTATCCCTGCTCTACTACTAAAGAGCTGTACATTGTTGGGTGAGTCATTCTTTGGTTTCTCAGTTTACACATTACACATAAAGGGAGCAATGCAGAACTTCCCAGGATAGCTGTGTCAGGAAGGGATGCTGAATGGGCAGGAGTATTCTTCTATTATTAGGTGAGTCAGAAAATATAATCTTTGTATATATATATCTAATATATTGCCTTCTGTACAGGTTTTCTTTGGGAAAAAAGGCTCTATAGCTTTAAAAGAAAAAAAGGGAGGGTGGGTGGATTAGCTTGGATGTTCCTAAATTTGTATTAGCCTTACAAATGGTGACTCTGTAAAATGTATTTGTCCATTCAGTAACTCAACAAAGTTTTGGAGTACTTTCTATGAACCAAGAACTCTGCTAAGCAGTGGGGATCAAGGGGAACAAGATGGGCAATATTCCTGATCTCAGATTTTATAGTATTATGAGCACTGACCATAGACTAGATCATTGCAAGTAGTGATAAATGCAATGAGATGATCATAACTAGGGTGATGAAAAAGAATAGCTGGTTAAGGGAAGAGAAGCCTGCTTCCAACAGAGCATTGAGGGAAGACTTCTCTGGATCAGGGAGGAATAAGGTAAGACCTGAGGAATGAAAAAGAACCAGCTCTCCAAAGAACTTTGGGAGATTATTCAAGGTAGATGGAAAAACAAGGGCCAAGTTGTGGAAATGAGAATGGTCTAGGTATTTCTGGAAAACTTAAAGGAAGCTACTCACAGTTGCAGCATAATACATAGTCAAAAGTTGTTTGAGATGAGATTGAAGAAATAAATAGGAAGCAGATCATAAAGGATTATTTAAATCATGTAAGAAGTTTGGGTTTTATTCAAAGTATAGTAAAAAGGCATTGAAAGGTTTCAAGCATAAGAGGAACATAGTCTGTTATGTTATATGATATATAGGACTATATGTTATATAGTTATATAGGAATCACTTTATAACTTGTAAACTTTGTTTAGTATATCTAATGTTATTGGCTATCTCAAAGGATACAATAAACCCCAGGGGGACAAAAATAGAACAAAGTAAATTTGAATTGCAAGAGCATGTTATGTACAAAGATAATTCAAATAGAGAATGGTCTTTTCAACAAAAGGTACTAGAACATGTGGAAATCTGCATACAAAAGAATAAAGTTGGACCCTTCCTTACACTACACACAAAAATTAACTCAAAATGGGTCTTATACTGAAATTTAAGAGCTAAAACTATAAATGTCTTGAAAGAAAACATAGAAGTAAATCTTCATGACCTTGATTTATGCAAAGTTTTCCTGGATAACACCAAAGTACTGAATAACAAAAGAAATAAATAAATTGGACTCCATTAAAATTAAAAGTTCCATACTTCATAAAACACCATTAAGACAGTGAAAAGGCACCTGTGGAAGGGGAGAAAACTCTTTGCAAATCATATATAATAATGGACTTGTGTCCAGAATATATAAAGAACTCTTCCAACTCAATAGTATAAAGATAAACCAATTGAAAAATTAGCAAAACATTTAAACAGATGTTTCTCCAAAGAAGATATATAGTTACCCAATAAGCAATTGAGAAGATGATCAACATCATTAACCTTTAAAAGAATGCAAATAAAACCACAATGAGATACCACTTCACTTGACTAGGATGGTTATAATAAGAAAAATTTAAAATTTTTCACAAAAATAGAAAATACCAAGTGTTGATGAGGATGTAAATATACATTGTTGATGAGATTAAAATGATGTGGCCACTTGGTAAATCAATTTGGCAGTTTCTCAACATGTTAAACATGCAGTTACTATATGACCCACCAGCTCTATTCCTAGGTATAGACCCAATAGAAGTGAAAACAAGGTTCAGACAAAACATGTACATAAATATTTATAGCAGCATTTTTTATGATAGCCAAAAAATGGAAATAATCACAATGATAATCAACTGATGAATTAGTAAATGTATATTAATAAATGTAGTATGTCCATGCAATGGACTATTACTTGGCAATGCAAAGAAATGATATACTCATACATACTATGACTTTGATGAGCCTTGAAAACATTATGCTTAGTGAAAGCAGCTGGTCAAAAGAGACCACATATTGTATGACATATCCCAAATAAGGCAAATCCAGAAAGACAGAAAGTAGGTTAGTGGTTGCCCAGGACTGGAGGTTGGGGGGCAGTGCAGTGGTTGGGAGAAAATGGGAAATTACTACTTATGGGCACAGGATTTCTTTTGGGGCAATGAAAATATTGTAAAATTGATTGTGGTAATGGTTGCACAATTCTGTGCCTATATACTAAAAATCATTAAATCGTACACTTTAAATAGTTTCATAATATGGAATGTGAATTATATCTCAAAGTTGTTTAAAAAATATATATGGTGTGTTATTTTGAAAACAGCACAGCTATTCCCACATATTTAAAGTAATAGACTGCAATCCCAACTCCTTCTATTTTATGAGTAGGCTTGACATCAAGCTGACTATTCTTTGTCAACATGACATTTATATAAAAGGATTCTTATTTTTATAATTGTTGAAGAAATCTATTAAAACATGCACATTTAAAAATTGTTGCTATTTTTCCAGTCTGCCCTATAAGCTTGTGAATACACAAATGGGTTGCAATGGGTCTGTTAACTTTTAATAGCCCACATTTTAGAGCAAGATATTTTTTACGCATTTCAGAACAAGCACTAAAATAAGCCAGCCTAATATCAGTGGAAGTTTTCTGCCACCTGCCCTCAACCCCTGCAAAAAGAGAAAACCTGTCTTTGAAAAGAAAAAAAAAAATGTGGACAAAAGAACCAGGGGAAACCTTTCTGATTATAATGTAAAAAGAAAATATAATATAGAATACAGTCAACCCCCTTTTTCACACATAATATGTTCTTCAAGTGTACAAAAGTTTACTGTGCAAAATGTTTCAAGTAGATCCATATGCTACATTTCTTAGAAACTAAAAGTTTTAGTAGCATAAAAATATCTCACTACACCTTTTATACATAAACTTTGGTTTATGAACTTTAATACATGCTTTTTAAGATGTTATTTCTTTACAAATGGACACCAAGTAGACTAGGTTACTGTCCTATTAAGACTAAATAAAAATGATAGAATGGGCATTCATTCTATCATTCTTTTGTTTATTAAGTATTAAGTATGTATTAAGTGTCAACTATATGCCAGGCACTGTTCTGGGTACTAATGTTGTAGCAATAAACAAAACAGACAAGTTCCCTGCTGTCTTGGAACATACACTGTAGCATGAGAAAGCAATGTACATAAGAATGGTAATTTCTGATAGTAATAAGTGCTGTGAAAAAAATAAAACATGGTAATGGGATGAAAAGTGATTAGGTATAGGCTATTTTAAATTAAGGTGGTCACAAAAGGGCTGCCTAGGGTTACACTGAGCCAGATGCCTGAAGGTAAGCCAGTAGTGTGAATATCTAAGAAAAAGCTTTCTAGGCAGAAGGAACATCTAACACAAATGCCCTACGGCAGAGAGGGCATTTATTAGATGCGCTATTAGAAAGGGGGAAATGTGGCCAAGGAGCTAGAATGTAGTAAGCGACTGGAAAACATGATGCCAGAGAAATAGAAGGTGCCAGATTATGTGGAGGATTGCAGACCATGATAAGAGGTTTGATGATGATTCTGATTTCAGTGGACAGCCACTTGGAAGGTTTTAAACAAGGAGATGTGTTTGATTAACGGTGTTAGTGATAATTTGGGGTCTTTTGAAGAAACAGATCTGAGGATAAAAGTGAATTTAGAAGGCTGTGGCAGTAATGTAAATGAAAACTGGTGTGGTGGTTTGGAATGTAAGAGGGCAATAGAGATAATGAGTAGTGATCCCATTCAAGACATATTTTGGAGATAGAGTCAATTGGATTTGCTCATTGTTTTGGATGTTGAGAAAGAGGGAAAAAATTATAAAGAATAAATCCTGGTTTTTAGCTGGAGTAACTGAATTGGTAATCATACTATTAAGCATAGCATGGGGCTACAAACTGGTACTTACACAGGTGCAAATACGTGATACTGTTTTTGGTTCATCCGGTTTTCCTCACAAACTCTGAGTTACTGATTAGTGAGGAGTTTTTGAGGGGCTGGGGGAAAAATAATTTTTTAAAGATTTTATTTATTTATTTGAGAGTGAGCAAGGGATACAGAGCATGAGCAGGGGGAGAAGCAAAGGGAGAGAGAGAGAAGCAGACTCCCCTGCTGAGCAGGGATCGTGACAGAGGGCTCCATTCCAGGACCCTGGGTTTATGACCTGAGCCAAAGTCAGATGTTTAACTGACTGGGCCACCCAGGCTGTCATGGAAAATAAATTTTTAAATCCAACTCAGCTGAAAGCTTAAACAATCTATGCCTATAAATTAGTAGTCTCTGTAGATAAGACTTAGACTCCTACGATACTTTTTCTCAAATTTATCGGTTCTCTACCTCCCTCTTTTATTCCTTCCCATTAGAGAGTCTGAATGTCTGCTGATGGTAAGGGTGAAGAGGTCTTGGTTCTAGATGCAGGTGTTATTCATAATGATAGGGACATGGTAACGTCCTTGTCAATTTGCTTACCACCTACCTTGCTGGCCTGTGATGATGACATCTATAGCTAGTAGTTTTCATTTCTTTTGGGGGAGGGGGTGTTCCCTCTGAACTTCCACCAATCTGCAGATCCCTCTCAGGTCTTCTGGATTCTCATTCAGTTCTAGCCCAGGAAATCTGCCTTTTAGCCCTTATAGCAGAGCCAATCTTACTAGAGTAATGACTATTCTAGAGTAATGACTATTCTCTCTCTCTCTCTCTCACACACACACACACACACACACACACACACACACACACACACACAAGTTCCCCAGGTGTTTCTAGGTTCCTGTCTACATCATAGAGGAATCAAAGAGTAGCTTGGGAAAATTTAGCAAATATTCTTCATTTTTATTTTCCTGAGCATCCAAATTGACATGGCCATAAATCAATTGAAATCTAAAGAGAAGGTACCTTTCCTACATTCTGAAGAGGTAGTAGGGAACAAGGGTTTCACTCTGCCAAAACTCAGGAAGAGGAAAATCTGAACATCTATGTCTCTCCCTCTCTCTTTGCCTTCGTGCATATTCCTGAAATCAATAGGGAAAGGGGAAAAAAAAAAACTGGCCTTCTCTGTATGTCATATCCTCTCTATGTCATATCCTCATCCTTCTATAATCTAGTGGAGGCCTTAGAGTTCTATTGGAAAGTGTGTCTTCTCTATAATATAGAACAGCCTGTGTGCTGGGTACCCTAGGCTCAACTTGGGAATTTTAAAATTGCAAACAATGAAAAAAGAAAAATTTTCTCGTAATACATTCAGCTCTTTGGCAAATGAACCCCTCAAGCTGAATAGGGTAAAGTCTATATATTCAAAAAGGCAAAATAGAAAAGGAATTTTAATAATTTTCAAAATACTGCCCCATTACAGCAGAGATGTAGAAGATAAGGAGAGACAAAGTTTAGGGGTTTGAGGAGGGAATTCAGGGTTCAGTTTGGGACACATGAAGTTTGAGATGCCTATTAGAACTTCAAAAAGATGTCAGTAGGTGGGAAAATCAGGTCATTGGTGCTGTCAGGAGAGGTGACATAACTTTAGGAATCATTAGTCTATCAGGAGATAAAGAAATGTTATAAATAAGTAGAAAATTTGAGAAGCATGCTGCCATGTAAACAAAAGTTTTTAAAAGTTGTAAGAATGGAAAACAGTTTCAGATAAAATGAGCCACTGCATTATTGGATGTGGCTATTTGAAGGTCAGTTGTCCAAAAGGAGGCAATTGCAGAGTTGTGGTAAGAACAAAAGCCCAAATGAAGATGGAAAGAGAAGTACAGAAGTATTGACAATGAGCATAAACAAATCTTTCAAAAAGCTTTGCTATGATGGGGAAGCAAAAACAGAACTAGAAGAGTACCTGAGAAATTGAGTGAGTGAATAGAAAGGGAGGAAGGGACATGAGGTCAAGGAAGGATTTTTCTCAAATGAGTGCTATCCAGCATATTCAGTTGCTGTTGGAAGTGATTCCGTTAAGAGCAAAAAATTGATAGTGCAAGTGTAGGAGAAGGCCTTAAAGAGGACATGGTTTATTTTTTTTATTTTATTTTTTTTTTAAGATTTATTTATTTATTTGACAGACAGAGATCACAAGTAGGCAGAGAGGCAGACAGAGAGAGAGGAGAAAGCAGGCTCCCTGCTGAGCAGGGAGCCCGATGTGGGGCTCGATCCCAGGACCCTGGGATCATGACCTGAGCCGAAAGCAGAGGCTTTAACCCACTGAGCCACCCAGGCGCCCCAAGAGGACATGGTTTAGATCCAAGTGAGGATCTGGCTTCAGGTAAGAAATAGGGAAACTCCTTCCTTCATCGGAGAAGGGAAACAATATGTGCGTACATAAGGAGGTACGTCTGTACATTGGGTGTTGGGAAGAGATTTCTCTTTCTTAATTGCTACTGGTCTCAGTGCAGTACAAAGCAAGGTAATTAACTTGAAAATGAGGTGAGAATGGAAGTTTGAAGAATGTGCAAACCATCTTGCAGAGTAATAAATTTCCCAATTATACACATTTGTGAGACTTAAATTTGTCACATTTTTACATTATCTACATTTTTACATTATCTACAAATTGTTATTAATATTTAAATATATAAACACAATGATGTTTAAACTGCTTTGTTCATTGCCAGATAGCATTGCCACACAGTAGTATCAGCTGACATCTGGGTATTTGAGTTCAATGCAGTTATGAAATGTTGATATAATAAAAGGACTTATGAATTCCCTCTCTTACAAGTATTGCAACAAAGGCCTAACATTTTTAAGAATTGTAACTTTAAGTCACATAACTATAAATTAAAGAAAGAAAAAAAATACAACCTCAATAGATGAAACAAGAAGTATTTATAAAAATTTAATATCCATGTTGACTATCATATGAAATGGTGAAACCTCAAAGATATGAGCAAAGATCACCACTATTTAGTATTTCTATTCAACATTTACTCAGAGACTCAGCCAGTATAGTAAAATAAGAGAAATAATCTACAGATAAATTATTAGAATCAGTGAGATTTTAGCAAGATGTTAAATATAAGAATATACAAAGATATAGATTCCTCTTCCCCAGCAATAGTTAGAAAAATTTAAAAAATACTATTACTGGAAAACAGTATGGAGATTCCTTAGGAAATTAAAAAATAGAGCTACCCTATGACCTGCAATTGCACTGATGGGTATTTATCCCAAAGATACAGAGGTAGTAAAAAGAAGGGTCATCTGTACCCCAATGTTCATAATTGCCAAACTGTGGAAAGGGCCAAGATGCCCTTCAACAGACAAATGGATGAAGAAGATATGGTGCATATATAAAATGGAGTATTATGCCTCCATCAGAAAGGATGAATACCCAACTTTTGTATCAACATGGACGGGACTGGAAGAGATGATGCTGAGTGAAATAAGTCAAGCAGAGAGAGTCAATTATCATATGATTTCACTCTTTGTAGAACATAAGGAATAACTTGGAGGACATTAGAAGAAAGAAAGGGAAAGGGAATTGGGGGAAATCAGAGGGGGAGATGAACCAGGAGAGACTGTGGCCTCTGAGAAACAAACTGAGAGTTTTGGAGGGGAGGGGAGTGGGGGATTGGTTGAGCCTGGTGGTGGATATTAAGGAAAGCATGTATTGCATGGAGCACTGGGTGTGGTGCATAAACAATGAATCTTTAAACACTGAAAAATAAAATTACAAAAATAAATAAATAAAAATACTATTTATAATACAACCAACAACCAAATTAAGCCCCTAGAAATAAATTTAACAAAAGACTGACGGTTTTGGAGGGGATGAGGGTGGGGGGTTGGGTGAACGTGGTGGTGGGTATTATGGAGGGCATGTATTGCATGGAGCACTGGGTGTGGTGCATAAGCAATAAATTTTGGAACACTGAAAAAAAATAAATTTTTTAAAAATCTAACAAAAGATTTGCAAAGTTTTCTTGAAAATAATGTTTATTAACAAGGACCTAAATAAATGGAGAGATATTTTATATTCATAGGTAGGTGTACTCAATATCAAAAAATTATCAACTCTCCCCTAAATTAATCTATAAATCCAATATGGTTTTAGTCAAAATCCCACAAGAATTATTTATAAGATTTGATTAATGAAAAGTGACTTTAAAAGGAATGTGGAGGAACAAAGGACTGATATCAAGACAGTTTTCAAGAACAAGTTGCAGGAGGTGGGAGAACAGTGGTGTGTGGAAGGGAGAACTTGCCCTACCTGGCATCATAACTTATTATTAAAGCTAGAGTAATTTAATCAGTGTCACACTCATTCACAGAAGACAAAGAGGAGACCAGTGGAAATAGAAGATAACCTAGACTCAGATCTCAGTATATTTTGAAACTTGAAGTTTGATAAATTGATTATAGATGGAAGATCACTAAGGAAAGGATGAAATTATTCAATAAACAGTACTGGTACAATTGGGTATCCAAATGGAAAACAAAATAAAACAGCTCCTTCACACCAGTATGCAAACACACAAAAGAATGAAATTCCAATTGAAGACCTAACTATGAACATCAAAATGTTAAATATGAGAACATTTATGAGATTATTTCATGATCTCCTGAAGGGAGAGGAGAAGGATCTCCTGAACTCTGAAAGAAATAAGAAAATATTGATGAATATGATGAATACATTTCAACTGCAAGTTTGTATTAATCAAAAATTATGTTCAACAAAATGAGAAAATAAGCTACAGGCTGAGAGAAGAAATATGTATTACATAGAATGAGCAAAATACAAGTATCAGGAATATGTATAAAATCTTTCATGTACAACTCAATAAGAATAGCTCAGGAGAATATTGGACAGAAGATAAGAGCCAGAGATTCACATATAGATGTCAGATAACAGTATGAATAGATAATCATTCCTCCTTAGTAATCAGAAATATTCAAATTGAAGATACAAACAATTTATCATTTTCCACAGTGAGATGGATATATTTTAAGTCTGACAGTACCCAGCATTACAGAAGATTTGGAGTAATTAGACTCAAACATTGCTGTGGAAATGTAAATTGGCAAAACTACTTTGGAGAACAATTTGACAATATCTTGTCTACTTGGAGTTGTGTATATTCTATAACTCAGCAATTTAACTTCAAGAAAACAGAACAAAACTTTGACATGGCACATAGAGAGATGCACAAGGTATTTATTGCAGCATTATCCATAAAAGAAAAAAATGCCAAAAATTCATCAGTAGGGAAAGGTTTAAATAAGTTATGATTTGGTAAGAAAATGGAATCCTATAGAATTAAAACCAGAAAAATGAATGGATTAAAGACCAATTGATATCAAAAACAAAATGTGTGCTAAAATGGAATCCTGTAGAATTAAAACCAGAGAATGAATGGATTAAAGACCGATTGATTTCAAAAACAAAATGTGTGTTTACAAAGTTTCAAAAGAATATATTAAGTACAGCTTATTTAAAGTTTGAAAAGATGCAAAATAACCATATGTTGCAAATGGAGTGAAAGTATAAAGAAATGCATGGGAATGATAAACAAATTGAGGGCAATGTTTGCACCTGAGTAAAGAGAGAGGGTGACATGTCTGGAAAGGTATGTGTAAAGGGACTTCAAATATGTACATATGTATATTGCTTATTTTTCTTCAAGTAGGTGGTGGGTACAAGGGTATTTTTTGTACCTTCTAATGTTTTTATATATATTTGAATATTACATAATATGCCTGAAAAAAGCAACAGTAGTAGTGAGAACTGAGTTAGGCTCTTCAGTGTAAGTCCAGTTCTTTCTAATAAGCATTACATGCATTATCTCATTTAATATTAGTAACCTTCTGAAAGGTATTATTTTACCTCTTTAACTAATGGAAAACTGGGTCCTTTAGAAGTTATATCATCTACTTATGGTCGTATTGCAGTAAGGTGAAAGAGCCAGAATAAGAAACAAGCAGTCTGACTTTTTAAAAGTTCACACCATTGGGGCACCTGGGTGGCTCAGTGGGTTAAGCCACTGCTTTCAGCTCAGGTCATGATCTCAGGGTCCTGGGATCGAGTCCCGCATCGGGCTCTCTGCTCGGTGGGGAGCCTGCTTCCCTCTCTTTCTCTCTCTCTGTCTCTCTCTGCCTGCCTCTCTGTCTACTTGTAATCTCTCTCTGTCAAATAAATAAATAAAATCTTTAAAAAAAAAAAAAAGTTCACACCATTAATCTCTAATGAAAGTTAATCTGCCTCCTTTTAAAACTCCACATTAACCACAAAGAAATCACAGGTTAGTGCAACTATCATTTCAACCTCTGGATGCAGCTAGAACTACAGCAATAGAACTTAACCATTTTGGCTTCTAAATTCAGTGACTTCGTGAATCTAGAAGAGCATTTGCTCAGGAGTAGAGGGCATGAGTCATTTCCTTAGGTATCTGTTTATTCATTCAACAAATATTTATCAAGAGCCTACATAGCACAGTGGTAAACCACAATTTATTTCTTGTCTACATCATTTTTGCAGTTTTCCAAGCTTCGGGACACAAATTTGAGATTTCCATTTTCATTTCCAGCTAATGCAAGGAGTGCCATGATTAATTATTAGCCATTTTAGAACTTGCATCCTTTGGTTTACTGTGGATCTCATTTAAGCCTAATTATTGTTGACCTGCAAATTCACATGACATCTAAAATATTTTAGCCAATTTTTACTTTAAAAAAATATATATTAAAAACTTCTGTGTTTGTCTAAATAAAATACTGATTGAAATGAAAATATTGTTTTAAACAGTTGAATGTGACTACCTCCTTTTTCTCCATGTATTTCCCTCTCTCCTAGTTTCCATAGATCAAAGAAAATCTCCTAACCTACTCCAATAATATTTTCAGAGTATTCTTGATCATTTTTAGATATATTTTATAATCCTGTATATTCAATAAGATATTGAACCCACAGCAGCTCATAGAACTGCTAAAATGGATGCCCTGGGTTTACTTTAATTACAGTCTTACCAATTAAAACAGTTACACTGAATCCAAGTAATTTTCTTCCTATAATAAAGAACAGTTTAATTTTATCTATCTTGGCTGGTTTGTATATGTAAATTTTACTCACTAGTAACAGCTAGACCTCTAAATCATTGTGACCTATTTTTAAATAATTACACAGGGGCGCCTGGGTGTCTCATTTGGTTGAGCCTCAGACTCTAGGTTTTGGCTCAGGTCATAATCCCAGGGTTGAGAGATGGAACCCACATGGGGCTAGGCATTTGGTGCAGAATCTGCTTGAGATTCTTTTCCCTAGCTCTCTTGCCCTCCCCCGACTCGTGCATGCATGCTCTCTCTAAAATAAATAAATAAAATCTTTAAAAATAAATGCACAAGCACAATAATTATTGTTGAAAACAATCCTCATTTTTACATAGTGTTCAATTCAGTGATTATGTGATGTAAGTATTTAAACACTCCTATCTAGTCCTTTCCTTAACAGTTTATTTTCTTTTTTATATTGAATATCCAGGGACCTGAAGGAATTGTGGGAATTCCAGGACAAAGAGGTCGTCCCGGGAAAAAGGTAGTTTTTTTAACATCTTTTTATGGTTTTTTTTAACATTCTTTTTTTTTTTACATCTTTTTCTGGCACATCTTTCTTCTGATGTGGCCCAAGTTCCATAGGATGCTGTGATGTTTTTATTTACATGGATATAAAGTAATAAAGAACTATATATTGATCTTAAAAGGCATGTTTGTATAAATTAATATTTAACTCTACTTAGGAGTACCCCTCACCTTAATTATTTAAAGACAAATTTCCTACTTTGTAGTTTCTATAAAGATCTTTGCTTTTCCTTCTCCTGTTTGCCAAAAATTTAGTAGACTATGGGCAGGAAAAGAGAAAAGGAAAACACTATCCCATTTGTGGTAATGATTGATTTTAGCTTTCGCATATATTGAGTAAGAAACACAAATCAAGTATGTGGTTTATTTGTTTCTTTTATATTTTACTAAAAGATGATATATTTATAAGATACTAGAATGTTATAATGAAAAATTCATCTCTGTATGGGGTCAATAATTTATTCAACTATTGGTGAGACAGAAATGATTTTCTTAATTCTACCACAGCAGTTCTAAATATATTACTATACTTAGCTTCAAATCACACCATATCTAGTTCCCAAAGTCCAATTTCATCATTTCTGCTAATATATACTCACTCTATCTTTGTCATAAGGTAGGGACAGTATAAGTGAGAATAAAAAGTAAAGAAAAATGAATGAGGTAAATTTTAGTAGCCATTCTTTTTTTTCTTTATTTGTGTGTTTCCAGTTTTTATTTAAATCTAGTTAATTAACATAGTGTGATACTAGTTTCAGGAGTAGAATTCAGTGATTCATCTCTGATATACTTAGTAACTATTCTTGCCTATGAAAATAACCCCAATATTTGAAGTCTCTTTTCATCATGCATAATGTTATATCTAAAATCAACATTAGGAGTAGGACAGTGTAAGTCCTTACAATAACCTGCACCCCTGGGAA
This sequence comes from Mustela nivalis, assembly GCF_964662115.1. Taxonomy (NCBI): domain Eukaryota; kingdom Metazoa; phylum Chordata; class Mammalia; order Carnivora; family Mustelidae; genus Mustela; species Mustela nivalis. The sequence goes on along the minus strand of NC_139029.1, from coordinate 70,031,866 downwards.
TTATTACAACTACCAAAAACTTCCTGACTGTGATCAGAATCTAATTTTTCTTTTTATCTACTTGAATATCAATAATAGAACAGGTTGGTTCCCACTTTCAGAAAATGAATTATAGTACTTAAAGTTGCTTCAAAGCAGCTGTATTTTGGTGGTAGAGAATGATCAGTCAGCTTAATGGAAAACAGAAAGCAACTAACTAATTTTTAAAAGGATGCAAAATTATATAAAAAATATTATTGATTAAAAAAATTATGGATTTTAAAGGCAAACTGAAAACCAGTGAATGATGATTATGAATATATAGAACCATACACTGGAAACTTTGCGTTAAAGAGATCTTTGTGGCATCAAAGTTGTCTATAGAAACAGGATTCTCATAGGGCCTGTGTTTTCTCATGGTAACAAGAAATATGTGCATGCATGAGAACATACGTACATAACAAATTTCAAGATAAAAAACTTATTTTGTAATTCAGCATGAACACCAGATCTCCCCTGGGTGTTTAACCAAAATTGTTTTTATTTTATTTTATTTTATTTTATTTTATTTTATTTTATTTTATTTTATTTTTTCAGTGTTCCAAGATTCATTGTCCATGCACCACACCCAGTGTTCCATGCAGTACGTGCCCCCCTCATTACCCACCACCAGGCTCACCCAAACCCCCACCCTCCTCCCCACCAAAACGCTTGGTTGTTTCTCAGAGTCCACAGTCTCACATGGTTCGCCTCACCCTCCAATTTCCCCCAATTTTCTTTTCCTTTCTTTCCCCTAATGTCCTCCATGTTATTCCTTATTCTCCACAAGCAAGTAAAACCATATGATAATCGCCAAACTGTGGAAAGAGCCAAGATGTCCTTCAATAGATGAATGGATAAAGAAGATGTGATTCATAATATACCAAAATTGTTTTTTAAATGTTCTTTCTCCTAAATTACTTTAAGTTATATCTTTAGGATAACCTAGGTAGTGATGGTTTATTATTGTCAGTGATGGTCTCTACTACTATTAAGTTAAAGCAAAGTTACTCTTTACTTACGGAATGTCGTCTGGTGTCATTCTAGGTATATGATATACTTAATTCATCTAAGTAAAAATTTGTTTTTTCTCACTTTTCTCTCTTACTAATGACATCCACAGGGTGATAAAGGACAAATAGGGTCCACAGGAGAAATTGGAAGCAGAGGTGCTCCTGGACAAATGGGGGAAAGTGGTCCTAAGGGTGCCAGAGGAACTAGAGGTGCTGTGGTTAGTATCTGATTTGTTTCCAGACCTAAGTTCACTGTGGATGGAAAAGAAATGTATCCATGTCCTTAAAGTTTCATCCCTTGATTAATTTTACAGAGAAAGCAATAGTTCCATTGAAAATAATCTACCTCCATGGGCTGCGGAGAATTGTAAGCATTCCACAGTACTTAAATGGCTTAGTGGTTTCTGGACACGGGAAAGGGAAAGGGGAAAAAAAACTCAAAATGGAAATAAAATATGAAATGGAGTTTTAAAAATATCAGATTATAACTCCTAACCTAAGTAAGAAAGTTTATATGCTTTACACTCAAAAATCAGAATTTAATATCTGTATAAAACTACACTTTCAGGATTGGCAAATTGCTTTGAAAAGTAGGTTTATTTAAAAATGAGTTTTCTTTATTAGCTTGGGCTCCAAATGCTTATCTGGAGATTTTTTTTAACCAGTTGTGATCAATATCTATAACATCTAATATTTAATCTTTCGCATGCATTTTATATGATGTTGGAAACAAGGCTAGCATGGTACTTCTGAACCAATAATAGCAAAATTGTGGTGCTAATATATTTGGACCTGTTCAGAAAGTCCTAGCAGAAGAGATGCAGAATATTTGTGATTTAGTGTTTAGTGTTTTTACTGTTTTGTAAGTTTGTATACAAAATGCATATATATTTTCTACTCTCCATGAAATTTCACAAATTCTAGACTTTTACCAAGGCCTTCTTGAGAGCATTGCATAATCCATCTGTTGTCTCAGAACAAAGTTCTGAGAAAGTTTGTCTCAGGCTCATTTTACATATTCATCATTACTACTTGAAGTCTTTCTTACTTCCTTTTATTTAAATCACTAGTATTTCTCTGTTTTTTGTTTATATATTTTAAAACTTTATATAATGTGATTAATTTTTAATGAACATCAGAATTAATCTGGAATCTTGCCATCAAAGTAGGCTTCTACTTTGGATTTTGTCTAAAAAGAATATTCACTTTTTAACTTTTTATTTTTTATAAACATATATTTTTATCCCCAGGGGTACAGGTCTGTGAATCACCAGGTTTACACACTTCACAGCACTCACCAAAGCACATACCCTCCCCAATGTCCATAATCCCACCCCCTTCTCCCAAACCCCCTCCCCCCAGCAACCCTCAGTTTCTTTTGTGAGATTAAGAGTCACTTATGGTTAGTCTCCCTCCCAATCCCAGATGGCTTCCCGGGGGAATTCTACCAAACATTTAAAGAAGAACTAATTCCTATTCTCCTGAAACTGTTCCAAAAAATAGAAATGGAAGGAAAACTTCCAAACTCATTTTATGAGACCAGCATCACCTTGATCCCAAAACCAGACAAGGATCCCACCAAAAAAGAATATTCACTTTTTAAATGTTGACATGTATTTAACCTTCCCAGAGGTTCTGTCAAAGTCACTCTCCCACCACCTGTACTTCCTGTTAATCCTTTTGATGTTTGACAGTCTGATAAATGAAAAAGTGTGTCTCATTTTCTTTCTATTTACATTTCCCTGATTGCAGTTAAGTAATTTGTATTTTTTTCTAGAAATTGCCTTTTCATATGCACGTTACATGATTTATATCAGGTTGTTTTTTTCTTATTGACCTGCAATAATGCCTTATATATTTTAGATAATATATTTTGTTAAATGTATTATGAGATATGTTACAAATATATTTCCCTTTCTGTCATTTATCTTTTAATATTGTTTGTGAAATCTTTTGCTGGACAGAAGGTTAATTATATAATCATATTTGTCAGTTTTTTACTTTACAGTTGAGGTTTTATTTCTTCATAAGAAATCCCTTTCCTACCTAAATTATATAAAAATACTCTTCAATATCCTTTTTAAAATACTTTTATGGCTTTATTTTTAACCCCCAACCTATATGAAGTTCATTTCTTTGCTATGAAATAAGTTGTAAAGAACTGATTTTCTCTTTTCCAACTTGATATTCAGTTGTCTCAGATCATTTAATGAACAGTCAATCTATTTCCCCCTTTTCTGAAATCCCCCCTTTACCATAAACTGAACTCTCAAATATTTATTGGCCTGTTTTCATTCTCTCTGTTTTCCTCTGTCCATCTGTTAGTCTGTTCTTAGGTCCAATACCACACCGTTTAAATTACTATACTGTTACAGTATTTTTTGAAATCTCTCAGGGCAAGTACTCCATAATTCATTTTTCTAAAAAGTTCAGCTCTTCCTATAATTCTCTCTTCCATGTGAACTTTAAACTCAGCTCTTCAAGTTCCTTTAATATTGAATCTTTCAGTAGAGAAGCACTATATGTCTTTCCATTTACTTATATCTTTTTTACATATGCTTTAATAAAGTTTTGTTATTTCCTTCATTCTGTTATTACCTCTGTCTCATTAGGTTTTTTTTGTTCATTTCTTATGGACTTTATGATTTATAATGCAGTCCTTTTTTCCATTATATCTTCTTATAGATGCTGTTTAAGCTATCTATTTACTTTAATATTTTTACTCTATATCCACTTTAATGCTAGGTGGTTCTCATGGTTCTTTGGTTAAATAATCATATTTAGAACTTCTGGTCATCTGATATTTGGTTAGGCATATCCCTATTCTGTTCCTTAATTTTCTCATCTCCTGTTTAGTTTCAAACACAAATAGGAGAGTTGGTGTGGAAACTTTTTAATAGTATAAAGCGTAAGACATTTTTAGGATTATTATTTTTGCTCTTTTCAGTTGTCTGAGTCACCTTTTCAGTATTTTATGACATTTACTAATTAGTCTTTAATTTATATAGTATCCTCATCTGTAAAATATTGATAAGGAAAACAATAATGGGATGATTATTGCACATAAGTTGTCAATCACTTCTATTTTAACAAGTTTGACTGGAGCTGAAACTTTATTCATCAAAGCATCTGAAACTACCAATGAATATGTTTTCCTTTCCTTATGATCCCATCATAATAATACCAAAAACTATCAGGCTATATTCTAATATTCAATGATGCACATCTACCATAAACTTTGTCAGATACAAACTATATTTCCAAGAACTTAAACAAACCTATTGGATTCTAATAACTGAAAATATTTTTCTTAATATGATTAAGAATATTCATTCCAGAAGTAAACTACAGGGACATTTTTTTAGAGGGAATTTTGTGGCTCAGAAGAAAAATAAAAGAATGCTATTTTTTTGTTTTCCCATTTCATACTAAGTAAAATACTATACCTCGAAAAATCTAAATTTTAAGTAGTAAGAGTACTAAATAAATAAATCAATAAACAAACATAAATAATAAGAGTATAAGATTAATGGTTGAAACAGTTGTTTTCTCTCTAATATTTACTTTGTTTTTTAGGGGCCTTTAGGATTGATGGGGCCTGATGGAGAACCAGGAATTCCAGGATATAGGGTAATCATTTCTAATTGGAAATTAAAATGTGTGTATTACATGAAAATGGTTATATAAAGATGTCATCCTGATTATGCCAATTAAAATGAAATCTCACTGATAAACCTTTCTAATATATTTAGGCCTCAGCCCCCTAGACAGTGAATCTTGTTTTTCTTTCAGAATATTGCAATATCTAATAGCATGGCCTTGGTGGTGTTAGGTAGGACATGCACAAATGATGTGGAGAATGTCTGCTTACTTGTCCTTTTGTTAGGGCCATCAGGGTCAACCAGGACTCTCTGGCCTGCCAGGACCTAAAGGAGAAAAGGTATGTGTATATATTGACTTTTTAATTCTAGAATTAAATATTAAATTTTTGTGTTCTTTCTGAAAATATGCATGGAAACATTTTCATGGAATAAAAGAAACACTTTTCAACTTGGGAAGTTTTGAAAATTCTAGAAGATAAATAATAAAGGACAAAAATGTAGATGTCATTAAATTTCTTCAATTGGTTGTTTATAGATATTCATGAAATAATATATGTTAAAGCACTTTGCAATCTGTAAAGCTTGGTAAAGTAAAATTAATTACTTATCAAAACAAACTGTGAGACTACAGATTAAATGACTAACTAGTACATTTATACTTAAATTTTTTATGGATTAAGAATAGCTACAATAGTACTCCTGTTGATTTACAATATCATTGGAAATCTGAAACTTTGAGCAAATTCCTAAACTGCTTTTTATGTAATTAAAGCAGATTGACTCTTCTTAGGACCTATAGGAATCTCAACTGTATAAAATAGGCTATGTTAAGCTTTGTAGGTAAAAGATTTCCATTTAAATAGATAAAGATTTTATATTTCATAACATATTAGACAATGATAGACTGCATATTTCAAAGGTTATTTTATTAATTATGGTTTTGTTTATAAGTCATTATCTTCATTACAGGGTTATCCAGGAGAAGATAGCACAGTATTGGGACCACCTGGGCCTCGAGGTGAACCAGTAGGTCTTTTTCTAAAATTATTTTGATGTTTCAAGATAAAATACAGTGAAGATAATAGATTTACAGCACCAATCACATCGTTTCAAGAGGTTTCATTTTGTTAGTTTCGTAACATGACATAGACATAACATAGACATTTGTTTGTTTCGTAACATAGACATACACTATTTGTAGCTGTATAATCTAAACGAAAAATCTATTTACATTGAGGTCAAGATCCTTAGCATAATATATAGTCTTTAATACTATGACTTTCCAAATCTAACTTTCCGCATTAAATGTATTATAACAACGTTTTGCAGACATTATAAAATTGCTATATACCCTAGACATTTTAGGGCAGATATTTCTTATATTTATTCAGTCATCAAATTCAGATTTGTTTCTAAGTGTCAAAAAAATCTGATCTGTGTACATTTTTACAGTAATTGACATGCAGTTACCAAATGATTTAAGTTTTAAAATTGTCTAACTAGTTATTAGAACAAATATTCTTTAAAGATCCCTGATCTATAATCTTCTGATTCAGGATTTTACAAGATAACTAAACACTATTTTGAAAAGTAGCTATTGTAGTTTTGATTATCAAAGTAACCACTTCTATATGCATGTTTGACTAAAAAAAATCTTAGAGGACATATGTAAATTAATTAGGTAAAGTAAAATTGATCAGTTTATAGAAATAAATATAATTGGTTAGGGCACCTAGATTGCTCGGTTGGTTAAATGAATGCCTTCAACTTAGGTCATGATCCTGGAGTCCAAGGATCAAGTCCCCCATCAGGCTCCTTTCTCAGCAGGTAGTCTACTTCTCCCTCTGACCTTCTCCCCTCTCATGCTCTCTCTCTCATGCGCTCTCTTTCAAGTAAATAAATAAAATCTTTTAAAAATATATTTGAAAAATAAATATAATTGGTTAAATTTTCCATTTTCCACAAATAAGATTTTTAAAAATCCTAAAGCAGAAGGATCACATTATGTAGTCATTTCTGATATTTTGATCTAGCTGTTTGGAGATGATTGAAAGTTATATTTTGTTTTAGAAATAAAGATTTTAGAATTATTTTGATTAAATCAAGCTAGCTCATACAGAGTCTCATCTTGCCTATAAGAATAAATAAGGTTAAGACAACTATCATATGATCTCCCTGATATGAGGAAGTGGTGATGCAACATGGAGGTTTAAGTGGGTAGAAGAAGAATAAATGAAACAAGATGGGATTGGGAGGGAGACAAACCATAAGTGACTCTTAATCTCACAAAACAAACTGAGGGTTGCTGGGGGGAGGGGGTTTGGGATAAGGGGGTGGGATTATGGACATTGGGGAGGGTATGTGATTTGGTGAGTGCTGTGAAGTGTGTAAACCTGGTGATTCACAGACCTGTACCCCTGGGGATAAAAATATATGTTTATAAAAAATAAAAAATTAAAAAAAAAAAAAAAAGAATAAATAAGGTTTTTTATCAAATAGGCTCTAGTCTCGCTAAAGCCCTCAGGGGGGAAAGTATGGAAATAATATAAAAATGTAAAGCAAATGGAAAAATATGGGCAAATGGTATATAACAGTGCTTGTTTTCCCCAGATTCAGGTATGCCAGGGTCAAAGAATGTCATTGAAATATAACAAATATATTAAAAGTCTAACATAAAATGCATCGTTGTATCTAGTGGACATAAGACAGATGTGAACCTAAACGAAGAATATTCTAAATCACTAATGCAGAGCCAGAGATTATTGTCTTTACATTATGTCAGATATCCTTATTCACATAGGAAAAGTTAAAATTTATCGATTAGTGGTCCATTATTAATTTTATGGTTTGGCCAAACATTTCGACTTTCTTTCCTCATCTACAAAAAGTGCTTTTTCAAGTGTATTTTAGTCTAAAAATTTGAACAGTTCATCATATCAAAGATTTTCTATTAGGAATGTTTGGCAAAAGTTAAGTGTAAGTTTATTAGCTTTGCCACTACCTTAAGGATTAAAATAAATAAATACATTTTTATTAGGTTAATTTATATTGTAAAAATTTAGAAGTTCAGGGGTAACTGGGAGGCTCCATCAGTTAAGTGTCTGACTCTAGAATTTTGGCTCAGGCCATTATCTCAGGGTCATGAGATCAAGTCCCATGTCAGGCTTCCCCCTCAGTGGGGAGTCTGCTTCTCTTTCTCTCCCTCTCCCTCTCCCACTTCACCACCCTCCACCTTCTCACACACGCTCTCTCTCTATCTCTTTTTCTGTCTAAAAATAAATAAATCTTCTAAAAAATTTAGAAGTTCACAGATTAAGGAATAAAGAATAGAATTTCTGATAAATAATGATAAAGTAAGATTAGCTATTGGATACTTTTTAAAAAGATTTTATTTAGAGAGAGAGAGAGAGCAGGGAGAGGGGCAACAGGAGAGGGAGAGAGAATCTCAAACAGTCTCTACACTGAGCGCAGAGCTCCACACAGGGCTTACTCTCACTAACCAACCACTAACCAACACTCAACCAACTGATCCACCCAGGAGCCTCAGCTATTAAATACTTTCAAAAAGATCATTAAACAGTGTCTCCCAAAGCAGCTCCCATCCTGCCACACCCTGCAGGTATCCTTGTTCAGGCCTGGCATTCTCTAAAATAGTTCTTGTCCTAATACACCAAACAAGTGGCTTCAGCCTGAACCTGCACCCTTCCAGAGTGGCTCCTGACTGGGACAGGGGCAAGGCCAACCTAAAAATATGCCTATAACAGTTGTGACCTGACCTCACAACCAGCCACACCAGGAAATACCCCACCCACAACAATGTGGTCGGTCACTGCAGCCATCTGGGCCAGGGGTCAGCCCCACTTACCAACATGCCAGCAACAGTTGTGGCCAAGCCACAATAGGAGAGCACAGAAAGCCTACACAGGGCATCCCTGGAGTACCCAGCTCTGGTGAGCAGGGGGAGTGTGCTTCTCAGGCCCAACAGACAACTTATACATGAGATCACTCTGTCAAGACCATGAGACATAGCTGATCTACCTGATACATAGAAACAAACAAAGTAAGTCTGTCCTAACAAGGAGACAGAGGAGTATGTTCTGAGCAAAAGAACAAGACAAATCAGAAAAAGAACCAATTGAAACAGAGACAAGAAATCTGCCTGATAAGGCGTACAAAGTAGTGGTCATAAAGATGCTCACCAAACTTGACAGAAGAATAGATGAACAATGAGACCTTCAACAAAGACATTAGAAAATATTTAAAAAAAAACCAGAATGGAAGAATACAATATGAGATGAAAAAAATACACTAGATGGAACAATGACAGATTAAAGGATACAGACAGATCAGCATTCTGGAGGACAAGGTAGTAGAAGTCATCCAAACTGAATAGCAAAAAGAAAAACGTTGGGAAAAAAAAAAAAAAAAGAATAGTTTAAGGAACCTCTGGGTATATATCCAGCATACAAAATCAACATAAGTCTTATAAATGGACCTTACAATAAAGAGTGTAACAAGACAAAAGGAAGAAATAATAGATGAAAACTTTCCAAACCTGGGGAAAGAAACAAACATCTAGCTGCAGCGTGCACAGAGAGCTCCAAAAAAGTTGAATCCAAAGAGGTCCACACCAACAGAAAATAAGATGTCAAAATTAAATATAAAGAGAGAATCTTAAAACAGTAGGAGAAAAGCAACTGGTTACATTAACACCCATAGGACCATCAGGTCATTTTTCAGAAACTTTGCAGGCCAGAAAGGAGCAGCCTGATATACTCAAAGCACTGAAAGGAAAAAATCCCTGGCAAGATTATCATTCATAATTAAAGAGATAAGGAGTTTCGCAGGCAAATGAAAGTTAAAGGAATCCATCGCCTTTAAACTGGACTTATGAGAAAGGTTAAAGGGACTTCTTTAAGTGGAAAAGAAAACACCATAACTAGAGATCCAAAAATTATGAAAGAAAAAGCAAACATAGTAAAGAGAGTGGTTCAACCATTTATAAAGCTGGTAGGAACATTAAAAGACAAAAGTAGTAAAAACAGGGCACCTGGGTGCCACAGTTAGTTAAGTGTCTGATTTTTTTTTTTTAATTTTGGCTCAGGTCATAATCTCAGGGTCATGAGATTGAGCCCTGTGTTGGTCTCCATGTTAGGTATGGAGCATGCTTAATATTCTTTCTCTCCCCCATCTCCCTCTGGCTCCCCACCCCCAAAAAAGATAGTAAAAACAACTATATCTATAGTAATTACCTAAGGGATATACAAAATAAAATATGTAAATTATGACATCAAATACAAATGTGGGAAAAGGAAAATAAAAATGAAGGACTTTTTTATTCTTATTCTTGAACTTAAGTGTTCTTGATGTTCTTGAACTTAATGTTCTTGAACTTAAGTGACTATCAACTTAAAATAGACTGCTAGGTACTATATTAGGTATTAAATATGAAACTCATAGAAACTACAAAACAAAAACCTATGATAGATTCACCAAAAAAATAAGAGAGAAAAGAATTCAAACATACCACTAAAGATGATCATCAAATCACAAGGGAAGAGAACAGGAGAGTAGAAAAGAACTACAGATATAACCAGAAAACAATTAACAAAATGGCAGTAAGTACATATCTTTCAATAATGACTTTAAATGTAAGTGGACTAAAGGCTCCAATCAAAAGGCACAGGGTAACTGAATGGATAAGAAAAACAAGACCCTTCTATGTGCTCCTACAAGAGACTCACTTCATACCTAAAGACACATGTGGATTGAAAATGAAAGGATGGAAAAGAAAATATTCCATTCAAATGGAAATGAAAAAAACCTGGGTAGCATACTTATACCAGATAAAATAGACTTTGAAACAAAGATTGTAATGTAACATAAGGAAGGACATTACATAATGATAAAAGGATCAATTCAACTAGAAGATATAACAATTGTAAATATCTATGCAACCATCTTAGGAGCACCTAAATTTATAAAACAACTATTAACAGACATAAAGGGAAAAATCAACAGTAATACAATAATAGTAGGGCCTTTAACCCTAACTTATATCTGTGGATGGATAATCCATAAAGAAAATCACTAAGGAACAATAGCCTGAAACAACACATTAGACCAGAGAGACCTAATGAATATATACAGAACATTCCATTCAAAAACAGCAGAATACTTGTTCTTCTGAAGTGCACATGGAGCATTCTCTAGGTTAGATCACATGCTGGGTCACAAAGCAAATCAATAAATTTAAGATAGATGAAATCATATCAAGCCTCTTTTCTGATTACAATACTATGAAACTAGAAATAAATACCAAGGGAAAAAACTGGGAAAAAGCACAAGCACAACTTGTGGAAGCTAAACAACATGCTACTAACCAAATGAGGGATCAATGAAGAATTAAAGAGGAAATCAAAAAATACCTGAAGAAAATTGAAAATAAAAACAGTATCCCCCAGTCTACTAAATACAGTTATATGTCAATAAAATAAGCAACCTAGAAGAAATGGATGAATTCCTAAACACGTATAATCTTCCAAGACTGAATCAGCAAGGAATAGAAATTTGAACAGGCCCATTACTCGTAATGAGAATGACTCAGTAATCAAAAAAACTTCCAATAAACCAAAGTCCAAAACCAGACAGCTTCACAGGTGAATTCTATCAAATGTATAAAGAAGCATTAATACTTATACTTTTCAAACTACTCAAAAATAAAACAAAATTAGAGGAAGGAATGCTTTCAAATTCATTCTGTGAAGCTAGCATTATCCTGATACCAAAACCAGATAAAAGGCAGTACAAAAAATAAAATAAAATAAAAAAGGAAAGGAAGGAAGGAAGAAAATTGCAGGCCAATATCATAGATGAACATGGAATATAGATGCAAGAAGATAATGCAAAAATCCTTTACAAAATACTAGCAAACAGAATTCAGCAATACATTAAGAAGATCTTATACCACAATCAAGTAAGATTTATTCCAGCGATGCAAGGATGATTCAGTATTTCAAATCAACTTGATACACACATTAACGAAATGCAAGATACGGTGTCTGGGTGGCTCAGTTAGTTAAGTGTCTGCCTTCAGCTCAGGTCATGATCCCAGAGTCCTGGGATCAAGACCCACTTCAGGCTCCCTCCTCAGCAGAGAGTCTGCTTCTCCCTTTCCCTCTGCTGCTTCCCCTCCTTGTGCTATCTCTCTTTCTGCCAAATAAATAAATAAAATCTTTACCAAAAAAATGGAGGATAAAAATCATATGATCCTCTCAACAGATGCAGAAAAGCATTTGACAAAATTCAACATCCACTTATGATGAAAACTCTCAATAAATACCTCAGTGTAAGAAAGGGCATATAAGACAAACTCACAACTAACATCATACTCAGTGGTGAAAGCTGAAGCTTTTCATCAGGGACAATAGAAAGATGCCTACTCTCACCACTTCTATTCAATACAGGTCTAGAAATCCTAGCCATAGCAATCAAAGAAGAAAAAGAAAGAAAAAATATCCACATTGGTAAAACAAAAGTAAAACTGTCAATATTTGCAGATGACATTGTACTATAAATGGAAAATAAATATTTCCCAAAAAGCTATTGCAACTCCTAAACTAATTGAATAAAGTTTCAGGATACAAAATTAATATGCAGAAAACTGCTGCATTTCCATATAATAATAACAAACTATCAGAAGAAGAAATTAAGAAAACAGTCCCACCTACAATTGAGTCAAAAATAATAAAATCTCTAGAAATAAGTTTAACCAAGGAGGTAAAAGACCTATATTCTGGAAACTGTAAGACATTGATGAAAGAACTAGAGATGACAAAAAACCATGTTCACGGGTTGGAAGAATTAATATGGTTAAGATGTTCATACTATCCAAAGCAGCCTATAGATGCAATACAATTCCTAGCAAAATTCCAACAGAGTTTTTCATAGAGCTAGAACAAATGACCCTAAAACTTATATGGAATGACAAGACCCTAAATAGCCAAAACAATCTTGAGAAAGAAGAACAAAGCTGTAGGTATCATGCTGCCTGATTCAAGGCTGTGGATATCAAAACAGTACAGTACTGGCTGTGGTTATTGAAACAGTACAGTACTGGCACAAAAATACATACATATATCAATGGAACAGAATAGAGAGCCCAGAAATAAACACACACTTCTATGATCAATTAATCTATGACAAAAGTGGCAAGAATATACAGTGGGGGAAAGAGTCTTTTCCATAAATAGTGTTGGAAAAACTGGACAATACATGCGGAAGAGTGAAACTGGACCACCTCTTCCCACTATGTACAAAAATAAACTCAAAATGAATTAAAGGCCTAAGTATAAGACCAGAAGTCATAAGAATTCTAAAAGAAAACAGGAATAAACTCTTGCACATCAGTCTTAGGAATATTTTTTGGATCTCTCTCCTCAGGCAAAGGCAATAGAAGCAAAAATAAACAATTGTTCTTTTATCCATTTTGAGTTTATCTTTCTGTACAGTGTAAGAGAATGGTTGAGTTTCATTCTTCTACATATAGCTGTCCAGTTTTCCCAGCACCATTTATTGAAGAGACTGTCTTTTTTCCACTGTATATTTTTTCCTGTTTTGTCGAAGATTATTTACCCATAGAGTTGAGGGTCCATATCTGGGCTCCCTACTCTGTTCCACTGGTCTATGTGTCTGTTTTTATGCTAGTACCATGCTGTCTTGGTGATCACAGCTTTGTAGTAAAGCTTGAAATCAGGTAATGTGATGCCTACCACCAGTTTTATTTTTGTTTTTCAACATTTCCTTAGTGATTCGGGGTCTCTTCTGATTCCATACACATTTTAGGATTATTTGCTCCAGCTCTTTGAAAAATACCAGTGGAATTTTGATCGGAATGGTATTAAAAGTATAGATTGCTCTAGGCAGTATAGACATTTTAACAATGTTTATTCTTCCGATCCAAGAGCATGGAATGGTCTTCCATCTTTTTGTGTCTTCTTCAGTTTCTTTCATGAGTGTTCTGTAGTTCCTCGAGTACAGTTCCTGTACCTCTTTGGTTAGGTTTACTCCCAGGTATCTTATGGTTTTTGGTGCTATAGTAAATGGAATTGATTCTCTAATTTCCCTTTCTGTGTTTTCATTGTTAGTGTATAAGAAAGCAACTGGTTTCTGTACATTGATTTTGTATCCTGCCACGTTGCTGAATTGCTGTATGAGTTCTAGTATTTTGGGGGTGGAGTCTTTTGGGCTTTCCATATAAAGAATCATGTCATCTGTGAAGAGAGAGAGTTTGACTTCTTCATTGCCAATTTGGATACCTTTTATTTCTCTTTGTTGTCTGATTGCTCTTGCTAGGACTTCTAATACTATGTTGAACAAGAGTGGTGAGAGTGGCCATCCTTGTCGTGTTCCTGATCTCAACGGGAAGGCTGCAAGCTTTTTCCCATTGAGGATGATATTTGCTGTGTGTCTTTCATAGATAGATTTGATGAAGTTCAGGAATGTTCCCTCTATCTCTATACTTTGAAGCGTTTTAATCAGGAACAGATGCTGAATTTTGTCAAATGCTTTTTCTGCATCGATTTGGAGGACCATGTGGTTCTACTCTCTTCTCTTACTAATTTGTTCTATCACATTGATTGATTTGCAAATGTTGAACCATCCTTGTAACCCAGGGATGAATCCCACCTAGTCATGGTGGATAATCTTTTTAATGCGCTGTTGGATCCTGTTTGCTAGGATCTTGTTGAGAATCTTAGCATCCATATTCATCAGTGATTTTGGTCTGAAATTCTATTTGGTAGGGTCTTTGCCTGGTTTGGGGATCAGGGTAATGCTGGCTTCATAAAAAGAGTCTGGAAGTTTTCCTTCTGCTTCAATTTTTGGAAACAGCTTCAGGAGAATAGGTGTTATATCTTCTGTGAAAGTTTGGTAGAATTCTCCAGGGAATCCATCAGGTCCTGGACTCTTGTTTTTTGGGAGGTTTTTGATCACTGCTTCAATCTCGTTACAGATATCAGTCTATTCAGGTTGTCAATTTCTTCCTGGTTCAATTGTGGGAGTTTATAGTTTTCCAGGAATGCATCCATTTCATCTAGGTTGCTTAGGTTATTGGCATATAACTATTGATAATAACTTCTGATGATTATTTCTACTTCCTTGGGTGTTAGTTGTGATCTCTCCCTTTTCATTCATAATTTTATTAATTTGGGCTTTCTCTCTTTTATTTTGGATTAGTGTAGCCAATGGTTTATTGATCTTATTGATTCTTTCAAAAAACCAGCTTCTAGTTTCATTGATATGTTCTACTGTATCTCTGGTTTCTACCTCATTGATCTCTGCTCTCAACGTGAGACAGGAATCCATCAGAATCCTAGAGGAGAACATAGGCAGTAATCTCTTCGATATCAGCCACAGCAACTTCTTTCAAGATATGTCTCCAAAGGCAAAGGAAACAAAAGCAAAAAATGAACTTTGGGGACTCATCAAGATCAAAAGCTTCTGCACAGCAAAGGAAATAGTCAATAAAACTAAGAGGCAACCCACGGAATGGGAGAAGATATTTGCAAATGACAGTACAGACAAAAGGTTGATATCCAGGATCTATAAAGAACTCCACAAACGCAACACATACAAAACAGACAATCATATCAAAAAATGGGCAGAAGTTATGAACAGACACTTCTCCAATGAAGACATACAAATGGCTATCAGACACATGAAAAAATGTTCATCATCACTAGCCATCAGGGAGATTTAAATAAAAACCACATTGAGATACCACCTTACACCAGTTAGAATGGCCAAAATTAGCAAGACAGGAAACAACATGTATTGGAGGGGATGCAGAGAAAGGGGAACCCTCTTACACTTTTGGTGGGAATACAAGTTGGTGCAGCCACTTTGGAAAACAGTGTGGTGATTCCTCAAGAAATTAAAAATAGAGCTTCTCTATGACCCTGAAATTGCACTACTGGGTATTTACCCCAAAGATACAGATGTAGTGAAAAGAAGGGCCATCTGCACCCCAATGTTTATAGCAGCAATGGCCACGGTTGCCAAACTGTGGAAAGAACCAAGATGCCCTTCAACGGACGAATGGATAAGGAAGATGTGGTCCGTATACGCTATGGAGAATTATGCCTTCATCAGAAAGGATGAATACTTTTGTAGCAACATGGATGGGACTGGAAGAGATTATGCTGAGTGAAGTAAGTCAGGCAGAGAGAGTCAATTATCATATAGTTTCACTTATTTGTGGAACACAACAGGTAGCATGGAGGACAGGGGGAGATGGAGAGGAGAAGGGAGTTGAGGGAAATTGGAAGGGGAGGTGAACCATGAGAGACTATGGTCTGAAAAGAAATAAAAAATTAAAAGAAAATATACAATTGTATTATATCAAACTAAAAAGCTTTTTCACAGTAAAAACACCATCAAAAAACAAAAAGGCAGCCTTATAAATAGGAGAAGATATTTATAAATGATATATCTGATAAAAGATTACTATCCAAAATACACAAAGAACTCATACAATTCAACAGAAATAAAACAATCTGATTTTTAAAAAATGGATAGAGAACCTGAATAAGTATTTTTCCAAAGAAGACATACAGAAGGCCAAGTGACACATGAAAAGATGCTCAACATCACTAATCAGGGAAATACAAATCGGAATCACAATGAGATTTCATGTCACAGCTGTCAGAATGACTAGTATCCAAAAAGAAAAGAGGAGGAGGAGGAAGAAAAAGAAAGGAAGAAAGAAAGAAAATGTTGGCAAGGGTGTGGGGTAAAAAGTAACCCTCATGAACTGTTGGTGGGAATGTAAATAGGTATAGCCACTATTTAAAACAGTATGGAGATTCCTTAAGAAATTAAAAATAGAAATAATGTATGACCCAGCTATTTGACTTACAGGTATTTATCTGAAGGAAATGAAAAACATTGAAAAGATACATGCACCTATATGTTCATTGCAGCATTACTTACAATAGCCAAGATATGGAAACAGCCTAAGTGTTTACTGATAGATGAATGGATAAAGAAAATGTAGTATGTGCGCACACACACACACACACACACACACAATGTGATATAACTCAGCCATAAAAAGGAGTGAAATCTTGCCATTTGTGACAATATGGGTGTACCTAGAGGGCATTATGCTAAGTGAAATAAATTAGAAAAAAATACTGTATGATTTTACTTATATTTAGAGTCTAAAAAACAAAACAGAAACAGACTCATAAATCACAGAACAAACTGTCCAGAGAGGACCGTGCAGAGAGATGGCTGAAATAGGTGAAGGGGATTAAGAGTTACAAACTTCTAGTTATAAAATAAATAAGTCATGGGAATGTAATGTAAAAGTACAACAGAGTACATATGATCAGTAATATTATAATAACTACATATGGTGACAGATGGTGATATTCTGGTGATCACTTCATAATGTGTATAAATATTGAATCACTGTGTCGTATGCTTGAAAAATAATATAATATTGTATCTCAACTGTATTTCAAAAAATATGCCTATCCATCTGAAAATTTATATTAAGTGGACTTCATTTTTTTAATATTTTTCCTTGCAGAATCATTATGAGATTCTCTTTAAATAATTCCATGCTTATGATATTCTTGGTATTGTTGAAATTCAATCATTTGAAATTATTTAGTGGAACTAAGCAAATAATTATATATTTGGTTTCATATTTTTGGAAAAAAACATTCTGCACTAACTATATTATCTGCATTCACAAATACTTGGATCCAGCTGTGAAACTGATTATTTTTGCATGTGGTCTCTGTAGGGTCCTGTTGGAGAACAAGGAGAGAGAGGAGAGCCTGGAGGAGAGGGCTATAAGGTAAATATAGCAAATTTCACACCCTGCTGCTAATTCTAATTAGTGTTCTCTGTGATCTTTCTCAGTTTCAAAAGAAAATAAGCATCACTGAGTTATTAGTAACATCTTGTGGTTTTGATCCTAGAACAAGCCTAGCTGTTTGTACTTTCTGTTCCTTCTTTTTAAAATCATCTTCATCTTCTCCTATTGCTGTTTTTTCCTCATGATTCATATCTCAGCTGAAGTGTTACGTCCTGAAAGACCTTCTCTAACTGTTCTTTCTAGCCCTCCCTTTATAACATATTTAATGTTGTCTATATTTTCTTACCTCTTTTTTTATACATTTGTGTAGGTTTTGTTTGTTTGTTCATTGCCTATTTTTCCCTAACAAAAAGTAAGATCAATGAAAATAATACTCTTTTCTGGCTTCTTCATCATATCCCAAATTTCTAGAACATAATGTTCCTGGTGTACAGCAGGAATTCAATGGAGTTGTCAAATGGGAGAATGAATGTCATATTCTCAAGCCTTCTGTCAGTTCTTGTCCTCTTTCATTCTTAGACGTATTTTGTGAGACCAACTTCATCAGCCAAAATTATATTAGGCTAAGTGTAGAATTTATTTTGTGTCATTTTTTATTAGCACATTTGTGTTTAAGATGTTGTGTATTCTTGCCTCATCTCACTTTTCTTCCTGTTTACAGTGTCAATAGCTAAACAAAATAGTCACTGCTCACTCTCCTCCTATAGTTTCTATGTCGTTCCTTTGCTCACAGCATTCTGTGCCTACTTACAGTATTATCCAATCTTTATTTACATAAATCCTATCTATCTTTTATATGCTAGTTCAAACTCCTTTTTTCACAACTCACTCTAACAGGAATATTTTCCTATTCTGTAGTCCCATAATATTTATTATTTATAAAAATTATTCAACAGAAATATGTTACCATCTTCTGTTACTGATATTTTGCTAATTATTGTTAAGTGCAGGACTCTTGGCTCTCCAATTTGAGTATGACTTCTCTCTTTCTTCTACAATGTTTTGTTTTGAGCTTTGTACATAATTGTATATAATATGTATATAACCATCATTCATTTTTAATAATGAAGTGATGGGTTATTTGAGCTGATATGCACCTCTCATATAAAATTTTCAGTAATCATATCTGAAATGAAGATTTAAATAGCCAGATTCAATGAACAAGCCGGTAGGTACATAATTATCATCAATAAATTGATTTTCTCAAACTTGAAATCTGAAAAATCAACTTCCAGTTCCTAAAATTCTCTTTGAAGCAAATGTTGAAGGTAGTTCTAAATGTTTGTGAAATTGTTGTGGTGACCATCTTGCATTTCTTCTATTTTTAGAGAAGCATTTTTAGAACATTATACATATATTCTCTTTCAAATTTATGTAACATTTGTATCTATAAGTGTTTATTAATCTAAAGAATCCAGTGTATTTACTTGAAAATGGGTTTTCTTTGGGTTGAAAAGCCAACCCACTGCTTCCAGAATAATTTGAGAAGCATCTTAAACATCCTTGGTTTTTGCTGTGCATAACTTGACACATTCTCGGGAAAATCGGGTTCTTGAAATATCTTCTTTTGGCCTCTACCAACTAGAAAACATTTGGTAGCTAAACCAGCAAATTTACTGCCAAACGGACAGGTAACTATCCTTTTGGAAGAAGAAGACAATCTCTTCACATGGTGAGCAGAAGAAAAACCCTGCCTGCCTCACTCTGGATAGTCACACCTTATTCAGAAATCCTTCATCAGAGAACTTCTTCTAGGGCTACTGTGGAATCTGTTTCTCCTTCCTCATTCCATAAATACTTCTGAAGTTTTCAGCTGTGGATATTTCATGAATTAGTTTAATCCACATCTTCCTTTCTGTCTTATTCTACCCTATGTCCTTAGGCTTTAGAGGTCATTTCATCATTTGTTGCTGTTTTTATTCTAAACAAGCCATCTTGAGCCAGACAGCCACAGTAATTTTATTGATTAGATATCTGAAGGCCATGAAATATCCACACTTGTCCCCTGCCAAGCTTTCCCAAGCACAAGGTTGATTCATATAGGGGAAATATGCTTCATTTAGTTAGATGATTCTGTTGTAGCCTCAGGTAAAATTTTTAAATATTTGCTTTTCTGTAATTTTAAAATTAAATTTTAAAATTGCCCTATGTTAGTTTAGGTTTCCTCATTTTTGCCTGAATTACTTTAATAACTTTTTAACTAGACTCCCTATCCCTAGTTATAGCCCTTTTAAATCCATTCTCCTCTTAACATGTTCTGTCAGATGAATCTCCATTTATTCCCCCATGCTATCTCCTCTGCCAGAATGGCTTCTTTCTACTTTACAGCCTGGAACATTCATCCTTCAAGATTCATCACTTCCCTTATAAAATTGACCATCTACCTCCCCTTGGCCTTTTAGCTCATCCTACTACTAATATTATTAGGCAAGTCAGTCATTTCCCATAACGTTGTCTACATGACTTTATAATATTTACTATAGCATATTTAATTTTTAACCCTGCAGAAAAATGGCCTTTGTCAATTTTTATTATGATAGAAAGAATCAGAGGATTTATAGTGAAACCTCTAGAAAGGATATTTGTTTTTAGTAAGATTTATATCCAGACTTCACAAAACCAAAGGAAGCAATTGGCTATTTAATGATCATCCTAAAAGAGTCCCTGTAAACTATAGACAAAAATGGTAGAAAATTCAATTGGACATTGATGGTTTTGAGTTTTACAGTTTGTTCATATGCTCAGCCTCACTGCACTCTATAACTCCAGCTTTTCATCAATAGCTTCTCTCCTGAGTTCTGCTTTATAAATGACCTATAATCTTTATATTTATTTGTACCAAACTTCCTCTTGACTGACCTGATTCTGTTATTGCTGACTCTGCTCATGTTTTACTGGTAAGGCCATGTGTGGTAATGGTATTCTCTTTAGTTATATCCATGTTCTATAGAAACCTTTCCAAACTAGCCTTTCTCTCTTGCCACTGTTCATCCTCTTAAAGAGGATTCCTTTTTTGGTTTGTTTTTTTTTAGATCAGGAAGTTGTATTTTTTTTTAGGAAATTGGATCTTAAAGCCATAAACATTGGCCTCAAAGAATGCAAACAAAGAAGGCTTCAACTGATCTTTCTATAAGATAAATTAAATATTGTTAGCCTATGTGGACAATCCTTAATTCTCCTAGTCCAGAAAAAGGAGATGAGCCTATGGCATTCTTTCTGTAATATACAGAGTAGGAAGAAAGAATTCTGAAGCAAAGAGGACAGTAGGGAAGGGGATAAAAGAGATTACATGCAGAATTCTTCATGCAGAATTCTGACATGCCCTTGGGTTGTTGCTAGTTTCTATTTACACACTTGAAAAGGGAAATGTGTAGGTTAGCATTCTTTCTTAGGAGGTCTAGGGTAATGATAGGCTGCTGAATATCAAAGTCACCTGATGTGCCTTGGTATTAGATACAGTAACAACTCCCAGTTTTCAATTCAATAGATCTATTGAAGTGGTATGAACTTAATTTGTAAAAATGGAGACCATAGTTTACTTCCACAGTGAGAATAGGTTGAAGAAAGAAATTTGTTTGCAAACTTTCTATTCCTATGGTCATTTACCGTATGAATTTACTGACCAAAATTACTGTAAACTGGGTGGTTTAAAAAATAGAAATTTATTCTCTCATAGTTCCAAATACCAGGACCTGAAATTGAAGAGTAGCAGACCATGCTCCCTCCCACAGGCCCTAGAGGAGAATCCTTCCTTTCCTCTTCTGGCTTCTGGTGGTTGACAGGTCTCCTGGTGGCCCCCGACACTCCAGTGTCTGTCTCTGTCTTCACGAGGCCCTCCCCTTTATTGTTTGTCTCTCTCTCTCTTTTAAGGGTACTTGTCATAGACAATTCAGGATAATATCTTTTTGAGATCATTAACTCAATGATACCTGCAAAGACCTTTTTTCCAAATGAGATCATATTCACAGGTTATGGGGATTAGGACATAGAATCTTCATTCACCCCACTACATTAACCTATGTGCAAAACAAAACTACACTTTCCATTCTTTCTCAGCTATCATAATATCTATTGGACATTATGTTCTATAACATTTCTGAGAGAAAATAATGATTTATTATATTTAAATTGCATTTTGTAACATTTTGCTACCATTTTAAGTGATACTACTCTATTCTCTAAGTTACATGTCTCTATTTACTCTAATAATATAATCATATCTTCCTAGGGTCATGTGGGTTTACCGGGACCAAGAGGTGCTGCTGGACAACAAGGGCCCCCAGTATGTTTTGAAAATACTCTTTGTAATTCTGGCATTGACAAAAAATTGATGTTTATATATCTCATTTTGTCCCTGCTTCATATGTGATTTACATTTGGTTTCCTGTTAAAGGGTGAGCCAGGTGACCAGGGTGAACAAGGACTAAAAGGAGAGAGAGGATCTGAAGTAAGTTGAAATTATTTAAGACAACTTGAAACTTATTGTTGGTTTGAGAAGGCACAGACATTTGTAATTTAAATGAACATTCACCCTTCCAGAGCAAGGATCACTGTAGGCCCCTAATGAGAGTGTTGGTCAATAATTGTGCCAAAACAGGATTATTGGTTATTTCATCTGTTTTGATTGCAATCCCAGTTTCCCTTTATCAGCAGCCTTTTCTGGCTTTGTGAAAATGGCCTAGAGTTGTCCAAAACAAATGGTCGCTCCTTGGGGTTTCAAGCAAAAATATCAATAATCCTTAAAACCAGCATTGAAAAGTGAAAACCTATCAGTCAAACCTATGTAGTTGTAATAAGGTTAAGGATAGAAATAGTTTGACTATGGGACACAGATTCACAATTGGTGTAAAATATTTTTTTCCATATGACAAGCCAATTATCTGTTATCAAACAAGCAACAAATGTATTAACTATTGCATTTAGACATGTCTTTTCCTGTGTACTGTTAAATGTTGCCTCAACCTTACTGAAGGTTATTGCCTTATAACTTGCTTTGTAATTTGTACCATCAGTTCATTGCTACCTTGTTTTTCATAGCATTCTGATTTCACTTGCTATTGATTTTAATTTCTTGAGAAAACATACTGTATTTTAGTAATAAATCAGGTGAAAATGGATAAAAAGCAATCAATTTGAGACCACATTTCTCCTAATTTGTTAAGTCTTCCTCCATACTTTGTGTTTCCTACTTATGGAAATAAGTAATAAAATTGGGTTGAATCTGATATTACATAGGTGCTCACTCACCTAAAGCCATTTTGAATAGTCTTGACTATATTCCAGTCTTGACTTCCTGTGAGCTTCCTTAATAAATAAGAACTAATAAATAAAAAATAAAAACATCCAATTGAAGGCAACCCTTAACAAGAAAAAATGCGGAGAGAGAAGGTAATTGTCCCATTTAATTGGAATTTTTAATACCCAAATTGGAAAGAATAGTGGAAAAAGCCTAGAACACTACTACTGCTTTCATTTGACTTCCTTATATTTGCATTAAGTGCCTAAGGGTACAAATGCTCTCCCAACTTTGAGTCTAAAATTTTTAATCTCTTACAATTAGTACTTTCATATTCTCAATATTTTTTTCTTTTTTGACATATGTCAGGAAGAAGAAATTTTTGAAATATTTGTTAGTATCTATTAAAAATTATGCCAATGCAATTCAAATATTCTTCTCAGACAACTACATTTCCAGCTGACATGGTCAGATCTCCCTTGGTATTAGAGCCAAAAATGCTGAGGAAACATACTTTAAATTCTGTATAATTCAAGGGAATTATTTCTACCCTGCTTTGGGCAATGCTGCCATACAGTTCAAGTTACATTAAAAACCCTCTTAGAATTTAAAGTAGTTATAATTGCTACAAGAATAATCATTGACCCTGTCTTACTCACTAGGGACACCTTCAGCAGCCAGGTGGATTTTGTCCAATTGTTGTCATCTTGTTTTTGCAAAGCTTCAAATTTGTTTTTTAGGGTTGCAAATGGCCCTTTAAAATCATCTGAACCACCCTCTCTTTTTCAGATGAAGAAATTTAAGTCTCAGAGAGATTGAGTTACCTAAGATCGCAGAATTAGTTAACAGAACCAAAGCTAGAAATTTCCTGACTCCCAGGGTTATATAAAAGCCTTCTATTACTTTGAAATCTTTTATAAATTAAGGAAAATATGATTAACTTAACCAACTAACTTATTCATTGGACTCTCATGCATGAGACAGTGGGCAACTATAAAGAAAAAGAGCAAGCCAAAGCCAATTGCACAACCACTACATTTTCAAAGACTTTTTAAATTCAAATATAGTGAACTGTCCTATAATGGCTTTCAAAGACTAAGACTCAAGCCAAAATCTTATTTTTCTTCCAAAACAAAATTCCAGATTCAGTGAATTGAAATTTATTGGTTAAGAAAAAAAAGAAGAGAGAAAGAGTAATTATTGTCAAACTCTAAATCTGTGTGTATTGATTGTAAACCTATCCTCTCTAACAAAGTTAGAACTAACAATGTATCAAGGTAACTGTTTTTCAGTTTCACTTAAATAAAAAACAAACAAGGGTTGTACTATAATGACACATTTTATATTCTTTTTTTTTTTTTTTGACACAGAGAAAGATCACAAGTAGGCAGAGATGCAGGCAGAGAGAGAGGGGGAAGCAGGCTCCCCGCTGAGCAGAGAAAGATGCGGGGCTCGATCCCAGGACCCCGAGATCACGACCTGGGCCGAAGGCAGAGGCTTAACCCACTGAGCCACCCAGGCGCCCCTATAATGACACATTTTAAAATGTCTTTTATCCAAAGAATTAGACTACCTTCTCTAGGAGCCTATAAACTGGTACAATCTCCATGAAAGGAAAGCTGTTTTAAGTGGATCTAATTTCAAATGGGCCATTCTGTTTTTTAAAACTAGCCAAACAAAAAGAAAGCACAATTTTATGCTTACTCTAAAGAATACATGTAAATTTATTTTCCTTTCCTATTATGAGAACAGAAAAGTCTATTTGTTCACTTATGGGGTACTTGATATTTAAATAAAGTAATATGAATAAGTTAAGTTTAAAAGTATCATTAGAATACTGTTTGAATTCTGGGTATTGGTTAAAGAGTGACTTTTTTTCCTTTGTAAGATAGCAACTCAGTCATGTACCAGCACCTTATATGACAAATATTTTCTTTGTCTTTGGCCCAAGACTATAATTTCCTATTGAAATAGACCTGCTCTGTATAAGATTAATGTTTAGTAATGTTTGGCTCTTAATTTGTTTATAAGTCAATAATTCCACTTTGAGATTTTTTTATGCACATTTTTTTTTAAAAATCAATGTTCTACGCTTTTTTTTCATTTATTTATTTTCATCATAAGAGTATCATTTTTTCACCACTTTGTTGATCTTTATGCATTTAAAATCTCAATTGTAAGACTAGGTTTTTTTCTAGCTGGCTTACTTCCTTTGAGTATGATCATAATAATTGTAATAAAGAACTCTTTCCTGAATTGAACATCTCAAAACAGCAGACTATAGTTTTGTTTGCTAAATACTTTTTGTCTTGAATAGACAGATTTTGCCTCAAGTGTCCTATTACAAGTAGCAAAATATAGTTTCAAAATGATTTTTATAGTCATACTTTCCCTTTCATGTTATTCTATAGGGAGCTGCTTCCTGTTGCCCATTCAAGTCTGAAAAACATTCTGATTTTCATGATAATAGACCCATACATGTAGATTTCAGTATACAACATTTAACTTCTCTGAAATAATCCCTAACATAATCATGATCCAAAAATGTAATCAGTCTATGATGATATGTGAATCTCTTTGTTTTTATTTTGTCATACAAACATTTGAAGTAAAACCCTTACTTATATGTGTAGTATGTCTGAACCATAAGACATAAAATCAGGTATACTAAAAATATAACTTTGTTTTTTGTGTTCTTTATAATAGAACTTAACATCTGTCCTGAGTGCCCAGCCTGCCTGGTGGTAGAAACCTAATGGGTTGGAGACAAAAAAAAAAAAAAAAGGAAACCTAATTGGTGGAAATCTAATCAATGAGTGCCTTTAACTCTAGCCACACAAATATCCTACATTTGATTTAGAGTTTTCCCTATTCACTCCCTTGTCAAGTTTATAGTTACATGCTGAGTAGCAGTGGTGGGGAAGAGGGATGGAAGGTGAGTGTGGTCTTTAGTCATCTGTCCACCCTAGTATACACTGAAATGCTCATCATCCATGTAGGTCCCCAGTTGCCATCATCCCACCATGCTGACATCTACCTTGACCCTTCCTTGCAGAAGAAGCTCTTCAAACCATGCTGACATGTATAGCTATTTTCTGAGTATAGAAAAGGTACAAAGTCTCCTTACATAGGCCCTTAACGGCATATGCTCTATTCTTGGCCCTGTGGAAATACATTCTGCTAATTCCTATACCATGCTAGGTGCTTGGGGAACTCGGACTTTCTCAAGCCCACCAGCCTACACATCTCATGCAGAAATTTCTACTCTATTGCTGACACTCAGTGCAGTTTATGTGGACTTCAGAATGAATACATTAGCCTCCCTAGCCATTGTCTCCGTGCTCAAATCCCCACACTTCTCTGAGGGTATCATTCCTTATACACACCTCAGGACATGAGGACAGAGTGAGGTGTGAAGGGCCCATCTCAGAGACTCCCGTCAGAGCCAAACAATCTTGCTTCTCTACGTTTCTCCAATTTGAAGATCTTTATATCCCCTTAAATAGGAAAAATTTTCTCTTACACTATTACAATTCTAAGTCTGTTCTTTATGGCAGAATGTATGACTTGCATTCTTTGTCAACTTGGTTTTTGATAATCAAATATAGACTTTAAATATTTAAAAATCAGGATTTTGCTTTTAAAAATATATTCTTCCCAAAATATTATATCCTCAAATTGTTACTCGGCCATGAGTTACAGAGGACTATTTTGAAATTCATAAACTAAGGAATAGTCTATTTTGAAAACCTAAAATCCAGAACAGATCTATTACTTTGCCTAAAAACAAATACTGTAAAGGAAAAAACACTCTTGTTAATATATCTGAATATTATCACAGTTCATATAATATTGAATGAGTGCTATTAGAGATAACTGAAATAACAATTTTTTCAATATTTAAAATCTTATTTATTTTACTTCCTTATTTTGTTCTAAAAGATATATTACATTTTAGAGATCAAATAATTCTAGGAATTGCATCTTCTTCAGCTAAGTCAGATCATCTACTGTTTCTTTTCCTGGTTTCCTTACCCTTAGAAGGACTTCATATTAGTGAATTTTTAATGCAAGTAAATTAGTTTTCCAAGCTGGAAGTAGAACTCTTATTATATATATCTCCCCATTATCAAATTCGTACAAAGTTGGATTTTTATTTCTTATAGAAAATGTCCTTGTTTTCCTATGACTGCATGTACTATTTCTTCTTGAAATGTTAAGATCATTTTCAGAGGATGTAATATGTTATAAAATTATTTACTTTGTTATTGTTGTCAACTTGAATCTTTGGCATGATTTACCTTCAAATTTGAATAACTTAATATCCCATTTTGGTGGAATTGTTCTGTTTGTGAGAACTTTCAGTGACTTCTGAGAAATGTGTCTGGTAATGACAATATGCTTCTTTTTCTTATTTGTGAACTAGGTCACTCTTTTCCACATTTTTCTTTTTAAAATAATTTTAGGATATCATCAGAATAATGGCATGATTCTCAAAGGGCAAAGTTCCTAACTATCCTGGCAGACCAGTTACTGCTGAATCAATTATGATTTAAAACATCTCACACATGGAAAAACAAAGAGTTCCGTGGGAAATAAATATCTTTTCTTTGATTCACAAGTATGTTCTTCTCTCTGATTCCAGATAAGCACATTTTAGGCTATTGGTTTATGTCTCTTACGACATTGTAAGTGTCTTGGGATCAGTAACTTTACCTTTGCATCTCCAGCACATACAAAATAGTCAATAAATGTTTATGAAATTAGTAAACCACTTAGCCACATTCTATGGGAAGACAAAGGCCCTATCTGAAAACATGAACATTTATCTGATAATATTCAGTTCCCTTTTAGAGCCAAGATTTAAATTCTTAAATCCTAGGATTTGGAGCTAGGTGGAAATTCATAGATTATCTGGTCAAATTATCTTGTTTTCAGATAAGGAAAATGGCTCCCAGGCAATCTCAGTGATGTATAGCTAGCCTCTGGCAGCACTGGCTGCAGAATCCCAGGCTCCGGTTTCTTTTCTATGCCTTCAGCTTAGCGAAGTTTATTAAAATTAACTGACAATTGTGTTTCACATTTTTAGGGTCCTAGGGGGAAAAAAGGAGCTCCTGGTCCTTCTGGGAAACCTGGGATTCCTGTAAGTAGCAGGCCCTTTTCATCTTTGTTTTTCTAAATAGAATTGGCAGCTTCAGCAAGCAGAAAAGTTTGGGGCCAATTATGACAAGTGTTGGATAAATCAGCTTGTCTTCAAAAAAAATTTAAGCCCAAGCTGGAACACAGAGGGAACAAAATATGACCGTTAGCTCAAAACCAGGCTTGCTATTTAAGTATAAGTCTCTGCAGTTGAAGGATGCTATTTCCCGGTGTTATGGAGCTCTCTCTGTGGACTCATCCTGCTCTCTGATCATAACTGAAAACAGGGAACTTGAAATATGACTAAATGATTAGTGACAAAGGTCAGAGATCCTCAAGCATGAATAAAAAGCATGAGCTGGATTGTACTTGAAGGACATATCCTTTCAGTTTCCTGGCAAACAGAACAGAAAGTCTTAGAAGAAAATATTTCGAATCATTTCATCACAGAACAAAGATTAATTTTACCTTAGCCATCAGTTTCCTCTGGCCAACCGAATTGTGTGTTGACTGGCTTATTAGCAAATACTTACTTCTTGCTGGTCTTCCATAGCCAAGGGCTGGATGGCTACTTTGGGTGGCCTCTGTTGGTTCAAAAAAAAGAAAAGAAAATGAAAATAAATTAAAAACACATACAGATCAGAGATTCATACAGATAAAATCCACTTGCCCAAGAGTAGAAATAAAATGTTCAGACCTTTATGCAGTCATATAATTATGTAGTTCAGAGTGGCAACAAAAAGAACCGTAATACATACACTTCTTGAGAAAGTAACAGGACATGAGGTTTTGCAGATGGTAAAATACTGTTGTATCATAAATTGACAGGTGCATATAGCTTACTTTTCTCCATAGCTGGAGAGAGCAGAGGCCAGGACAATGAAAAATATGGGAGAATTACCCTGAAACTGAAAAGCGTATACAGTAATTTTTCATAAACTTGGCATTTCTCTTTAGGGATTTAAAGACAGGTAGTTGGTCTGTTGAATACAAAAGGGAATTCAGGAAACAGGAAAATTTATCCTAGGGCAGGGTATTAAAAATGTAAACATCCCTCTCCCAAATATAAAGGTATTTATCACTTAAACATTTGCATAGCATCTCTCTATAATCCATGTAATTTTTGATTACCAAGGGTCTTCCTGGCCTACCTGGGCCAAAAGGCATGCAAGGATACCATGGAGCTGATGGCATTTCAGGAAACTCTGGAAAAGTTGGGCTACCAGGAAAACAGGGACTTCCTGTGAGTAGAATGAATCTCTTTTTACTTTTCCTTATTTATACACATCTCTTGGGTAGACCATATATATTTTGGCTTTCTTAGTTTTGATATTGGTTCAGATTAGCCAACCACTGGCCAACAACAAAGCTTATTGTAGCCAACGACAAAGTTGTTTTAGAATTGTGTTTATGATCTTCAGGGAATGTGTGAGTATATTCTCTTGGATATTTTATATCCAACGACTCTTATTATCAATAATACAGGAGGGCGCTGGGTGGCTCAGTGAGTTAAGCCTCTGCCTTCGGCTCAGGTCATGATCTCAGGGTCCTGGGATCAAGTCCCGCATTGGGCTCTTTGCTCAGCAGGGAGCCTGCTTCCCCATGTGTCTCTCTGCCTGCCTCTTTGCCTACTTGTGATCTCTCTCTATGTCAAATGAATTAAATAAATAAATGAATAAATAAATAAATAAATAAATAAATAAAACATGACATTTTTGCGCATATAAAAGCTTGTAAATAAGAACCATAATGAAGCAAAATTTTAACGACTACACAGCGTGGCTGTGTCTTGGGTTCATCAAATATCTTGAGCTACCTTTTGCACATTTAAGGGTTAGCAGTAACTCAGTGGAAATTCTGCCAAAATTCATTTTCCCTTTACTTACAGCCTCAGTATTTTATAAAAATTGTGTGACTATTTTCTGTGTTTATCAAGTGGTGATGCAATAATATAGCTTCTCCCTGATTTTAATGCAAATCTTTATCTAATTTATTTGATCAGAAATTTAAAAGTCACATTTTGTCTTCATTTAGCCATTTCTCCTCTTTCCTTCCCTAATGTCCTCATAATCCAGATTTTTTTTAAATCTAACTTGGTGTTTTCATTTGAAATATTAGAATAATAAACCATGTACTTTCAAGAACCCTGTAATATTTACTCTTACATTTCTGCTATTTGGATGTGGTTTTCTATGGACCTGTTTTTCTTCTGTTAAATACTAAATCAATCCTACTTGTTTATTTAAATGTAGCATGATACTAAACCTAAGCCCAAACCCAAACTAATATTCTTCTTTCACTATGATGACATGTCTCCCTTTAAAATAGTTAATTACTTAGTTAATTAATTAAATTAAAAAACTATGAGCTAGCCAGTTTCATTATTTCAGAAGTAATACAGCCAGATTCCATTTGAAAAGGTGAAAAAGAATTTTCAGATTCTATCTGAAAAGGAGTTTAAACATGGTTTCTATTTGTTTGGGAGGCAATATGTCAGAACATCAGAGCAACAGGTTAAGACCTAGAAAACTTTGATAGCAATCTGATGTCTTTAATTAAAATAGATATTTTATAGACTTCTGTCTGCCATTAACAACAGTCTGGTTGAAAGAGAATTTTCTTTCATTTGAGATCTCAGTCTTTAAGGGTGTTTATGCCCTGGATCCTCATTCTCATGCTGCTCTCCAGACTTACCATATACTAGTCTTAAAATGAGGTTGTGGGGGCGAGGGCTCCTGAGTGGCTCAGTCGGTTAAGCATCTGCCATAGGTCCTGGGATCCAGCCCTGTGGGGACCTCTCCTCTGCGGGGAGCCGGCTTCTCCCTCTCCCTCTGCCTGCGTTCTTCCACTTGTGCTTTCACTCTCTCTCTGTCAAACGAATAAATAAAATATTTTTTTTAAAAATGAGTTTGGGGATTTTTAAAACAATAGAGCATATTGAATTGGCCTGAGAGTCTTTTTATGGATTAAGTTTTACTGGGAAATGTTACAGTAAATCTTACCTTACTACTTTAGGTAAGATTTTGAAGGTTGAAAACAAAGAAAACCAGATTTCAAAACATATCATATTTCTTGCTGCTGAACACAAGTTTGATCATGGAGGTGGTGCATATGTGGATGGATGGTATAAAAAATGAGTTGTAAATACTACTAATAGGAAAGAGATTTATTTAATTACTGGGAAGAGGGAATCATTTCTTATCTGACTAATACTATTAATTCAGATCCTCATTCCTGATATGGATAATAGACACCAGGATGTGTTTAATAAGAATTTCAGATAATTCAGTATATTAGGTAATCATCAGACATTAATGACAGGTCAAAGTTATCAATTATGTTTTATATCTGTTTACTTAATGGTTTATGTGACAAACAACTTTTTTTCTGGCAATTATGTGACACCTGAATTTTCCCAGAAAGGGCTGAAAATTCCATAGAATGAAAACATTGACTTGGATTTCTAAAATATGAATTGTTTTCTAGGCATGAAAACAGCAATGTGGCAAGTAATTGTTACCTGCTGCTAGATTCTAGCCAAAAAAATAGACATTTTCTAACAACTCTACACTCTTCTTCAATAGTGATATCATGCTTAAAGGACCATAAGGTAATGACTAAGAGAAGGCCAATACAGGAAATAATCAGCATAAATAAGATACTGATTTCATTTGAGGCCACTCTAAGCCTTATTGCTAAAATCTACCATGCTGTTTTTATTGGCTGGATGGGTGAAGGATTATGCATGATGTCAAGTCACTGATTCTACATGGAACAGACAGGAATGTAGGGCACTTAAAGCCAGATTTTGAGGCTATTTGCACACTCAGGGCTATTCCAAAAGGCAGTTAGGATTCTAGAGTATCAACCAGGGCTGTTTGGTTGCAAATAACCAGACATGGATCTAGGGATTGCCCATATATGTGGCTTGCCCCAAATTTTGCCCACTGGGAGGATTTCCCTTTACTGATATCTTTCAGGCTTTAATGCAGCAGCCATTCACTTCTAGCGGGTGGTGACATTCAATGCTGATCTATCTACATATCAGATCTGATCTTTCCTTCCACCATACTGGTAAAGGTCCTTCTCTAGGCTGAAGGAACAGAGGTAAAGCAGTTGAGCAGGTATCATGGAAATCTTAGTTGGCTGCTTACATATTTTGTTTGCTCTCTCTCGACCTGGTAGTACCCAGCCGTAATATATCCCCTTTTCATTTAGGAGGAGAATGCTGCTGCTGCACATCCAATTTTATGATTCCGTTGATCAAATATCCCCTTGTTCATAGTGGGTAATTCAGGACACATACTCATTTAATGTCTTAAGGTTGGTTTTTCAGTTTTAACCAGAGCAAGTGTAGAACTGGATTCTAGATGGGAAATTACACATGACAAAGAAAGGCATGACTTATCTTCAAAACCTTATGGATAGAAGCTGTGATTCTGTTACAGGGGGTTACCAGAGGGTCCATACAGCATCTCTACCAGCCACAGATTCCTCTGTTATCATTGGTTACTATCGTTGTTCATCCATAATGTACAAATAACAAGGTGGCTTACATAGCATCCTGAATCTGCCATAAACTTCAGTCTTTCCCTGACCCCCAGTCCCCTGCCAAGATGTCCAAAATATCCTAGGTTTGGATTAGCCAAACCCAACTAAAGAAGGGTGATAATAGCAACACTAATGGGGAAGACTGTTTTATCACTGACGTTGTTTAGAATTGCCAGTACACAATGATGAAAAAAGTGTGATTGCTGTTTTAAAAATTCACTAACGACGATATATTCCCTTTCTGCTTGCACTAGGAGTGGGCTCTCTCCCATCTACATCGCCTTCTTATATCACTAACCAACCGCTAGAGGGTAAAGGAATCTGCTACAGCTTGGGGAGGCAGGGGTGGAGAAGGGCAGACACTCAATCTCAAAGACAAACAGAAAACATCCAACCAATTCTATTTACGTTCTCATTTATACATGGTCTATATCAGCGGTCCACTCTTGGTTATCAGAAACCTATACCTGATGAACCAAATGGATCTATATTTGTATGGCCCATGAGCTAAGCCAGTTTTTAAATTTTTAATGGTAGAAAAAAGTAAAAAGAAGAGGGTTTTGTCACACATGAAAATACATGAAACTTAAATTTCAGTACCCATAAATTAATTTTGTTGGCACACAGCCACCGTCATTTGTTTACATATAGCTGCTTTTGCACTACAAAGCACAGTTGAGTAGTTGCAAAGAAGACCAATGGCCTCGCAAAGTCTAAAATGTTTATTCTCTGGCTCTTTTACAGAAAAAGTTGGCCGTTGTCTGGTCTGTTTGGATTATCACACTGTTCTTATTCTATAGCTTTGTAATGTGTCCTTATATTTAAGAGAGCAAGTCCCCCTTCTTTATACTTCTGCCACATGCACATTTGGGATTAGATTTGTTGAGTCTCTCTAAAAACCTAACGTAAACTTGAACTGTCATTAGGTTTGCCTTGAATTTATAGATATAGTGGGAGAAAATTCATATCATTATGGTTATCCAATAAAGGAGATGAAATATTTATTGTTATCATCTTTATTGTGCTCTAATAGAAGAGCTCCAAAATAATAATGGCAAAATTTTTATAATGCTAATTATGTGCCAGGCACCATGATAAGTGTTGGACTATATTGACTCAATCGTTATAATCTTAGGAGATGTATACAATTATGATCCTTATTTTATACATGAAGAAACTGAAGTCAATTATACCTCAATTTTTAAAAAAATACATACCTACACACATACTGAGGTACTGAGAGATTGTCACTTTCATTGTCTCATAGCCACAAAAGCAGCCTATCTCTTTGCCTTTATCAATATGCAATATTGTCTCTTAATAAAGGCCTTGTGTATTACTTTACTTTCTAGTTAGCTGTTACTATTTTATTTTATTCTTTTATTTATACAATTATTCTTTTAAGATGTATTTATCTATTTTAGAGAGAGGTAGAGAGAGAGAGTGGTGTGGAGGGGCAGAGGGAGGGAGAGAGAATCCAATCACACTCTGCGCTGAGCATGGAGCCTGTGATAGGGCTCAGTCTCATCACCCTGAGATCACAACTGAGCCAAGACGAAGAATCAGATGCTTAACTGCCTGTCCCACACAGGCACCCCCAGTTATTACTAGTTTAAATGTTACTGATTCAGGATATATTCTATACAATTAGATTTTTAGAAAATTTCTAGTAGTTTCCTTTTGTGATTCTATTGGGTTTTTGAGGTAGATAATATCATTTTCAAATAATGGCAGATTGATTTCTTTCCTTACACTTACTTCTTTTTCCTTCCACATATGTTAGCAGGGACCTTCAATGCTATGTTGAACAGTACAGCAATAGTAAACATCCTTGTGCTGTAGATCTTAAAGGAAGCATCTAAAACTTTCTCCACTAAGAATATTTGCCATCTTGATTCTGTATTTCCTTTTCTAATACTGTCTTTTTTGTTTTTGTTTTCTTCTTTTTTTTTTTCTTTCTTGATTCCCACTGGATACGCTAATAATTTTATATCATATATACAAATATAATCCTTATTAGATATTATCATTGCTCAGTCATAAGGTTCAAATAACAAGGTAGCTTACATGGGAATCTGCTGTAGATTTCAGTCTTCTCCTGACCCCCAGGCTCCTGCTAGGATGTCCCATTAGCCAAACCCAACTAAATAAGGATGATAATAGCACTAATAAGGAGAACTGTTTTATCACTGACATTGTTTAGAATTGTTAAAAAGTCGCCCTTTCT
Source organism: Mustela nivalis (assembly GCF_964662115.1). NCBI lineage: Eukaryota > Metazoa > Chordata > Mammalia > Carnivora > Mustelidae > Mustela > Mustela nivalis. The sequence goes on along the minus strand of NC_139029.1, from coordinate 69,997,191 downwards.
TTTTTGGTGGATGTTTTTGTAGCAGTTTCACTGAACTTAAAACCAAATATGTATGTATTTAACTTTATTGATTGTTAAATATATCACTATCTGTATCTTCTCTCTAACAAAATAAGTTCTTGTGTGAGCTCGCATTTCCTTTTGTTTCTATACATTACTCTTTGCCTTTATCATTTTTTGATATTGCCTTGAATTTTGACTTTTAGGTTTTTCTTTTTAAAGATTTATTTATTAGAGAGAGAGTGTGTGCGTGAGCACTAGAGGAGGGATAGAAAGAGAGGAAGAGAGAGTCTCAAGCTGATTCTACATTGAGCACAGAGGTGCTCAATCTCACAACCCTGAAATCGCAATCTGAGCGAAAACCAAGTCAGATGCTTAACTGACTGTGCCATCCAGGTGCCCCTGACTTTTAGTTTTTATGCATTTACTCTTTCTTTTTATTTCCATTGCTTTTCTTTTTGAGGAATAAACTTAATTAAGCTATTTGATCACTATTACTTTGAATAATTTCTATAGAATCTCCTGAATTGGTTTCTATTATTATTTCTATTATTATTAATATTATATCTAATATTAATATATTATAATAATATATTATTATTAATATATTATTATATTTCCCCTAAAAAGTATTTCCAGTGTGGGTATGTGTAAGACAAACCTTCTGAGGCCTCAGTTGTGTAAAGATATCTGTATTACCTTCTTATATTTAAATGACACATTCAGCACTGTACTGGAGATTCTAATCAATGCAATAAAGTTCTAGTCAGGGTAATAAAAAAATAAAAACCCCCAGATTGAAATGGAAGAAATAAAACTGTATTTATTCACAGACAACATGATCATCTATATAGAAAATCTTCAAGAATCTCCAAAAAAATTTAAGTAAATTTAGCAAAGTTGCAGGATGTAAGATCAATATACAAATTTGAATTGTATTTTTATATACTAACAATGAACATTCAAAAAGTGACATTTAAAATACAGTACTTTTCAATAGTGCCAAAATGGGATAATTTGACCCCAAAAAAGTGCATACCTATATGCTAAAAACTATAAAGCATTTCTGACAAAAATCAAAGTAGACCTAAATAAGTAGTATATATACTATGTTCATGGGTCAGAACACTTCATACTATTAGGATGTCAATTTTGTCATGGACAGTATCTTAAAACATTAAACATATACCTGTCATAGGACCCAGCCTTTCTACTCTTATCCAAGAGAAATGAAAACATATGTCTACACAAAAACCTGCACATGAATATTTATAGCATTTATCTTTCTCACAGCTCCAAAACACCCCAAATCTTCGTTAAAAAATGACTGCCTGAAAAAACATGCCCCATATGTACAAAGAAATAATTAGTTTGCAATAAAAATAATAAGCTGTTGATAAATGCTACAACATGAGTGGATCTCAAATAAGCTGAGGGGAAAAAACCAGACAGGGGTGCCTGGCTAGCTCAGTAGGTTGAGCACCCAACTCAGTCCCAGCTCAGGTCTTGATCTGAGGGTCATGAGTTCAAGCCCCACACTGGGCTCCATGCTGGATGTAGAGCCTACTTGAAAAAAAATAATAAGACCAAAACAAGCCCATACTGTATGATTCTACTTATATATAAAATTCTAGAAATTGCAAACTAATCTGTAGTGACAGAAAGCAAATCAGGAATATCCTGGATGGAGTGCATATAGAGAGGTATGAGAATAAGGGCTTACAAAGGGAAAGGGTAAGACTTTTGGAGGAAGGGAGCAGATATATTATCTTGATTGTGATGATTGTGATGATCTTGATTGTGATGATGATATAGTATTCTGATTGTGATGATTGTGTGATTACACAAACATGTGAAATCCCTTATGCTGACTTATCAAATTATGTATTTTGCAATTTACCTTATGTTAATTACACTCAGTAAAGTGGCTTGATATGAGGGGGTAGGGAAGGAGAAGTAACACTGAACAATAAGTAGGAGTTAATAAATTAGGAATGATTATTGTGGGTGAAGAAAGCCAGAAAGGAATATTTTATGCAGAAACAGCTGCATATAAGAAGCTAGGAAGAGCTTGGTATGTTTGAAGAACCAAAAAAAGAGTAATAAAGTTCAATGAGCAAGATGTAGCCAATAAGCTAAATACCATTCAGGTCTACGGGAACCACATCATCATGCGTGTTGAAGGACATATTAAGGATATTGAATATTAGCTGAAGACAGTAGGACCCTATTGAGGAACTTTATCCAATTTTACATTTTTAGGGGACTCCCTTTGGTTTCATTATAGAAAATGAAAGGAGCAAGAGAGATGCAGGAGACTATTAGACTATGTATTGCAGTATTCCAGGCTACACATGTCCATGGTTTGGACTAGATTAGTGGAGTGGAAATGGAAAGAAGTGGGTGGATTTAGTAGTATTTAGGAGGTAGCTTTGATATTTGATCATGGGAGGTAAGGGAAAGAGAAGGATGTCAAGGATAACTTCCAGATTTCTAACTTGTGCAAGTTTCTAACTCAATGCATCGTAGTACCCATCACTAAAAAAAGCAAACACTGAAAGAGACCCAAATTTTATAGACAAGGTTATAAGATCCAGGTAGAGATATTAAGTAGGCAGTTAAATATTCTGACAGAAAACTCAGAGAGGAGGTCAGATATAAACGTGACAGTCATCGGCGTATTCAAATGTACTTAATTGGTCATGTTAAAAAGTAGATGAAATACTCTACTTCTGAATATTGAAGAGAATATTTACAAAAATGTTGACGGGGCAGTCAATAAGGGATGTTGGGAGAATCCAGAGACTGTCAGCAGTAGGAAGTGTTTACTGCCCTTAGACCTGAAAGGTTAAAGGAAAGAAATAATGTCAAGTTGAGACTCCAGTTGAGAGCCGGAGCTATTGGAAGAGGGACACCCCACAGGAGCTAGAGCTGAAAGTAACCCAGCCACTGACAGAACACCAAGGCCAGAAGGAAATGGGAGCAGTAAATGTAGTGCACCTTCCTCCTCTAATATCCTAGTGAAGTATATCCCATTGGCCAACCTCAACTGAAAGTCAAGAGAGGACAAGAGAATCCAGGTGATGCAGTCCATAAAGGTCAAATTCCCAGAACAAATAGCGAGATAGAGAAGGAGCAGTGAATAGATTTGGGGAACAAATGAAGAAAAACACGAATATAAGTAAACAATGGAAAGAAGGTTCAGTATCAAGCTGTGGGGAATGCCATCATTTAGAAGTAAGGTAAAGGTGGAAGAGGAGACTACAAAGGTGACCAAGAGGGAGTGATCATAATAGATAGGAGGAAAAGAATATAATGTCATGGAAACTTAGCAAAAAATATTTCAAGGAGTAAGTCATCAACTATAATAATCCTAAGAGATTGTGTTGCACATGTGTTTTCTTAATTTTATTTTTTTGGTTATTCAGCATCTTACCTCATTTTTAGCTTTATAAATGTTTGTGTTTACTCTCTGATCTTGGTGAGGGAGGCTACTTTTTTCCTTTTTCTTTTTAAAGATTTATTTTGGTGAGAGTGGGCAGGGGAAGAGGAAGAGAGATAGAGAATCTTTGAGCAGGCTCCCTGCTGAACACGGAGCCCGATGTAGGGCTTGATCCCACGATGCTGAGATTATTACCTGAACCAAAATCAAAAGCCAGATGCTTAACCCACTGAGCCACTGAGGCACCCCAGTAGGGGGCCCCTTTCCACAGAAGTCAAAGGCTAGACTCTCATCTTCTGGTTCCTTCCTGAAACAAGGACATAAGCCAATGACTAGGCCAAACCAATCATTATGTTCACCAAGACCTTTGGCTGGGGAGTCTGTGATATGCAGAAGCCAGGACAATAGAGACTCTGTTCTAGTGGCAGTGGCAGTAACATCAGTAGTACTCAGTTTCCAGGGGTGACACGAGTCCATGTCCAGCAGCTACTGTGATACACACTGCAGTGTCCAAATTCTGGCTGCCAAAACTTCCTTTATTCTGTGTATTTTCCAAATCTGGCTTTCTGGATTTACCTGTGATTTTAGGAGCCATTCAGTGCATTTTCAGTAAATTTTCCATTAAAATTTTCCAGAATTGGTTTCTGGTGTTTGCGTGTAAGGACCCTGACTAGTACCAAAATCTCAAAAAGATAAAATTATGCCATTATATTTTAGAATATGGAGGTCATCGTTAACTTCAGCAAATAGCCATTAGATTTGATTAGTAGGGGCAGAAATAGGATCGCAGTGCTTGAGGAGCGTGGACAGTGAAGAAATCAGATATTCAGGCAATTCAGTGGAGAAATTCGGCTCTGAAAGAGAAAGTAGGACAATAACTAGAGATGAAACTGAAATTAAAGTAGAAGTTATTTTGAAGTGAGAGAACCTTGAGCACATTTAAAAGCTAGGTGGACCGAGTAGAGACAGAGAGGCTGAAGACATAATAAAGAGAAAGGAGCATCTGAGTATGAATTAGTCGGACAATAAAACATGTACATTCTAGTTCCATTTTCAAAGCTATTCTACTTCTAACTGGGCCATCATTTTTGAAAAACAGATTCTGAGCTAGATGTCCCTTTATATAGGGCCAGTATAAGAATCTCATGGAATTTTGTGATGAAAGGAATAATGTTGAATATTGCTGTAGTATATCACCCAGGGCCATGAAGTATGAAGAATGGTATATGCTATTCCCATTGGTAAGCAATTTGGTATCAGATCATAATTCATCATCTCCTACCTTTAGCATTTTCAAAGAATAAGTTAGAAAAATTTCACATGCATACTTTGAATATCAGGATGTCATAAATATTGAAGTGTTTTGTATCCATCAAAATAAAAAAAAATAACTTTCCCTTGAGGAATCCTCTTTTTAACCCCAAAGTTTACACATGCTATTGGTATTTATGAATATGGAAATATTTTCTACAAATGTTTCTGTTTCCTGTAGAAATATGATATGAAATTAAAGTGGTGATGCTTTATAAGGAACTAGTCTGGTCAGTGACTTTAGAAAACAATGGCTAACTGGTAATTTCTAATTATTTCTGAAACTTATTATGGCAATAGAAAAACTAATTAAGAGAAAGTAGCATAGTCTCTAAATACTTGCATATTCCCTGGAATATTTTCAACAACAGATAAGGACATCTTTCCATTGGTCTTTTTTTTTTTTAAGTTTTTATTTTATTTTTTTAAATCATGGCACCATGGTGTTTCTTGGCTTACCTTTAAAGACTGCTGGATTTTTCCACTAAGAAAAATATTTATTCTAGGATTTCTAGCATTATGCAACTGCCTGATTTTCCTAAACAATGTTCTTTCTTTTTTTGATGTGGCCAAGGAGTTAAAGAATTCTTGGCATATTCGGTCCACAGTTTCAGTGTTTTTTCAAAGTCATGTGACTATAACTAAGGACAGTATTGGAGAGGCTCACAGTTGCCTATGTGAATTTCCTTCCGTATAAATGAGTGTTTTGAGACGAGTCAACTTAGCACATCTGCAGTAAATGAGTCTACCATTGCTGTTTTCATCGCTTTGGACTTCTGTAGTGCCTCAATCATTTATGAAAAAGGAAAACAACTTTTCCCTGCAAAGATCATAAATCTACTTGTCACCAAAATGAAGGCTTACTAGTCTTCTTATTTTTTATTGCTACAACTAATAAAATTGGTTATTGGAAGAGAGGGAAAGAAACAAACCTACCATCTTGACTTAAGACAAATCAAGGATTTTCAATCTTGACTTTGCACTTTGTAAGGTGAACACAGGCTTAAGTGTTATAGGAAATGAGATGCTTATCCTGAAAGAACATCGGAAGTCTTGAGTTTTCCACTGTGGATTGTGTCCAGTATAAGAAGGAAAAACACACTTCATCATCCAACTCACAGTCCAAGCACAGAGTAGCAAGACCACCATGGAAGCCTCTGTTAGGGACACTAGCAGGTCTGCCACCCACCTGTGGCACTCTCTAGCCTGTGAACTAGTCACACTAAAGAAACTTCTGTTTCTGAGAAAATACATTTATTTCCCCATGGTATTTTGGAGAAAGAAACACTCTTGTGTTTGCCAGATTTACATTCAGCAGATCCTGTCAACTCTTAATTATTAAAAGGGTGATTTCCAGTTATGGCTTATCCTGATTACTATTTTCTCCCTCTCCCCCCGCTACTTGTTTTGGCCCATTTACTGCTCATTAGGAACTCTTCCAGAACAGACAAAACACAGCCAGTTTGGCTGCTTATTAGCAACAAAATGAAAGATTTGCTGAAGGATGTAACTTTCCTAGTTAAATCTTCGGTGACTCCCCATCCAATGAAGTTCATACTCCTTGTGTAATGTTGATCTTCATGGTCTGACCTCTCTTTACATTTCTAATCTTCTATTCTGCCTTTATCCTCACATTTCCTATGCATTTCAGTCATAATGACAGCTAACAATTATTAAATGCTTACTATGTGCCAGAAATTATTCAAAGTGCTGAATATGTATGAAGCTATTTAATCCCACAAAAAAACAACAACAACAATTAAAAAAAAAAAAACGTAAAGTAGGTATAGCTATTATCTCTAGGGTACAGAAAATGAAGGTGAGACTTGGAGAGACTAAGCAACTTGCCTGAGGTCATATAGACAACAAACAATAGAGCCAGAATTCAAAATCAGCCAATCTAGATTCAGAACCTGTGTTCTTAATCACTATGCTATACCCATTCAGCTATGCTTAATTACTTAGATAGTCCCCCCAAATTCTGTATTTTTTTCTTACTTTCCTGTCTTTGTACATGTCATTTATGCCTTCTGCTTGGAAAGTTCTTTCATCTTTCTCTCTAAGTTTAGGATGAATAATTTCTTGCGCTTTCAGGACGTAATTGAACTGTTACCTCCTTCAGACACTCTTCCTTGAACTCTCCAGTCAGAGTTAAGCAACCCTGCTCTGAACTTGTATACACTGCTTCCGTCAGAGCACAATCATATGGCTGCTGATTACATATTTTAATGTCTTCCTGCGACAAAAGATGGCAAACTCATATAGATTCGGGGTTGTGTTTTATTCATCTTTGGAGCTCTAGCACTCAGCAGCCTCAGGCAATAGAAGAAGCTCAATAGGGGTGCCTGGATGGCTTAGCTTAAGCGTCTGCCTTTGGCTGGGGTCATGATTCCAGGGTCATGATTCCGGGGTCCTAGGATCAAGCCCCATATTGGGCTCCTAGGATCAAGCCCTGCATTGGGCTCCTTGCTCAGTGGGGAGTCTGCTTATCCCTCTCCCTCCCCCCAACTCATGCTCTCTCTCTCACTCTTTCACTCTCAAATAAATAAATAAAATCTGAAAAAGAAGAAGAAGCTCAATAAATATTTGAAGAGTGAATGGTCTTTGCATAAAAACTGTGACTTTGGAGTCCTGAATAAAATTAAGATGTGTCAGCTACTTAACATCTTAAGCTTCTCATCTCTAACAGGAATGTAATAACACCTACCTCATATGGTTCGTATGTGACGTGTTTAGCTGACTACATGCCCTTATTGCTCTTAATCATCTTCCCATAATAATAGATACTCATGGTTAAGCTAACGTGCATTCATTCAACATATATTTGTTCAGTGCTTATTATGAGCTAAGAGTTGGAAAATATAGCACTAGACAAGATAGACAAAGAACTGCCTCCATGAAACATAAATGTCTGCATTGAAATGTCTGCAAGAAATGTCTGACATTTGCCCATTTTTTAAAAAATATTTTCTTTACTTATTTGGCAGCGAGAGAGAGAGCACATGCAGGGGAAGCATCAGGCAGAGGGAGAAACAGGCTCTTCCCCTGAGCAGGGAACCCAATGCAGAGCTCGATCCCAGGACCCCTGGGATCATGACCTGAGCTGCAGGCAGATGCTTAACCAAACGAGCCACCCAGGCATCCCAACATTTGACTATTTTTGACCTAAAAAAAAATAAAAATAAAAAGAATTCATAATGTACTATGAATCAGCCCAGTAATTGATTAGTAGTCCGTATATAAAGAAATCTGGAAATTCCAGCTTGTGGAAGAAAGAAATACGGTTGTGAGATAGAGCATGTGGGAGATAGATTACAGATGGAATAGACAGTGCAGGCCTCGTGGAGGAGGTCGCACTTGGGTATAGTGAGACTGTATCTCCCTTGAGAAGGTGACACTGAGCCAGGTCTATGAAGAATGAGGAGCAAACACACTCTGTGAAGGAACCAAAATGGAAAAACCTGCAGTTAGGAAAGAACTGGCATGTTCACAGGATTATCCGAGGATCAAGTAAGAGAGTACGGGTATAGATTTGTTATTTTTGAAATGAAAGAGGGACATTTATTTCTTCATAGTAGCGTGAGCCTGGACATGTCTAAGATCCAAAGTATAATGAAATAATCCTTTTTTTAGTCCCTGTCAGTCCTATGATTATAGGTGAAGTTCTGAGTAAAGGAGATTTCATAAGGCACATGAATTTTGCCCAATATTAGAGTGACATTTGCACTGTCCATTTTGTAAGACCACAGTTGTTCTAATGGAAATGTATAAATAATTTCTGTGAGGTAATACAATGTTGAAATGCCTGTATTCATTAAGGCTGAACAAACTTAGTTTTGTACACTCTCGGGAATAGACATAAGTCAAGCAGACCTGACTTGTCTCCGCTGCCCTGTGACTTGTCTCAACCCTGCTCCAAGTTCCATAAGCCTTAGTATGTTTAGAGATTCAAAACTAAAGTCCCCTCCTGCCTTTAGTGTACAGCTCATTCATAAATTTTATTTCCAACGTTTGGCCACATTACTTTTGACTGACACTGAAAGAAAATGTTATGAATGCTACATTATTTTTATATAATATAGCCTTGCATATAATCACCTAATAATTATTATCCCACATTTTTTAACAGCCAATTCTTTCCTGGGGGGATATATTTAGTAAACCAAATAAAATGAGAAATTCTTACTTAAACAGAAGTGGTTTTAGTTGCTTGGAGTAAAGGAAGCAAAGCATTACTTTTATAACTCATTGGTTTGCTGGCTTAACAAAAAATGCAGTACTTATGTTGCCTAATAATGCAAAAAAAAAAAAAATTACGGCATCATACTTGTTTTTTTGTACTACAGTAAGTAAAGTAATTTTAATTGCTATTTTCTCCCATAAATATGGGAGAAATATGGGAGAACTATTTATATAGTTTATAACTATATAAACATAATGGTATGAGCACAGAGGATGCTTGGAAGTAGGGAAAGGAAAAATCTTTCTAGCGATTTTCAAGGTGCTACTTTAAAGAAAAACAATTAATTTGAAGTTTAGTGTCATTTTAAACTTATCACTCTGCTGTTGAGACATCTATAAAATTAATATTAAAAATATTTGTCTTTTCATTCAACATATTTTAAAGATGGTTTTCCTTTGTTAATCTACTTTAAAATGTGGATTTCTATTTTTGCCTGTACTTAAAAATGTGTATTTGTTATTTATTCCTTAATATATTTGTTTCAATTCTAATGAAATTACAACGTCTAAATTAAGGGGCCTAGGAAGTAACAGAGTGACATTCACTTTATGTTTCACTATTATATATAAACTAGTCATCATTGTTCCAAAATCTTTCTCTTTCTGTCCTCTGAATGTATACAGATAACTCCATTTTCCGTTCCAGATCTTCCCATTCAATTCCAGAAAAACATGTACATGCTTATGTATCCTTCTTTCCCTCCCCCACAGGGAAGTCAAAGTCTTATTTCCTTCACTGACATCAGTTTAAATAAAACAATACAACCATATTACCATATAGTTTCTTTCTTTCTTTCTCTTTCTTTCTCTTTTTCTTTTTTCCTTTCTTTCTTTCTTTCTTTCTTTCTTTCTTCTTTTTCAACCATTATGGTTTCTGATACACAAAAGACACTCAGTAAAAATAACTCTTGTTGTGGCTGATATTGTTGATTACTGACTGACCCAAGCAGTCATAAACTTCAGTTTAGACAAAATTGATACTTCCTGCAGAGTTGAAAACCAATTTAAGAGTACAGACTTAAAACTACTAGATAAATAAATTTTGGAGATCTAATGCACAACATAGTGATTATAGTCAATGATATCATATTGTAAATTTCAAGGTTGCTAGCAGACTGAATCTTAACTGTTCTCAGCACAAAAAAGAAATTATAAACATGTGATATAATAAAGGTATTAGCCAACATTACTGCAATAATCATATTGTAATAAATAAACACAAATGTACCAAAATATCACTAAGTAGGCTTTTAAATTACATAATACTTTATGTCAGTTAATGTTAATTTAAAAAAAAAAACTTATTCAGCAGGGAATCTAACCTCCATCTGAGGATAGTGGAAGTTTCTAGCCATGAGACATCATGTACTCTTATCATACTATCAACTTTTTTTTTTTTTTAACTCAGGTAAACTGTTCATTGTTTTAGCATCTCTGAACAAATTAAATACGATTTTATTTCTTTTAAAAATTTTCCCAGAATGACTTACTCTTTGCTGATTGGTTTTAAATAAATCATTTAGAAGACACTGGAAAGAATGCTTAGGCATTAGCATCTGTTTCTCTTGAAAGTAAAATTACTCATCCATCTTTGTGTTCACAATAAGAAATATTTGTTCTCTACTTGTATGAGACATTGTTTGGAACTTTGTGCAGAACACTCTGCTACTATCCTCAAATTTCTCTCTAAGAAACCAACATGAACAGTAAGTGACTTGGAACATATCCAGTGTGCCCTGTTAAATGTGTGATAGCACTGCGAGTAAAGTTTCTAGTTTTCAGTTAACCTTGAGGACTAGTCTTAGGGTTCTTTTATTCTCAGCTAAAAATACCTATTGAATTTCTGGAGCATTCAACAAGATCTGAATGTCCATTGTCCATGCATCACTGGAAAGATATATATTTTTTTCCTGTTGGTGAATAAAGGTCTTTAAAAAATTGCCTAAAATTATAAGTGAAGTGCTACTCTATTAGAATTCTGGAATGTTGAGGTATCCTAAAATTGTCTCAGGTAATCTGTCATGTGTTATCCTCTCCCTGTGGCATCTATTACCTCTGTAATACATTCAAAGGTAGGATATTCACAGCCTTGCAAGACAATCCACCTTTCTTTCTTTCTTTTTTTTTTTTTTAAATCCTTACACTGATCTGCTTTCTACCTAGTTTATCTCTGGAACTAAGTCTATATATTGATCTGAGTATGTATGTTTTGTTTTGTTTTCCCTTGCTTACATACCTTCCTTTTCTTCAAGTCATTGGTTTCTTTGGATTTCTCACCTGTTTTTTTGTTTTTGTTTTTAAAGATATTTTTAATTTATTTATTTGACAGACAGAGATCACAAGTAGGCAGAGAGGCAGAGAGAGAGGGGGAAGCAGGTTCCCTGTTGAGCAGAGAGCCTGATGCGGGGCTCGGTCCCAGGACCCTGAGATCATGACTTGAGCAGAAGGCAGAGGCTTAACCCACTGAGCCACCCAGGTGCCCCACCTGTTTTTGTTTTTAATGGGGAGGACAGTGTTTATCAGAATTCAATTTTTGAGACTTGCCTTTTCTGTAAAGTCATATTCTTTTTAGAGACCTGGCCATTGGTATAACAGCTGTCTTCACTGAACATTTTTGAAATTTTATATCCCAGAGTCTCAGATGACTATGACTGGATTTGCTTTCATTTGCATTGATGAGTTCTAAAATGACACCATGTCACGAATCCAGGATTTGTGTGGCAAGAGGAAAGAAATAGGATAAATTACATGAATTCGGGGTTCTCAAGTTCATGTGGCAAGGGGAAGGAAGTAGAGATTAGTGCACTTGGATTAATGATGCAAGCAACATGGAAGAACCATACCACCTGAATCTTAAGTCCACAGTGCGGCTCTCTTTCTCTTTTCTATTTGCCCAACCCTGCTTCCTCCTTCTCATTCTGTCTCTCTCTCTCTCTCTCCCTACCTTTCCCCCTTCTTGCTCTTTCCCCTACTGTACTTCTGTCTTTATTTCTCCCCTTCCTTTCACCTTTTCCCAGTGAGGATTTTGTCCTCATAATTGTTCCTTAATGTATATTGAGAGCCATTAACATAGAGAAATGGTAAGAGATAAAAAAAAGTCAATGTAGATTGGGACAAAAAAAAAATGTTTAGAGATCAATTAAGAAATATGAACCTATATCCTGTAGGTATCCTGTAGGGGTCTTCCTGTGAGTGCCCAGCATAGTACATGGCACCTAGGAATATAAAAATACATTTTCATTCATTATTTTAGTCAGCTTTGTGATCATGAAGAAAATCTACCTGGAAAAGGTAAATCTTTAACTATGTTGAATTATTTACCATAAGTAAAAGAATGAAAAGGTATGTGATGATATAATTTGGAAGAAATAACTTGGGGAAAAAAGGAATAATATTTCAGTATTATATTCAAAATCAGCTTTATCTTTAGATCTTATTCTCCAAACCAGGCGTTCTACAGAAATGACTCTATTTTATTTTTAATATTTTATTTATTTATTTGACAGATAGAGATCACAAGTAGGCAGAGAGGCAAGCGGGGATGGGGGACAGGGGGAAGCAGGCTCCCTGCTGAGCAGAGAGCCCAATGTGGGGCTGTATCCACGACCCTAGGATCATGACCTGAGCTGAAGGCAGAGGCTTTAACCCACTGAGCCACCCAGGTGCCCCATTTTTTTTTTTTTTAAGAGACTCTATTTTTGACGAATCACCTTTCCTATCACATTTGTGATAGGGCAATATCTTTATCTTTAAGGGCAATATCTTTATCTTTTATTTTTTTGAGAGAAAGCATATGTGAGTGGGGGGGAGGGAAAGAGGACAGGGAAAGAGGATTTCAAGTAGGCTCCATGCTCAGCACAGAGCTGGACACGGGATTCTAATGCAGGGCCGGATCTCACAACCATGAGATCATTACCTGAGCCGAAATCAAGAATCGCACTCTTAACTGACTGAGCCATTTAGGTGCCCCAACAATATCTTTATCTTGTGATCTTGTTCTAACCTACTTTCTCAGTAATGCCTTTTTGATTAACACCAAAGAAAATTTCCCCTATTCAGGACCCCTGTAAGTATTTGCTTTGTATCTCTCTTTTCATCAGAAAATCTTTAAAATATTTGTTTTTATTATAACTATTTATATATTACATTTTATAATGTTTTTAAAGATTTTTTTTATTTATTTATTTGACAGAGAGAAATCACAAGTACACTGAGAGGCAGGCAGAGAGAGAGAGAAGGAAGCAGGCTCCCTGCTGAGCAGAGAGCCCGATGCGGGACTCGATCCCAGGATCCCGAGATCATGACCTGAGCCGAAGGCAGCGGCTTAACCCACTGAGCCACCCAGGCGCCCCAACATTTTATAATTTTTAACTTAATTTTAAGCTTCTTGAAAATAAAAGCCTTATTTTATTTATTTCTGTATTGCTCATAGGGCTTCCCATGACCTTGCTTTCACATAGTGATGTTCTATATTATAATCTAATATTTGCTGAATGCCTAGAAGAAAGATTGCACAACCCAGTTTAGTATCCCAGGAATCAACTCAAAAAGTAGCAGTCATCTCCTAAAATAGGGGTTGACAAATGGTTTCTGTAAATATTGTATTTTGGGCTTTGCAGGGCAGTAGGCAAAATTGAGGTACTATTTAAGAACTTATATAATGAGAAAAAATAGATTTTCACAAAATTTTTCTTTATGAAATTGAAAATATAATAATTTAGTACAATTTTTTGTAATACAAGCCAACTTATGAGAAAAAATAGAATTATTTGTGGGAGGAAAGATAGCTTATTACAGTTCCCTATCATCAAAATTTTCTTTTTATTTGTTAATGCTGACTTATAATGAGATTTTACACATTTTCCAAATTTTATCTTTGAAAATTCTTTTCATACATACAAGTGCTGCCAAATTCATGAACATATGATTTTAATTGTGCATATTTGTTGCTTGGAAGGAATTTGTAAAATTCTGTTAGATTCTTCTCTTGATTATTTGCCTTCTAGCATGTCGTTACGTTGTATATTAGCATTTCCAGTTGATGTTAGGTGGGAACTCCTCCACTGCACAGTTAAATGGATTTTGAGGTATAGAAATGTCTTGCCTCTAGTGCTAAAAAATGCTACTGAAAGGAGTTGAGCTCAGAAAATCTACCCACTGCAAATTTGTATGAGAAATGAAGATCTGACTTATTGTTTTAATTTTTGACATCACAGGAAATGTATAAAGTCGCTTGATGTTACTTGTGATTAAAACATTAGTTGTCATCAAAATGACTCTGGCACATGGGGTGCCTGACTGGCTCAGTTGGTATAGCATGTGACTATTGATCTTGGGGTTTTAAGTTCAAGCTCCGTGTTGGGTATAGAGATTACTTGAAAGAAAAAAAAAGAAAAGACTTGGGTCACCTGGGTGAGTCAAGTCAGTTAATCATCCAACTCTTGATTTTGGCTTAGGCCATGATCTCAGGGTTGTAAGACCAAGCTCTGTGTTGGGCTCTGTGCTGAACATGGAACATGCTTAAGATTTTCACTCTCCCTCTGCCTCTGCCCTCACCCTTAAAAAAAAAAAAAAAAAAAAAAAGAAGGAAAAAGAAAAAGAAACAACTACCAAAGTATATGCTTCATGTATAGGCATTGCAGCAAAATCCAATTCCTAAACCCGTTCATCATTTAATAATAGAGGTTGAGGGTGGGCATTTCAATCTCATTCTCAGAATATCTCAATAAAACTTTATCCCTGCCGAGCCATCAGACTGCTGTGTGATAGAGAAAATTAGGATATTTGGTTTCTGTTTTCACAAAAAATATCACAAAATGGATGATGGTTGCCAGAGTCAGTGGAATTCACTATTGGCACTACTGGTTCAATAACACATGCTAGATGAGTGTTTTCCTCAGTGGACCTGATGGTGGATAATACAGTGAACATCCATAGCTTTAAATACACTACATTTTCACAACTTTTGTAAATTTGTTCAATAAATATTTTCCCAATGCATTGCTATTAGTTTTTATTACATTTTAGCAGATTCCACTTGAGGTTGTACTGATTCAGTGTTTTAATTTTTTTTCGAAAATATTCTCACCTATAGTCAATCTGCAAACTGTTCATGTAGGTTAGCTCTTCAGTCACTTCAACACAGCGTTGGATCCCCAAATCAACAACTGAGTAGTATTGGTAACATCTGTTGATTCATCAAGAGGCAAGGAAAACCAATGAAAAGCATTTGCCTTGTTTTTTAAATGGCTATTGAAGCTGCTCCAATGTCTTTACCATTTCAGGCCATTGTTCTTGCCAAAAGGTAATAATCTTAAGCAAGTTTACTTTGAGGACATGATGTAAGTCATATCACTAAGTGATTTTCCATGCTGGGCTAACAAATAAACCACTCAAACTTTTTTTAAATTCTTAATCTTTTTTTAAATTGAAACATATATAAGGGACATAAAATATTACATTAGTTTCAGGTATAAAGCATAATGAATCAATATATGTGCATATTGAAAAATGATCACCACAGTAGGTCTAGTTAATAGCCATAGAATATTTTTCTTAAGGAAACATTAATCAGTTATTAGAGTTGTCATGCATACCCAGAATATAATACAGAAAGTTAGAATATAACACACATACTTTGCACCTCGGCTATTTAAGTCAGAAGGTACTGACAGACTATACTGCCTCAGTACTTTCATTTTAAATACCTCAGACCATTACATTAACTGTAATTAGAGACTTTAGGTGAGTCAAAATATTACTTAAATATTTCACTTATTTGGGAAAGAAGCCCAGGATAGGTCTCAAACCCGGGTAGTGTGGCAACAGCAGCCTTTCGGAACACCATCCCCTCCTAAATATACTGAGCCTCTGGATGGATTTTTAGGAAATACCCCAATTTTCATTTCTTATTTCTTAGGGCACCAGAGGCAGCCCAGGAAGAACAGGACTGGTTGGGTCTCCAGGTCCTCGAGGAGCCAAGGGGTCATCAGGCCTCCCAGGAAGCCCAGGCGTCCCAGGCCCAAAGGTATTTTAAAGTTTTCTTCTGATAGATGAGCAGCACCATTGACAAACATCTTGTCCCTGAGTTCATTGGCTAGGTCACAGGATGGTAAGATTAATGGTTTTAATAAATTTGACCAATAGTAAAAACACATTAGGAAGAAAAAGAAAGTGTGTGGCCTGGACATTCTCCTCTCCTGTGATAAACACAGTGCGTATAATTGCCAGAACAACTCATTAATTCAGTATTGGCAATGCTTTAAAAGATGCTCTTTGACTCATTCTGTTTCTTCTTTCCTGTCATCCTCTGTCTCCTCCTAAAAAGAGAAATCTTATTACTTCCAGATACATACTTTCTTAGAAATACTTCATATTCCTCTGAATCTGAATCTACCCAACAGTTCATAAATCTGATTAGGAGTAGAGCTTATTTCTTAGAGTCAAAGTGATCATCTTTAAATCTTGCATTAACACTCATTGAATGGAGTATTGTACATTCAATAAGGCTTT
This sequence comes from Mustela nivalis, assembly GCF_964662115.1. Taxonomy (NCBI): domain Eukaryota; kingdom Metazoa; phylum Chordata; class Mammalia; order Carnivora; family Mustelidae; genus Mustela; species Mustela nivalis. Next base: position 69,980,684 of record NC_139029.1, on the reverse strand, counting down.
CTAAGCAAAACCTGTTTTAGAGCTATCTCAATGCAGAATTAACCCCTACAACCAAAAGATGACTCCAGTGTCTAAAGCAATTTTATAAAAGCCAGGGATTAAGATGTTGGCACCCTCATCGTTATCACCTCTTAATTTGATTTTCATAGTTTCAGTTCTACAGAATGTTCAGGTATTCTGACCCATACGGGTAAACTGGAAATGACTCATTCCTTTCCACCAAAATTCAATATAGTTGACCCAGTGCTAAAACCAGAAAGTGAAATAAAATTCCTATCTCTTAAGTATGACCTGACAATAAGAAGGATCTGTATTTGTCAAGTCCCAAAGCTGTGTCTTTGTTTCCAGACAGTGAAGGATAATATGATAATCTTAAATAATCTTTGATCAAAATCAACCAACCTTCATTTTTTATTAACCTAACTCTAAACTCCTCCTGATGATTATTTTTAGAAGTGGTGTGAAAGATATTACAACTTTCATTTCAAAAAATAAAATAAAAATGAATTTAGAAAACCCTTAACTTTTACAAACAAAACAGCAGTGCTTAAATATATTTTTAAAGTGACATTTGAGGAGATGAAAGGAATATATATGAAAGGGAACCTTGGGAAACAAGTACTAGAAATTTCTTAATGATAGGATTGAAAAGATAACCATGGTAAAAGCCAAGGTTCGCACACTTCAGGAGACCCTGCTCAATTTCTGGTATCAGCTGAATCATCTCTGTATGGTGAGGAAAACACAACAAAGTAATACTGATTCAAATAAAATACAAATTCCATGATATATAAACACCCCCCACACCCACACCACCTCTCACCATTCTCTCTTTAGCCCAACTGTCCTTCCCCTTTCCCTCTTTTTTCCACACTTACGACCACATCTCTGAAATTTCCTTTCCCCACTGTTACGCCTCTTGCTTATTATAATCAAACATTACTTGTGTGAAAAATATTGGTAGGGAGAATGACCAAGCAGAATTTGATTTCCCCAGTGCCTTGTACTTTTGTCTAAGGATGGACCTGTATAGGGGTTTCATTTAAAACACAGTATGCTTATAGATTCTAAAGTCAAAATCACCTTTTTTTTTTTGTCCATAGGGTGAACAAGGGCTACCTGGTCAACCTGGAATTCAAGGTAAAAGAGGTCACCGAGGAGCACAAGGTGATCAAGGACCATGTGGAGATCCTGGTCTGAAAGGGCAGCCTGTATGTGCCAACTCAGAAATTCACTAAGTATTATTATTTTACAGGCCAGGCCACCATTGCATAATAATGATTATCCTATCCATTCACATTGCAGGGAGAACATGGTGTTCAAGGTTTGACAGGTTTCCAAGGATTCCCAGGCCCCAGAGTATGTTTACACATTTTCTGCTATTCATCAGAAAGATGTCGAAATACCAGTATTTAGTCTCTGACTTGAGTCTTTGACAACCTATTTCCTAATCTGCAAAATTTCCGTTCGTAGAGTTACATATTTGAATTTTGAAATTGAATATTAATATAAAATTTTACATAGGTATATATTTTCCTACCAATTTTAAGAGTAACTCACCTCTGTCCCCTCACATTCCATTTTCACAAGCATTTTATTTTGAAAATACAGCAAAGTTGAGAGAATGAGTAAAAATCCATATACCTCTTACCTAGGTTCCACCATAACTTTTTACTTGACTTGCTTTATTGTGACTCTTATCTAACCCCCTCTCCCTCTCTGAATTCATTTTGGCACACTTCAAAGTAACTTGCATAGTTCAGAACAATTCCTCCATAGTACTTCAGCATGAACATCATTAACTAGCCGTTTAATTAACGTTCCATTTTTTAAGAATCAACTCAATAGATTATTATAAGATTACTTCACTTGTAAAATGTTCATATAGAACGAAAGATTTTGACTTTTTATTTTTATTCTATTTTTAGGGTCCTGAGGGAGATGCTGGCATTGTTGGAATATCAGGTCCTAAAGGTCCTATTGGACAGAGAGTAAGTGTAAAGTCATTCTACTTGCCGGGAGATTGTGATTCTTTGCTTATTTTAGGAATTAGCGTTAAGAATTCTAAAATTAATATACTCCAAATTAAGAACTTAATAAAATTACTTTAAAGATAGAAACTCAAGGGCGCCTGTGTGGGTCAGTGGGTTAAAGCCTCTGCCTTCGGCTCAGGTCGTGATCCCAGGGTTCTGGGATAGAGCCCCGCATCAGGCTCTCTGCTCAGCAGGGATCCTGCCCCCCCCATTTCTGCCTGCCTCTCTGCCTACTTGTGATCTCTGTCTGTCAAATAAATAAATAAAATCTTAAAAAAAAAAAAAAAGATAGAAATTCAGTAGATCCCATGCAAATGTTCTTAGCCTTTTTCACTTCATATATTAATTTGAGCAAAAGACCCTAGAGACCACCCATCTTCCCTGTTCTTAGTTTAGAAAATACATATCAGAATTAATGTTGATACTGAATAATGTATTTATTGACTCACATTAGGAACAAAAACATAAAGCAGTTTCGTGTTATATGCATTAATGCAACCAGAGACCAGAGACCACCCCCATGCACCACTTGGAGGAGGCTTGTCTAGGACCAGAACTCCTCACACCACACTTTGAAAAATATTTCCCAATAGCTATGTTTTCCCAACTCAGGGGTAGCTATCCCTGGAGAGTGATGAGGAACTGCTTAAAGAGTTACAAAGGTTGGTGTCTGAAGAATTCCATTAGCTATTTAGTACTTAGAATTGCAAAGTGTAGCAAATATAATAAGTAGGGATAGATAAGCCATCAGCAGTTACTGGTTTTTGGTTTTTTGTTTTGTTTTATTTTGCTTTTTGTTTTGTTTTTGCTTTCATTAACCAGTCTCCTGATTGATGAGATGATCTGTAAAACTGGGAGAAAAAAAAAGCGATAAAATGTCGAACAGTGGTTTGACTGTAGCAGTTGCACCCCCTTGAGTAATAGCGACTACAGGGACAAAGGTGGAGACAGCAAAGAGAAAAAGGAAAGTGGTCCAGAAGCAGGAGAAAAGAATCTCGAAGAACTTTACAGCTGAAAATCAGTGTCTTGTGCAAAATATTAAATGAACAGTCAAATTTTTGAAATCCTACACTTCTTCTCCAACTCTTACAATAAATTATTTTCAGTAACACAAAGGGCAATGTTACCCTGAGATATGTTTAAAGACCCACCTCAACATTTCTTCAGGTGCAAATTTATTAGTTATTTTTATGATTTCTGAAGAACCGTGGAAAGTTGGTGCTTTTATATGAGCCCCAATTCTTGATTATGCGCAGGTGAGTTATATGTGGAACACCTCCTCTCTAATAAATACTGCTTTTAAGTTCTTACATATATTAAGTTCCCTACTAATTAAATCCCTTCATTGTAGTTTTATTAAGCTTTCTCAATTAATTAGTCCTTTCTTGATATTTGGCTGCCTGCCTAACATCTGTCCTAAGCAGAATCTTACTAGGCGCTGGGTTTCTTCTGTAGGCCAGGGTCTGAGTGCTATCCTGCTTTGCAGCTCCAGAAATTTTATCAGTTCACCAATAATAAAGTTCTGGTAACTGCTCATGAATATTAATTTATAATTGCAATATCTTTTACTGAGTCATTATAAATTCAAGTGAAAAGTCATGATAGGCTAATAACTTAGCAAAAAAAACTATTATTACCAGTGTTCAGTCTGTGTCCCTTCTCTCATTTAATCCTGATAAAAATCCTGTGAGAGATGCCATCATCCCCATTTTTCAGATGGGGAAACTAAGTCTCTGAAAGGTAATTTGCTCAAGGCCATACCTGGCTAGTAAGTAGAAAGAGCCAAAATCTGAATCCACAGCTGACTGGCCAAATAATACATTATGAGGTATATAATTAGAATATAGAATGGATATTAAGTGGTCTAGTAACTAGTTCTTGCTCAACAATCAATAAATCAATAAATACTAGATGATTAAATAAATTAATTGAAGTAGGAAATCTGGATTAATTTTTCTTCATTTCAAAGATGTTGTTGTGTAGTTAACTGAACCAACCATTAAAATCATCAGGGTCACCTGGGTGACTTAGTCAATTAAGTGTCTGACTCTTGGTTTCAGCTTAGGTCATGTTGTTAGCATTGTGAGATGGAGCCCTGCCTCATGCTCCATGCTGGGCATGGAGCTGGCTTAAGATTATCCCTCGCCCTCCTCTGCCCCTTCTCCACTGTCTCTCTCTCCCTCTCTAAAAATATAAAATATATAAATATATATAAATATAAAATATATAAAAATATATAAGTATAAAATAAATAAAATCATAACACCTTGTCTTTCAGACACATTTAGATAAGCATAGACACTGTTTTTTGCTGTTTGGTCTACCATTTTCTAGAGTTCATGTATACCTCTCCGTTCTTTTAACAAATCACTATTTTAGAGTCAGATCATGGGCCAGTTCATTAAATTAAAGCTTTGTTGACTTTTTTTTCAGTGATAAACCAATCTAGGGCTTAAATTTGATTAGTTTATGAATCAACTCTCTTTTTTTTTTATCGTGTTATGTTCGTCACCATACAGTACATCATTAGTTTTTGATGTAGTATTCTATGTCTTGATTTGGTTGTAGATCTTTGAGATTTGGGGACCATATTTACAAATTACCACTTAAAGTCAGTCTTTGTTTTTAAAAGTGATTCCATTAGATTTACTTTTATAGTACCAGCTAATTTCTCTCATTATAAGCTATCTGTGAATAGACTTTATGACATAATGAGCTCAATTGCTAGTATTTTCTGTACCATGGCAGGAGTCGGATAAAGAGAAAGCCTATCAGATACCTACATTTAAGAATTCAGGTTAAGCATAAGCCAGAAAGACTGAAATTTGCTGCAAATGGGAGTGGGAGTAGAGGTTGAGGGAAAATAACTACAAAAGGTATTTTGTATTCATAAAGACATAGTGAGTCAGACAGAGAAAGGAAGATACAGCATGATCTTATTTACGTGTAGAATCTAAAAAATAAAACAAGCCAAAAAAAACTGAAGCAGATACATAGACATAAGGAAACAAACTGTTGGTTCCTAGAGGAGGGGAGGGGTTGGGGGGAAGGAAAAATGGGTGAGGAGAATTAAGAGGTACAAACTTTCAGTTATAAAATAAGTAAGTCCTGAGGATGTAATCAGTACGATAGGAAGTGTAGTCAGTCATATTGTAATAGCGTTGTATGCTGTCAGATAGTAACTAGACTTAATGTGGGGATAATTTTATAATATATAAAAATTTTGAGTCACTGTGATATACACCGGAAACTAGTAAGATATTGTATGTGAGTTACACTTCAATTAAAAAAAAAGATAGCTTCCATACATAGTTTGGGAAGAATTACCAGACTGAGCTTATTCAAGGTTATCTTCATAATAACAACTTACAGTTTCAAAATCATTTTTCACATTTAAGTCTCAAAATGGCTCTATGATACAGACAATCATATTTAACAGATGGAGAAACTGAAGTTAGTTATATATGATGCTCTTTGTTTCTTTCCCATACCTTCTCTCAATTCCATGCTGCAAGTCACTCAGACATCTCCTTCAATCTCCGTAAAGAAAGTTATTCAAAATTTTGCTCATCATTCTATGTATTCTTTTTTATGTAAAGTACTTGCATTTTTTATCTAATAACCCACATGTAAAATGGCATCGGTAAGGTTATCACCACGCAAAAATTGTATTGCTGATTTAGCAGTTTGTTAGAAATTACACAGATGTAACTCTTCTGACAGGAATCTGTAATAATATATAGAATTGTGTCACATACGGCAAATCAAAAGTACTATGATTTCTTTTGATATTATTAGATTTTCTACTAAAAACTGGAATTATGTGGACATGGACTATTTTACTGTTACACAAGAAATTTTCTAGAATTTTTCTGCATTTCTGCACTGACTGATTTTCTTTTACCTCAACAGGGAAACACTGGCCCCTCTGGCAAAGAAGGTATAATAGGTCCAACAGGTAGAACTGTAAGTTTGTTACAATATAGGTCTTCCTTTTCTTTTTCATATTCTCGTTTTTCCCTCTTTAATCCTATTTCTAGAGCAATCCAAAAAGGATTACTCTGGGTATTTGAGAAGCCAAGGGCAAAATTTTCATCTAGAAGGTGATTCCTGAGAGCTTAGAGACTATACGTGTACTGAAGAAGGTGTGTATAGTGAGATAAACACGAAAACTGGAATTGAGAAAGGAAAGTAGACCTGGAGCAGGGGAGAAGGGGCTGAGCACCATGAGTATAGAGGTGATCCCTAAAGCAATAAAAAGAATCCGTTTCTGAAGGAGAAATTGTAACAAAAAAAGTGCAGACAGTCAAGATCCGAATCTTTGGAAGTGCCCACACACTATAAAGAAAAGAGATAGTTTGTGGGAATACCAGGAAAAACAGAAAAGCACAAGGTTCAGCTAGATGAGTTTCAAGTAAGGAGTGGTTAACAGTGATCTTTAAGAAAATAAATTATAGTAGAAGATAAAGCACAAACTGCAATAAGGAAGGTAGTAAATATAAATATTTAATAACTTTTCTCAAATTCCTATACAGACTTTTAAAATAGGTATTATCATTTCTATTTAAGACATGGGGAAACAGATTAGATTTACAAAGATTCACCTAGTTAATTCAAGGTGGTACAGCTAGTGAATTACACAGCTCTTTCTGCCCCCATCCAAGCTGTGTCTGGAGAGGACACTGAGACAGTTAGTAGAGGCCAGTACCTTCAGAAATCTGAATATGAAATAAAACAGAAAAATAAGATAATGGTTGGCAGAGTGGTCAGGGGAAAGTTTTACAATACTAATAGTAGTGTAAACATACAAGAGAAAGAACCCAGTAGGTAGGGACAAATTGAGATTTGGAGAGGAAAATGGTATTCCCTGCATGGAATCAATATTTTTTTAATCCTTTGAAAGCATTATAGGGAGAGACGCGGAGTCTTAATATATAAAATGGAACTTTGTGTATAAACAATGTTCTCTTTGATAAATTAGGGAAAAATTTCCCACCAAAACTGTTGACTTTTTGATTTTGCAAATGAAAAGTGTAACTCAACATTTCTCTAGATTTTCAGCACTTACCACTCAGAGCTATATAGTCTAAGTGGGAGATTGTAAGTGAGAGAATTCTCTGATTTTGGTAGGTGGTTCTTCAGCAAGCTAAGAAACACATACTTGTGATTACTGAATAATTCTCCTCTATCAAAAAATGTGAAATATTAATTAGTCAAGGTAATGATAATAAAGAAATGGCTCAATTAAAATCACTTTTATGTATAGCTAGTTCTTAAAGATCCTTATGATATTCACCAGGCCCATCAAATATTTTCCAAGTTCCATTTTTTCCATTCTAAGAAGAATCTTCTAAGAAAAGTCTACTATGAAAGAATAAGCATTTGAGAATGGCAGATACTTTGTGAGAGATAAAAAATATTGGTGGGGGATGAAAGATATGCTTTTCCTGCTTTTCCGAATGAGGAAACATTACCTTTAAGTCATTGTAAATGAAACTATATGGTAGCACAAAGGAATAAACAAATAGATGAGTGTAAATAGGCTAGAGCCCAGAATTAGATCTCAGAATATATAGGAATTTAATTATAACAAAAATGATATATCAGGATGATTGTGGCTGTTAAGTTAATAGGAACCCTGAATCAAACTGGTTTTAATAAGGAAATTTATATCACATTATGGGAAGCCCAGAGGGGTTCAGATTTGGTTAATTTAGGAAGGGCTTCAGATTTGGTTAATTTAGTGACTCAATCATGTTATCCAAGACCAGGTTCTTTCCATGTCTCTACTCTGTCATCCAGAGTGTTAGCTTCATAATGAAGTTTCTATAACTGTAATTTCTCAGCAATTAAATCCAGATATAATTATCCAAAGTGAAAACTGATCTACAGCCCTATCTTGAGAAAAAAATAAAGCTTTTTTCCAGAAGTCTCCCATTGCATTTTTCCTCATGTCCATTGATCAGCCACATGCCCATTCGTATACCACTGACAGGGGAGATGGAATTATTTTAGTCCCACTGTTGCTGTAAGAAATTGGAACCATATTTCACCCAACTTTTTTTTTAACCTTTTTTTAAGACTTTAAATTATTTTAAAAAACTTAGAAAGCTAAAGTGTAGCTTTAAGGTTGAGAATACCTTTTATATAAGAAAGGAAATCCTAAAACTATATAATAGAACAGAATATGTGTTCATTTAAAATGTTTTAAATTTTGAATGGGAAAAGATTCCATAAACAAAATTAATATAGGTTGGGGAAAAGCAATTGCAAAAATATACAAAGACTTCATGTGTAAAGAGCTCTTACAATTTGGTGTGAAAAAGATAGAAAACTCAATAGAAAATTGAAAAACAAATCCAATAATTTTTTGGAAAGATGCTCTCCTTAGAGTAACAGAAATGCAAATTAAAGTAATAACAAGATATTACATCTAACCTCTCAGAAGGGGAATAGGGAGAACAGAAGTAGTAGAAATGTGAATTATAGCCCTCATGGAAAAAGATATTTGTTAAAATATAAGTGCATATACCTTTTGACCAATCAGTTCCACTTAGAGAAATTTGTGCAATAGAAATTAAGCACTCAGTATACACTAAGCAAAGTTTACAAAAATTTTTTTCACAGTACTGGATATATTAGCAAAACTTGAAATCCCATGTTCATTTGTAGAAGAATGGGTGTGTAAACCGTGGCCTAGCCATTTCATAGAATACTATGCTACTATTGAAAACAACCAGTTATATCTAGTTCAGCTGCCTTGTGGCTGCTCACGATGTATTGTTAAGTGTGAAAAATATGATGCATAGAAGAGTATATATCAGTTTTATAAAATATAACCAGTCACCCCATACATACATAAATATATTTGTCAATATTTGCTTAGGAAAAGAGGTATGAAAAAAACGTACATACCAAATTGTTAATACCGGGCTAGAGGTGGAATAGGGCATTAAAAACAAGTTCTATAAAGGTATCTTAACAATTCGTTTCTGAAAGTTAATATCCCAGTTTAAAAGGAGTTAAGAACAATCAGGAAACACAGAAGAACTGATCAATAGTGAAATTATGAGATCGTCATTTTAGCCTGCAAGATTAACAAAGAATGATAGTACATGGTGTGTGTCAGAAGTCATAAACCCCCATATTGTGCAGACATGCATGCTTACTCAAATAAACTTTCTGGAGGACAGTTTTTATAGAGTACAAGGATATTTGTTGCAATGTTAGCATGACCAAAATTAGAAATAATCTAATAGGAAATTCAGTAAAAAGATTATTGTTTATTAAGCACTAAATAAACATTATAATTGTATGAAAGAATGTGGATTGATGTGGAAAACACTCATAACATATTGTGAAAGTGTAAATTCAGGTTTCTGAAAAGACAAGTAGTACTATCTTGTTTTTAAAATAAAAAATACATATGTAATTTCCACAAGGATGAAAACAAAAATACTAACAGAGATTTTTTGAACAATAGGTCCATCTAGTAACAGACTATACTTTCTCTTCAAGTGTACATGGAAAATCACTGAAATAGACCATATTTTGAATCATAAAAAAATTGTTTACTAAATCTAAAAGAACTGAAGTCACACAAGGTATGTTCTCTGGCCATAATGGAATTAAAGTAAAAACTGGTAAACTGGAGAGATAATAAGAAAATCTCCAAACACTTGCAGATTTAACCATGTACTTCTTAATAATCCATGGATCAAAGAGGAAATCTCAAGGAAAGTTAGAAAATAATTAAAACTGAATGTTCTTGTGTACAATATACCAAAGTTTGTGGGATGTAGCCCAGAAGGAGGAATAGAGAAAATGAAAGAAAAGGAGGACATCACCCTAGAAACAAGGTTTTCAAAGGCTGAGGTAAACAAATATTAGAAGAATTTAAGCTGGTAAATTCCCTTCTAAATAGCTCTGTATCTGATTATCAGATCTGCTGTTTCAGCTTCACTGAGTGCTTGTTGTCCCTGTCTCACTTTGTGCACAAGGTGATAAATCAATACCTTGTTTTTGTTTGTGTTTTGCTTTGCTTACCTTAGGGAAAGGAAACTAGAATTTATATAAATTTGCTAAAGAAGGCTAGCTAGATAGAAAAAACAAAAACAGAGGTTACCGTGTTTCTATATATAGCCTCAACCGCATTTGGTAAATAACTGTCAGTAGCACTAAAACAACATTTTTGGTTTTCTTGTAGGGACCCAGAGGTGAAAAAGGCATTAGAGGTGAAACTGTAAGTTTAAATTTCTGGTTATGTTATCACTTGTCACTAGGTTATCTAGGCTTCATAAAAGCAAGGACCTTGTTTGGGGTTTTTTCATGATTATGTCTCTAATACTTGTGGAATAAAAATAAAATTAGAGTTTTCAGGAAGTAGAATTAATCTAAGTGGTACATTGTCATGGGACCTGAGTACCGCCCCCCCCAAACATGTTTAAGAGCCTGCCAATCAAATTCTTCCCAGGCTCTGTGTGAAATGGCATATTTGCCTTGTCGAGCATCAGGCATTTGCTTTGTGAGCCTTCTACAACAGTCCTGGAGTGAGAGCACCACCAAGTTGCCTTGGCGGGGGAGTAGGGGGTTTTACCCACTACGTCCAGTCAGTGCCCAAGAGGTGCCAAGCAGAAGCAAATCGTTAGCTTTGCAGCCAATTGGAAACAATTGTGGGAGGGTGGACAAAAGGTACATAGCACGTTCTGGCTCTATATGGCTTATGCTGGCACTATGTCCTACTTTTCTGGGATGCCATTTCCCCCAGTTAAAGAAGATATTTTGTAAAGGGGCCACTTTTCCAGCAGAGATTCTGCTGAACTTACTAAAGTACCAGCTTAAACAGAGCGCAGGCATGGAGTGAAACCAAGTACAGAAGGCAAATAAGAATAAACTTGAAGGGTGCCTGGGTGGCTCAGTGGGTTAAAGCCTCTGCTTTTGGCTCAGGTCATGATCCCAGGGTCCTGGGATCGAGCCCCACATTGGGCTCTCTGCTCAGCAGGGAGCCTGCTTCCTCCTCTCTCTGCCTGCCTCTCTGCCTACTTGTAATCTCTGTCTGTCAAATAAATAAAATAAAATCTTAAAAAAAAAAAAAAAAAGAATAAAATTGAAGGTCGCAGAAAAATATTGCTTAATAAGTAATGAAATTATATTGACAGCTGACATTTTCTCTTTTCACTAAAGGGTATTCTTGGGGCTCAGGATAAATAAGTTACAGTTATGTTAATTAGCTGAAGAAGGGAAATTGAGTGATTTTAGATAGTCTAAGAATCCCAGAGGGATCAAAATAGATTTTTTTTTTAAGATTTTAATTTTTTTTAATATAATTTTTAATTTTTTATAAACATATATTTTTATCCCCAGGGGTACAGGTCTGTGAATCACCAGGTTTACACACTTCACAGCACTCACCAAAGCACATACCCTCCCCAATGTCCATAATCCCACCCCCTTCTCCCAAACCCCCTTCCCCCAGCAACCCTCAGTTTGTTTTGTGAGATTAAGAGTCACTTATGGTTTGTCTCCCTCCCAATCCCAGATTCTTTCATTTATTCTTCTCGTACCCACTTAAGCCCCCATGTTGCATCACCACTTCCTCATATCAGGGAGATCATATGATATTTGTCTTTCTCTGCTTGACTTATTTCGCTAAGCATGATACTCTCTAGTTCCATCCATGTTGTCACAAATGGCAAGGTTTCATTTCTTTTGATGGCTGCATAGTATTGCATTGTGTATATATACCACATCTTCTTGATCCATTCATCTGTTGATGGACATCTAGGTTCTTTCCATAGTTTGGCTATTGTGGACATTGCTGCTATAAACATTTGGGTGCACGTGCCTCTTTGGATCACTACGTTTGTATCTTTAGGGTAAATACCCAATAGTGCAATTGTTGGGTCATAGGGCAGTTCTATTTTCAACATTTTGAGGAACCTCCATGTTGTTTTCCAGAGTGGCTGCACCAGTTTGCATTCCCACCAACAGTGTAGGAGGGTTCCCCTTTCTCCACATCCTCGCCAGCATCTGTCATTTCCTGACTTGTTGATTTTAGCCATTCTGACTGGTGTGAGGTGATATCGCATTGTGGTTTTAATTTGTATTTAATTTTAAGGGGCGCCTGGGTGGCTCAGTGGGTTAAGCCGCTGCCTTCGGCTCAGGTCATGATCTCAGGATCCTGGGATCGAGCCCCGCATCGGGCTCTCTGCTCAGCAGGGAGCCTGCTTCCTCCTCTCTCTCTCTGCCTGCCTCTCTGCCTACTTGTGATCTCTCTCTGTCAAATAAATAAATAAAATCTTAAAAAAAATAAAAGATTTTATCTTTAAGTTCTCTCTACACCCAACATGAGGCTTGAACTCCCAACCCCGTGATCAAGAGATACATGCTCTACTGACTGAGCCAGCCAAGTGCCCACCCCGAAACAGATGTTTTTAATTTGCAGAAGCATGCCCTTCATATTTTCTCTGGGGACTTACTCTAGCAGAAAGCAAGGATGACTGCACACAGTGAAGTCATATGCCCCAGGAGGAGTGGAGACGGGAAAGGAAATTACTAGTGAATGAATTAGAAAACATTTGAGGGGTTGGGACATGATAGTTGTCTTTAAACATTTGAAAGGAAGAGGAAGAATCTGTAGAATATGAGTGACTCTCCAGGATATATTTTAAATTGCTTATTTCCATTTCTGTGCTTAGCTCCCTGAGAGACAGTGAGCTCCATAAGAGTATGAAGTATATTTAATACAACCTAATTTCCAGCCTGTCACACAACTTAGCACATAATTTATACAGAATAGATACCATTAACTAAATGGATGGAACATTAAGGCTGATTTCAGCTCAATATAATAATAAGCTAATATAATAAGGAACAGCTTTATTTTTTTAAGGTTTATTTACTTATTTTAGAGAGAGGGGTAGAGAGCATAAACAGGAGGGGCAGTGGGAGAGGGAGAATCTCAAGCGGACTTCATGCTGAGTGTGAAACATGGAGCTCCATGCAGAGCTCTCTGAGCAGCGTTCCAAGCGGGGCTCGATCTCAGGACCCTGATATCACAACCTGAACTGAAACAAAGAATCTGCCACTCAACTGATGGTGCCATCCAGGGTCCCCAATAAGGGGACTATTTTAAAACAAGATAGTTTTGCCAAGATAGTGAATGCCTGTCAGTAGAAGCCTAATGACTATCCTTCTTAAGCCCCTTCTGAGTTACTGGACTGGTAGTCCTCTACTGAGTAGGGAACTAGAAATTATACATCTAAAGCCCCTTGCAGCTCTAAGAGTTTATGATTCTAATAAAAGAAAAGTAAGTAGACATCCCATAAAAGAACAAAGAAAGGTACAGAATATAAAGAAGAGTTTTTTAAAGTAGAGGCGAGATCGTGTCAAGTCTGATTCTTATTCTGAATCCATGTAAGTCTCCCACTCTTCATCACTGGCAGTGTTGTCCAGATCGCCCTGATGTCTCCCTTGGTCTCCTGATTTCTTTGTGTTCCTTCCACTTTTCCCTACTACAGTTCCTTCTCTGTAGCAACTAAAGTGATACCATTAAATCGTAAACCAGAGTATATCACCCTCCTCTTTAAATTCTTCCTATGACTCCTTCTTGCATTGAGAATAAAGTCTCAATTCCTTACTTTAATCTACCATACCCTACAAGAATTAGCCCCAGTTTTTCTCTCCAGACTCATGATGTAACTCCTTTCCCCTTCCTACCACACTTCTCTTTATTCTTTGGAACTGCCTTCATTTTACTTAGAGAATTCTTTCATCTGCTCTCCACATGGCTGGTTCTTATCTCATTCTTCAGGTCTATGCTAAAATACTATCTCCGAGAAGCCTTGCATCATCATTTAGTCTCATTATTCCTGGTCATTCTCTTTCACAATATCCTGTTTTGTTTTCTTTCTAGTAGTTAGCAGTATTAAAAATTATTTTTCTGTCTCCTCTGCTAGAATATAAACTACATGAGATCAGGGAACTTTGTCTAATACACTGGTTATCAGTATCCAGAAAAGAATCTACCATGTATAGGTAATATTTGAGAAAAGAATTAATAACTAAATGAATACTATTCTGTAAAATTAAAAGTCAACAACTATTTTCTGTTATGCCTGGTAAAGTAGCATTTACTGACAACTACTTATTAGTCTTTTGCTCTGTAGATCACCATAGTTCCTTTCATAAATAAAGTGAAAACTCCTAGTACACAAGGTTGGGGGAGGAGCCGAGTGGTATTTAGTATAGGCAATAAAATTAGCTGTTGAAAAAAGGATTAACTGGCACATTAGAATTTACTGGTTTATCCTGGGGTTTATTGTTGATTAACTAGTACTAAGTATCTTTTTATCACTTCTTTCTCTTTGATCCCACTATGGCTTAAGGAACTTTAAAAAAGTAATCTTTTAATTCCTAGAAATCATCAGCATCAACTTTATAGAATGTACAATTTAAACCATACTCTGCTTTCATCCTATGGAAAAGCTTAATAACATTTCTGATATTCTCATTAGGATTTTTTTCAGTATTTTCTGCAGGTTTGTTTTCTTTAAGGGAATGGTTTAACTACCCGACTACCTAAAGACTTTTAGTTAATTATTATGTTTCCAAATATATCCTCAAGGGGGTCAACCTCAAGTAATATGGGGCCTCCCATATGCCCAAAATGGGACATTTTTGGAATGAATTTTTATTAGCCAAGATCTATTATATTGAGACAAACATGATATATCACTCTTCATAAAAAATAAGAAATATAAGAATATATCAAGCAGGCTTTATAAATCTTATTTTTAAATCTTCCATGAAGCTGGCATAAGAATTTATAAAGCTATGCCATTTTATACTAAGACCAAATCATTATTCAATGCCTTAAAAAAAAAAAGTTACAGCTCATTATACAGTATATGAAATATATATATCTTTTAGGATAAATTTGGGTTTCCTGGCTAGGAAGCTTTTATGTTCTACAATTTAAAGTTACAAACTCCAGTATTGGTCCCAAATAGGTCCTCTCCACTGCTGAGAAAGTTGTTTCTGTATTGCTGTATATTAAAGAGTGACTTTTTTCTTTCTATTTTATATGTGCTCCATATCTGCCTGCCTTTGGTATATATATTCTAAACTGAGCCAGAGTTTTATGACATCCTAGGAAGGCTTCCTAGCATATAGCATGTAGAAATCTCTCCTCTTCCCCTGCTTCAAAACTATCATGTTAATGCAAATTAATCTTTAAAAGTTATAAAAATTTTCTGGTTTCCATGAGACACCAAACACTTTCAGAACATGATTAATTTATGAAGTAAGTAATGCAAAAAAAAAAATCACCAGAAATAATAATTAGTAAAAAAAAAAATAGAATTTTAACTCATAACAAAAATAATATCCTAGTGTCAATCATCTGAAAAGGGTTTTAACAAAATGTCACAACTTGAAACATATAGCTTAAAGCCACAGAAGTAGAAAAAAATAGAGAATAATCTCAGCATTTAAATTTTTAGATTAGTTGTCTCATTTTGTAGCATATTATTTAATGAAAATCAATAAAATGTTAAAGAATACAATTGACATTTTCTCACATACTACCTCTAAGTTCATGTGTCTTCACAGTTCTTGATTAGCAGAATTATCTTATTTGCCTCCAGTTTGAAAGTGAGGAAGATGCCTTATAAGGAAAAGCTAAGTTATGGGAAAATATTTCTTAAATATTATCAAATTAAGAACTTAAAGTATATATGTATATGATTTTTAAAATCCATAGATAGCATAATTCATTCAAATATTATCAAACTCTTTTAATTCAAGGACATACTTCCTTACATTCATACAAACTTCAAATTTAAAATTCCCAACTTGTTTCGATAAGTCAAGCAGAGAAAGACAACTATCATATGATCTCTCTGATATGAGGAAGTTGGTGATGCAACATGGGGGCTTAAGTGGGTAGGAGAAGAATCAATGAAACAAGAAGGGATTGGGAGGGAGACAAACCATAAGTGACTTTTAATCTCACAAAACAAACTGAGGGTTGCTGGGGGGAGGGGGTTGGGAGAAGGGGGGTGGGGTTATGGACATTGGGGAGGGTATGTGCTTTGGTGAGTGCTGTGAAGTGTGTAAACCTGGCGATTCACAGACCTGTACCCCTGGGGATAAAAATATATGTTTATAAAATTCCCAATTTGTATGCATGTGACTACCTTCTTTCTTCAAATACAACATATGAAGGAGAAAATTGATAAAATGTTTGAAAAATCACAATTTTAAAGTGAGTCTTAAGGATATTTATCTTCACCAAACCTTCTTACAGTTGATATAGCTGAGATCCAAATGTGCAACTCACTCAAGGACAGGCAGCTAATGAGGTACAGAGAAAAGATCACAGTCCAGGTCTCCCAATTCCTGTAACTATTGCACTTTTCTATTAATTATAGTGCTTCTCAGAAAATAAGCTTTAGGAGCAACTTGATAAGAAGATGGTATAGACAGACAGATAGATGCCTCTCACCTACATTAAGAGTAGCTCAGCCATTTATATGGCAGATTCCACATGAGTAGGTTCTTAATTTGTAGTTATCCTCTGTGCCTTATTATTCACTGATTCCTTATAAGCATATTACTTCTAATAAATCTTATTTAATATTACTAAATTCCCAATTAAACCCTCTAAATCAGTGGTTCTCAACGAGGAGCCATCCCCTGCCCCAAACCACACATATACCACAGGAGACATTTGGCAATATGTAGAGACATATTTAGTTGTCACAACTGTGGAAAAGGGAGAGTTGCTAGTTGCATCTAGCAAGTAGAGACTAGGGATGCTGCTAAACATCCTATAGTGCAAGCTTCTCAATCTATAAATGAGAATAAGGAAACTCTGTATACCTAAGCCTGCCTAAAGTGAAGATTATGAAACTAAGTCAAGATTGCATTTATATTACAGCAAAGTCTAACATATTCAAGTTCAAGAATGTGCACATATCAGTATTTTTAAAGAATAAGAAAAAATATGTTACCTTTGGAGGATCAAATGTAAATTCTGGGATTAAATGGAAAGAGTGTCTATTTCCAATAGTAGTGCTTTGACTATGGCCAAATTATCATTAGAAGCATTCATATTAATTTTGTTTCCCTTTAGGAAAGTAACACAGACAATCATAGTTTTATTATAAACTGCTTCTATTATAAACTGCTTTAAATACTTTTTTCTATAGTATCTAGAGAAAGTTACTTTTTCTTATTGGTGAGCTAAAGGAATAGAAAAGAACTAATAAATGTTATATTGTTATAATATTTTGTTTTACTTGGCTAATTGCATCATTCTATGTAGTTGTTTTCTTTTTTTTTTTTTTTAAGATTTTATTTTTATTTATTTGACAGACAAAGATCACAAGTAGGCAGAGAGGCAGGCAGAGAGAGAGGAGGAAGCAGGCTCCCTGGCTGAGCAGAGAGCCCGATGCAGGGCTCGATCCCAGGACCCTGGGATCATGACCTGAGCCGAAAGCAGAGGCTTTAACCCACTGAGCCACCCAGGCGCCCCAATGTAGTTGTTTTCTTAAAGTTGTTTTGCCCTGTCTTGTTTGGTTGCAAGTATTTCATTTGGTCACATTTACAATGACTGGACTTGTTTTGGTTAACAAACTAAAAAGAAATCAATAAAGTCAGCATAGAAGTAGCTTCTTCCTTTTATGATAAATTCCTCTTTCAAAGTCAAAGATATATGTTTTGTCCTGAACCACCAGTGATATTTTGCAAAATATCAAAATATGCTAAGTGGGGTGAAATGTCAACTGTTTTTTTATAATGTTGCTCCAGAATGGAGATACTTACACAGCCAAATTCATTCTGAGCCTGTATATATTTAAAGGTTATCTCCAATATAACATTTCCGTAATTTATCATGCAGCTTCTGAGGTACAAGTTTCATACATTCTTTATTGTAAATTGTAATCATAAATCATGCAAACCAAGAAATGTCCAGCAGGCATGGTACTGGAGTTCTCTATCATTTTTAAGTTACTGTTGTTTGCTCTAGTTGTCACAGGATATTTAGAATCAATAGCTCCAAGCAATACTTAATATAAATCAAGTATAACATCAACTTTATTCAAATCTAAATAATTGTGTTTTGTCATCTGAACATAAATTGTGTTTTGTCATCTTTTAACCATAATCTGAATTTGACTCAATGTCGTCTTACCATTCAGTTGATCATCAAATAAATGAAATTTCGAGCATTCTTTTTTTAAGATTTTTATTTATTTATTTGAGAGAAAGAGAGAGAGGGCACAAGCAGGAGGAGGGGCAGAGGGAGAAAGACGAGCAGACTCCATGCTCAGCAGGGACCTGGATGGGGGGCTCAATCCTGGGACCCTGAGATCATGACCTGAGCCAAAGTCAGATGCTTAACTGAGTGAGCCACCCAGGTATCCCTTTAGCAGACATTCTTTCTCTCTCTCTCTCTCTCTCTCTCTCTCTCTTTTTTTTTTTTTTCACAAGCCACTTTATTATTTTTTTTATTAACATATAATGTATTATTGGTTTCAGGGGTACAGGTCTGTGATTCATCAGTCTTACACAATTCACAGTGCTCACCATAGTACATACCCTCCCCAATGTCCATCACCCAGTTATCCCATCCCTCCTGACACCCTCCCCTCCAGCAACCCTCAGTTTGTTTCCTGAGATTAGGAGTCTGTTATGGTTTGGCTTCCTCTCTGGTTTCATCTTGTTTCATTTTTCCCTCCCTTCCCCTATGATCCTCTGTCTTGTTTCTCAAATTCCTCATATCAGTGAGATCATATGATAGTTGTATTTCTCTGATTGACTTATTTTCTTAGCATAATACCCTCTCTTAATAGTGATTACTGTTGTTTCATTTTGAAAAATGTCAACATAACTCTTCACATTTTATTATATACATTTTAATTGTTCTAATTTCTAAATTAATACAAGTTAATTTTAATATTATGCATTCATTCAATACAATTTTCACACACCTGCTACAAAGTAGTCACTATTCTTGTTCCAGAAAGTGCGAAGGTGACTAAGACACTCTTAAGGGTTCCTAAGGATTTTCCACCATGTTATGTACTAGGGAATGCAGAAGTGGTTCCGTTGAGCAGGAGAGAGATGGTGGGGGAGGGGTGAGCAAGGTGGGTATAGAGTTTTAACTCTAAAAGAGGGATTAGAGTTAAACAGATAGGGAAGGTAAAGAAGAACATTCCTGGTCAAGGAAATAGCACATGCAAGAGAAAGCATGTGTGATGAACTTTGAAGATTCAGAGATCCACAAGTAGTTGGTTATATATGGAGTATAGGTGTGTTTGGGTGAATAAGCAGAGGTGAGGCCCAGATCTTGAAGAGGAGGCAGGGATGTACATTGATTAAGAACATATACTTTTTTATCCAGTTGACCAGTTTTATCCTAGCTCTGACCTGTATTTGCTGGTTGCCATTCTCTTAACTGAAATATAGCACACAACTTAGCATATAGTTCTCAGAAAATGAGCACACAACTAAGCATGTAGTCAGTTCTCAGTAAATAGTAGCTATTACTGTTAGGAAGTTTATAATTTCTAGACAATAAAGAGCCATGGCATAATCTTAACTAAATAATGACCTGATTAGAGTTCCATTTTATAAATATAATTAACATAGTAGAGAGAATAAAGTCAGGACCTCAGATTAGGAGTACAAGCAACATGTGATGCCTTAGCTAGGGCTGCTACAACAAATTGCCATAGACTGGTGGCTTAAACAACAAATATTATTTCTCTTAGTTCTAGAGGCTCTGAAGTCTAATATCAAGATGTTGATAGGTTCAATGTCAAGTGAGGGTCTTCTTCCTGGTTTGCAGATAGCTGCCTTCTTGTTGTATCCTAATATGGTAAAGAGAACATTTCTCTAGGTCATTACCATTCATAAGGGCTCCACATGATCTGTTTACCTCCCAAAGACCCTACCTCCAAATGCCATCACATTGGAGATTGGGGCTTTAATATATTAATGGGGATGACACAAACATTCAGTCTATAGCACATAATTAACATTAAACTAAGTCACTGTGAAGATGGAGAAGTAGTATTTTGGAGAGATTTGGAGGTCAATTCAACAGTGTTGGGTAACCAAATTATAGGTGGATGTTGAAGGAAAAGGAGGTGTCTAAGAACACTAAAGTTTCATCTTTGCTGATAAGGTGGAGGGTAGGAATAACGAGAAAAACATACTTAGACAGTATTAACATTTTTAAATGTTGTATTTCCAATTGTTTGTTAAAACGAATAAATTCAGTTTCTAGTAATATCAATAAAACATGAAAGTAAATATCCAGCTTGTTCATGAATGTGTATGATAGTTGAATACAAAAAGGGTATGACTTCAAAACAGTAAAACAACTTTGAATCTTATGACCTGCCTCACATGAAAGGCAATGATAGAGGTTGAATCTTAGTTGTCTTGTTTATATCAAACCAAAAGCATAAGATACATGTATTGTGCTTTGTCTCCATTTCTTCTAGGGTCCCCAAGGGCCACGAGGTCAACCAGGACCTCCAGTGAGTGTATTTACATTTATATCTGTTTACTGTTGATGCTTATATGCCTTGCCTGGTTTGAGATCTCTACTGAAAAATCCTTTTTTAATTTGTCATGTTATAGGGTCCACCTGGAGCACCAGGCCCAAGGGTAAGTTTTCTTGGTTTTGTTTATTTTATCTTAGTATAATATATTAAAGCTTTTTAAAGCTTCTTCTAACTCCCTGTTAAAAAGTGTTTCTCCTCCCTACCTCTGGTCTTTTTGCTAATCTGATATAGAGTCTTCCCAACTATAAAAACAAAATCTAAACCCTAGATTTGTTGTTTACAAAATAGGGATGATCTCTTACTTTCTTGGGTGAATTTAAGTTTTGTTTTTTTTTTTTAAGATTTATTTATTTGAGAGGAAGAGTGGGTATGGGAGCAGAGGAAAAATGAGAATCCCAAGCTGACTCCCCATTGAGCACAGAGCCTGACCCGGAGCTCAGTTCCATGATCATGGGATCATGACCTGAGCTAAAATCAAGAGTTGGATGCGTAACTGACTGAGGACCCAGGTGTCCCATGAGTTTTATGTAAGATGTAAAGCACACAGCACAGTGCCTGGCATAAGTGCTCAATAAAATACTAACTCCTTCCATTTTTCCCTACTTCAAGTTCTGGCTCTCCTTTTTAAAATGTTCTTTTTCTACCGACCAGTAATCTACTTCTTGGGCTTTATATGAATTCTTCTCAGTTACTGGTGGCTATAGAAGCCCTCAGACTTCTGTACTTGCTTGTTATCTATGACAACCCTGAGCTCTCTACCCCTATCTTTGAAGCAATGCTTCTGTTGCCTCATTATCAACTGTTATCTCCTGGACTCTAAAGTTCCAAGTTTGGTTTCCCACATGCTGTGCCTTTACTCTACTACTCAGTAATCTATTTGTCTTCCTGCTTCCTCCAAGAGGTCTCCTCCATCTCCAACCTTCACCGATGCCCACTCCTATGGCAACCTGGTCAAATACAGTGATCCTTGTTCAGATTTCCTGCTAAAAAAGGTCCACCTACGTTATCCCAAACAATGCCTAGTCCTGTGCTTTCTAGCCTTACTTATTTCCACATGCTGCTCTGATGTTGTTTGGATCTTTTGACAGTTCTAGTTGGCGGATCACTGTGGTCTATTCTGAACAGGCCAGGAACTCTTCATTTCTCTCAGCTTTTCATCAGGGCAAAGAATAACTTTCAAGCAAGATGCTATAGTAAGATTATCTCCTTGGAGATAGGAGATTCATTCTCCATGATTTTTAAAAATTACTCCCCATTTCTGGCCATCTGACTGGGGGACTGAAACCTTCCCTGGCATGAACATCAATAGGAATGTCTTTCTTTTTTTTCTTTTTTTTAATTTTTTTTTTAATTTTTAAAATTTATTTTCAGCGTAACAGTTCATTGTTTTTGCACCACACCCAGTGCTCCATGCAATCCATGCCCTCTCCAATACCCACCACCTGGTTCCCCCAACCTGCCCCTTCAAAACCCTCAGATTTTATTTATTTATTTGACAGACAGGGCTAAGCAGAGAGCCCGATGCAGGGCTTGTCCCAGGACCCTGGGATCATGATCATGACCTGAGCTGAAGGCAGAGGCTTTAACCCACTGAACCACCCAGGTGCCCCAGTAATGCCTTTCTTTAATCTTAAATTATTCTCTACTGTGGTCTTCCTCACCACCCCTGACTCTCCACAAAGCATGGATTACAAGTACCTTCATCAGTTTTCTTCTCATTTTATAATGACTTTGATGTAAGTCCTAAAAGACCACTGACAAATTAGAGATGTTTAGTGAAATTTTTCACATTGAAATACCAAACTTTGTGGCACCATAGCCCTGTCTCACTTGGAAAATATTTGTATGTGTTCCTATACAGCCAAAATGAAGTAGCGTGAGAGAGTTTTGCCCTGAACAAAATATGGATAAGAATATATTCTGGGGCGCCTGAGTGACTCAGTGGGATAAGCCTCTACCTTCAGCTCGGGTCATGATCTCGGGGTCCTGGGATGGAGCCCCACATTGGGCTATCTGCTCAGCAGGGAGCCTGCTTCCCTCACGCTCTCTGCCTGCTGCTCTACCTACTTGTGATCTCTCTCTGTGTGTCAAATTAATGAATAAAATCTTTAAATAAAAAAAAAGAATATATACTTTGAGGTATTATTAGGAGGATTAAATAAGAAAATATATGTGCTTGTCACATTGTAGATAAATTTAATAAATTTTAGTTTCTTTATTTCCTTCTTTTCTTTTGTCTTCTTTCTTGGTCAGTATAAAAGCCGGTTCCTTATAATATCTTTCTGGGATTTGCACAGTCTATTGTAGGAAGTGGCAATGTAACCCTGAGAAAAAGACTTCTAGAGCAGAAGTCTAAAAGTCAGTGAAAAAATATCTATATGTTTTTCCTAAGGTCAACTTATGGTTATACCTTCTTTGAAATTCTTCTTAATTCCTTCTCATCACACCACAAGGTAGAACTGATCACTTCTCCTTCATATTGGTAATTATTTTCATGCCAGTATCTTTCTATTATGCGATTATAAACTCTATAAAGGTGGAAACTATTTTTTTTTAATTTCTCTTCTATTTAAGCCATTAGTAAGTGTCTGTTGAGTGAATGAGTAAATGAGTCCAAAAAGCAACTTGCATCTCTTGGAAAATTTCATTGGGAATCTTCCAAGATAAAATATTTCACTTGGAGGGAAATAATGTCTAGAATGGAATAGGATCATAGGATCATAGAATTAGAGAAATACATTCTTTTAGTAATTTATTTAGCAATTATTTGAGACTGGCTTGTGACTTGTTTTTTTTTTTTTTTTTAGATTTTATTTATTTATCAGAGAGAGAGGGCGAGAGAGCAAGCACAGGCAGACAGAGTGGCAGGCAGAGGCAGAGGGAGAAGCAGGCTCCCTGCCAAGCAAGGAGCCCGATGCAGGACTCAATCCCAGAACGCTGGGATCATGACCCGAGCCAAAGGCAGCCACTTAACCAACTGAGCCACCCAGGCGTCCCTGACTTGTGACTTGTTAGTTAGTGATTCCTTAGACCAGTTTATTGAGTTTAAAAAAAAAAAAAAAAGCATTTGACAAAATACAGCATCTTTTCCTGATTAAAACTCTCCAAACTATAGGGATTGAGGGAACATATCTCAATATCATAAAAGCCATCTATGTAAAGCCCACAGCAAATATTATTCTTAATGGGGAAAAACAGAGCTTTTCCCTTAAGGTCAGGAACACAACAAGGATGCCCACCCTCACCATTATTGTTCAACATAGTGCTAGAAGTCCTAGCCTCAGCAGTCAGAAAACAAAGAGAAATAAAAGACATTCAAACCGGCAAAGAAGAAGTCAAACTCTTTCTCTTCAGAGATGACATGATACTTCATGTGGAAAACCCAAAAGATTCCACCCCCAAGTTAGTAGAATTCATACAGCAATTCAGCAAGTTGGCAGGATATGAAATCAATGCACAGAAATCAGCTGCATTTCTATACATGAACAATGTAACTAAACAAAGAGAAATTAAGGAATCAGTTCCATTTACAACAGCTCCAAAAGCCATACGATACATAGGAATAAACCTAGTCAAAGAAGTAAAGGATCTATGCTCTAGAAATTAAAGAATACTTATGAAAGGAATTGAGGAAGAGACAAAGAGATGGAAAAATATTCTGTACTCATGGATTGGAACAGTTTCGTGAGTCTTATTCAGAATTCTTTTGAAATGAAATGAAATGAAATAGAATAGAAAAAATATGGGAAGTGACTGCTTGATGGGTACAAGGTTTCTTTTAGAGGTGATGGAAATGTTCCAACATTAAGTAGTGGTAATGGCTACACAACATAGTGAATTACAAAAAGCAACTGAATTGTATGCTTTAAAAATGGTTAAAATGGTAGATTTTATGTTATGTGAGTTTTATCTCAATAAAAAGGGCAAAAAATTTTAAACAAAATTCATATATCAGTCCTAGTAAGAGTAAATATGGTTTTATACTATTCAGTTCCATGTATGTATTGTTGTGTGAATCTTATCATGAAGTAAAAATATATTTCTTGCTATGGGTCAAGATAAGTTTAAAAACCTCAAATCCAGTTTAACTCCCTTTTTTTTAAAGACCTATAGAAGTAAAGATGTACCCAATTTTCTAAAGAAGAATAGCTCAAAAGTATTTCAGGAAAAGGAATATATATTGATGGTGTTTTTGAGTTTGAGGTTATTATCACAGCAATGGCCAGACTTCAGTGCACATGGTAGAATATTTAGAAACTAACAAATCTTCAACAGGATGCTAAAGTTAACCAAAAACGATTGGTGGGGAGGAGGGAAGAACAGGAATATGTGTGTTGGTGTGGGGGGTAGAAACAGTAATCATTAAAAATAATTAAATGAGATAAGGAGTATTCAACTGATTTCCTCCAGTTAGTGGGTCAGCTGTGAAACCTGGATTGGTGAATACAGAGGCTGCAGCTGCTGGGATGGCCTGGTTCCCTAGGACAAGAAGTTACTTCCACTGTGGAGTGGGGCATGACCTGAAATCAGTTCTTATCCCATAAAGTTTACCCTATCCAGTGATCTTTTTTTTCTTTTTATTTAAGATTTTATTTATTTATTGGACAGACAAATATCAGAAGTAGGCAGAGAGGCAGGCAGAGAGAGAGGAGGAAGGAGGATCCTCGCAGAGCAGAGAGCCCGATGTGGGGCTATATCCCAGGACCCTGAGATCATGACCTGAGTTTCTACCTAATAGACTTTAATTTCAGTTTAAAGGATTCCCTTTATTATCTTTCTTTTTTTTTAATTTAATTTTATTTTTTCAGTGTTCCAGGATTCATTGTTAATGCCCCCCACACAGTGCTCCATGCAGTACGTGCCCTCCTTAATATCCACCACCAGGCTCACCCATCCCCCAACTCCCTTCCCCTCCAAAACTCTCAGTTCATTTCTCAGAGTCCACATTTTCTCATGCTTTGTCTCCCCCTCCAATTTTCCCCAATTCACTTTTCCTTTCCTTCTCCTAATGTCCTCCATGGTACTCCTTATGCTCCACAAGTAAGTGAAACCATATGATAATTGACTTTCTCTGCTTGACTTATTTCACTCAGCATAATCTCCTCCAGTCCCATCCATGTTGATACAGAAGTTGGGTATTCATCCTTTCTGATGAAGGTGTAATATTCCATTGTATATATGGACCATATCTTCTTAATCCATTCATCTATGTAAGGCATCTTGGCTCTTATGTACCTCAGTGTTCATAGCAGCCAAGGCCACAATAGCCAAACTGTGGAAAGAGCCAGGATTCCCTTTTTTATCTTTCTAGGGAAGGTTTGCTAATGATAAATTCTCTTAGTTTTTGTTCATCTAGGAATGTCTTAATTTTTCCTTCATTTTCAAATGATAGCTTTGTTGGATGTAGAATTCTTGGTTGACAGTCTTTTACTTTCAGCACTCTGTGTCATCCTGCTGCCTTCTTACCTTTATGATTTTTTGTGGAAATTTAGCTGTCAATCTCATTGAAGATCTCTTGGGTCTAATGAGTCTTCTCTCTTTCTGCTCTCAAGATTCTCTGTTTTCCTTTGCTTTCAACAGTTTGATTATGATGTGTCTGGGGAGTTCACTGAGCTTCTTGGATTTGTAGGTTAATGTTTCTCATCAAATGTTCAGCTATTCCTTTTTTTTTAATTGAGGTATAATTGATAACATTGTATTAGTTTCAGGTGGTTTAAGTTCTTTCCATTTCTTGTCTATTGTAAGTAATGCTGCAGGGAATATAGGAATCATATATGTCTTCAAATTAGCATTTTTGTATTCTTCAGATACATACCCAGAATTGGATTAGCTGGGTCATTTAGTAATTCTATTAATTTCTTGAGGAATCTCTATGTTGTTTTTCACAATGGCTTTACCAATTTACATTTCCAACAACACTGTACAAGAGCATCCTTTTCTCTACATCTTCTCCAACACTTGTTATTTCTTCTTTTGATAATAGCCATTCTAACAGTTGTGAAGTAATAGCTCATTGTGGTTTTGATTTGCATTTCCCTGATGAGTAGTGATGTTAAGCACCTTTTCATAAACCTGTTGGCCATTTTTATGTCTTCTTTGGAAAAAATGTCAATTCAGATCTTCTGCCCAATTTTTAATTGTTTTGTTTTATTTTTTGTTTTTGCCATTGAGTTGTGTGAATTCTCTATATATTTTGGATATTAACCCCTTTCCAGATTATATGATTTGCAAATATTTTCTCCCATTCAGTAGGTTGCCTTTTCATTTTGCTGATTGTTTCTTTTGCTGTGCAGAACTTCTCAGTTTGATGTAGTCTCACTTGTTTATATTGGCCTTCATTACCTTTGCTTTTATTGTCAAATACAAAAAGAAATTATCACGAAAACTGATATCGAGAAGCTTACCACCTGTGTTTTCTTCAAGTCTTTATCCATTTTGAGTTAATGTTTGCGTATGGGTAAGGTAGTGGTCCAGTTTCATCCTATTGCATGCAGCTGTCCTGTTTTCCCAATACCATTTATTGAAGAGACTGTCCCTTCCGCATTGTATATTTTTGGCTCCTGTGTTGTAAATCAATTGGTCACATATGCATGGATTTATTTTTGGATTCTCTATTCTGTTCCATTGGTCTTTGTGCAGCTTTAATGCCAATACCATACTGTTTTGATTACTATGGATTTTAGTAAGTTTGAAATTAGGGAGCCTGATACCTCCACCTCTTCTTTCTCAAGATTGCTTCGGCTAGCCAAGGTCTTTTGTGATTCCATGAAAATTTTAGAATTGTTTGTTCAATTTCTGTGAAAAGTGCCATTAGAATTTTGATAAGGGATTGCATGACTCTGTTGATTATGTTGAGTAGTATGGACATTTTAACAATATTAATTCTTTTAATCCAAGCATGGAATGTCTTTCCTTTTATTTGTATCTTCTTGTTTAGTTTCTTTCATCACTGTCTTACAGCCATTATTTCTTGAAATGTTCTTTCTGCCCCCTTTTCTCTCTTCTCCATTTCTGAGATTCTCATTATGTGTGTGTTAGTATTCTTGTTGGTGTTCCTTAAGTTTCAGAGCCTCTGTTCATTTTTTTCATCTTTTAACATTATACTCTTCTGACTTGAAAATCTCAATATATCTGTCTTCAGGTTCATTGATTCTTCTATTACTGAAATCTACTGTTGAGCCTCTCTAGTAAATTTTCATTTCATTGTTTGTACCTTCCAACTGCAGAATTTCTATTTGGTTCTTTTCGGTAATTTCTATTTTTTTTTCAATTGATATTCTTTATTTGTGAGAGGTCTTTTTTCATATTTTTCTTTAGTTCTATAGAAGTAGTTTCCTTTAGTTTTTTGAACATATCTAAAATAACTAATAAACATCTTTGTCTACTAAATACAACATTTGGGCTCCCTCAGGAGCAATTTCTGTCTATTGACTGCATTTTTGCTTGCTTATGGTCCATACTTGAATGCTTATTTGCATGTCTTTGTTGTGGTGGTTGAAAATTGTACATTGTAAATAATGTAATGTGGTTTTCTAGAAATAAAATAGGTTTATTTTTGTTGCTATTTGTTTAGTTACTTTTCTGAATATTATAAAGTCTGTATTCTTCAACATGTGTGACCATTAAAGTCTACTCAACTACCTTAATGGCCAACTAACAATTGGAATGAGATTTCCTTAAATGGCAGAGTGAGTAAATCTCCCAGTTTTTCCCAAATGTCTCTGTGTATGTTGGAGCACCCCTTCATTGCTCAGCCAATTGAACACTATAACTTAGCTTGAACTTCCTGATTTCAGAGACTGAAAACCAGAGGAGAGAACTTAGGGCTGTCTACGTATATTCTAAGCATGTGTTGAACCCTACATATGCACATGGACTTCTAGATTTCCAGAAATATGTCAAAGCTTTTCAGAGTCTCTGTGGACATCTTATTCCCTACCTTTTTCTTGTAAGTTTTTTGTTAGCTTATTATTTGCCCAACTGTTTTCCAGTGTTCCAGACAGCTACAAAGTTAATTCCCTCTAAATGTTTTTGAAAAATGCTCCCAGGGAAAAGGTGTTTTTTATTGGATGAGCTGTGAGTCAGATAAAATAAAGACAGCTTTGCAAGTGGTGTCTTCCAGGGAACCACCAGACAAGTCAGGTAATGATAATTCACTGGAAATGACTCTGAAGCAACTCCAACTCCATTCTGTTCCCCCTGTGGCTGTAACTTCTTATTTTTCCTGTAATTATGTGCTGTTGCTTTTTAGCTACTACAGAACTGAAAAAGAGGACATGGGGAAAAAAGGAAGAAAGAAAGGAAGACATGGAAGTAGGGCAAACTAAATTACATGAAGCTCACTGCCCTTCCCAAGATTCAGCTATTTTTCTTAAATAAATGTTCCTCACATTGCTGCAAGAATTTTGTTAATTTCCATAATCCTGAAAAACTTCATCCTGACATTTTTTCCAGTTTTCTTATTGCTTTTATAGGAGAGAAAATTCTGGGAGGTCATTACTCCACTGTTTTTTCTGTCTCCTAAATACTCCAGTGTTGAGTATATAGCTTTTTAATAATCTGTGTGATGATATAGAAGAACAATTCTGCTGCATACTGAAGTATAGTGTTTGCCTCAAATAAAAGCGTTTGTGCAATTGTTTCAGTTAGAAACTGAAGTAGCTTCTCTTTTCATAGAACACCATATTTATGTGACAGACTAACAGTGTTATACAGACATGAGTATTTGGCAGATATTTCCTTAAACATGAATTAAATGAACCTGTCATGTCAACAAAATTACTGACAGAAGTTGATCCCAATGATAAGTCTTAAACTTTCAAGCAAAAATAAAAATTTGGGAAAACTTGTATCTACAACTCTCTTTGATAGCTGTGCAGTACTTATATTTTTCTCATATGATTGGCGATGATGTTAACAAATATAATTGTATGATATTAATAATGAAATGTGCCCATATTTAGAAGAGCTGCATAACTCAATATTTTTTAGATAAGCAATGCATGTTTTTAACAAAGCCATGGATGCATAGAAGATACTTCCACAGTTTAAGATAGACCAATAGATTTTAATATAAAAAGCACAAAAAGATCATAGATTTGATTTCACATTTCACATTTCAACTAACCCTGAAGAAACTATCATTTATCAAGTTTTGCTATGAAAGAAGAATATCCACAAATATCTGAAAAGGCTACTAAAAGAATCCTATTTCTTCTCAGGGTGGTGGAATGTGCCACCTTGCATATCTGCTAGTTCCTCTCCCTCGTCTTCTACCCCTCCCGCTATTCGCCAGGGCATGCTCTCTCTCAAATAATAAAAAATAAAATCTTTTCAAAAAATAAAATAAAATAATTCTATTTCCAACTGTGTATCTCTTTAAGGCCAGATTTTCTTCACACATTTCAACTAAAATAACATATCATAACAGACTGAATACTGAAAGAAATACAACAGTTTAGCTATCTTCTATCAATCCAGACATTAAAGATACATATAAATGTGTAAAACAGTGCCATTCTTCTCACACTTTTTTGTTTTTGGAAAATACAGTTATTTTTCATTAAGATATTTATATTAACATATGGTCTATTTTAAAGCAGTTAGCACAAATAGTTTTAAAATTTGTGTTTCAGGGCACCTGGGTGGCTCAGTGGGTTAAAGCCTCTGCCTTCGGCTCAGGTCATGATCCCAAGGTCCTGGGATGGAGCCCTGCATTGGCTCTCCCCTCAGTGGGGAGCCTGCTTCCTCCTCTCTCTATGTCTGCCTCTCTGCCTACTTGTGATCTCTCTCTGTGCCAAATAAATAAATAAAATCTTCAAAAATAAAATAAAATTTGTGTTTGAATTTCTACTGTGATAAAAACCAAAAGTTATAACTCACCTGAATAAAAGTTCTTTAAGGCCCTTAATAATATTTAAAAGGGCAAAAAGGTCTTGAACTGAAAAGTTTGAGAATTGTTTACGGTAGTTTTTCTAAGATCAAAGTCTTAATCACAAACCAACTGGAAAATATAAAGGTGGCTACTATTCAGTATTTAATTCAGTTGCCCATGTTTAGTGTCTTTTATGTGACCCATGCCCCAATCTGCTCATCCACGCAGGCATGATGGTTGGAATTATTCTGCAGGGAACCAGAAAGGCTGATCCTTTCTGTTTTGTGAATAGACCACACTTCTCCATCTGATAGCTTTTGTGCAAGGCTATTACTCTGCCTGGAAAGCTCTCGCACCCACTCTTCACAATTCTTATTTAGTCTTCAGATCTCAAATCAAATGTCACTATCTCAGAAAAAACTTCCCTGACCTATTGCTTCCAAAACTCTTCTCCAGATTTCACTAAAACCCCCTAGTCTCTTTAATGAGTCCAAGCACATTTTTTCTTTCATTAACACATATCACAATTTGTTAATTATGTAGTTTTAGGATTTGGTTAGTGCCTTTGTCTCCCTTAAACTTCAGCTTCACAAGGGCAGTTTTCTTTGAGCTTACTGTTTTGTCCTCAATATGTATCACAGTGTTTGGCAGTATATATATACAGAATGATTCAATTATTTTCCAATATGAAAACCACATGTTGAAGCAAGGAAGAGTGCATTTTACTGATTGTCCCATCATTTTAAATAGTTTTTCAAATTACAAGTCATGAGGTAGGAAAGATCTGTTGAAAACAGTTTTTATTGTATGGCCCTCCAAGTAAAAAGATATCTTAGCAACACAATTATTCTGAAAGAAATTAGATTGCTTGATTTGTTGACACAGATGCTATTTCACAGAACTTTCTCCCAATTCATGCTTCTTAGTTTCCAAGCTTTTTAAAAAATAAAATACAAAAAAGACCTTTACTAATGGTTCTGGTGAGGCTTTCTCTAAAAATATCTTTTATTAAATACAGGAGAAGATTGGATTCATGCTGTATTATTTCTTTTGGGACTAATGGTGCATTTTCCAACTTCAGAAATTGTTTTTAAGACCGCAAAAGTATCAGATTAAACGAATGTGGTGACTACCTCAGGACAGTAGTATTTTATTATATTTTCCTTCCAAGAATGTAACTGTTATAAATTACTACAGTTATTTATTCTTCACTTTACAATTTATTAACTGAGGGGGTCATATTTCATTCTTCTGCCATTTGAGTAACTTTTGTGTGTGTTTTTATGTAGCAGTGACAAATAGTTTTTCATTTGAGGGCTCTAGACTTTGGTCCTGTTTTAATTAGGAGACTTTTGAGATTTGGATGAAGGCAGCATATTGTCCTTTCAGCTATCCAGGCAAAATTTGCAAGATCTGTCTAACCGTAAGAGTTACAAACCACCTTCAGATAATAAGTCTAGTATACTTTAATAGCACTGCTTTCAGAATTTACAGCCCTTACTGTAGAGTACTCAGTGTTGATGTTACTGCTAATCTCAAATGGTTTTGTTTTACACAGAAACAAATGGATATCAATGCTGCTATTCAAGCCTTGATTGAATCACATACTGCTCTACAGATGGAGGTAATATATCTGGCTTTATTTACATTGGCACTCTCAATATACAAATTAAACAGAAAGTTTTTTCTGAGTCCAAAATGTGGCTTTATCTCAGAGATTGTACTTAAAACAGATTGAACAAAGTAGACATTTTTTAATAAACAGAAATGTATGCATGGGATGTTTTTTAAGGAAACCATTTAAAACAAAAATGTAATACATTTAAGGAATTTTTTAATAAGGAATTAGATACTGTAGGATAAAATAGTTAAATGAAGCATAGCCGCCTCTTAAAATAGGATCTATCATTGTTACTCATTTTTCTCATTTAAACTCTATTCAGTGTATAATTTTCTTTAAAACATTATACTATACCAGGCATAGTAATTGTTTAGCTTTATGTTAGCTTGCAAACTAGGCCATTAGAATAAATTTAATCTCTTATTTAGGGTCAAGATTAATAAAATATACACATAGGCCTGTATTTACATATAAACTGTTCTTTACACCTCTCTTCCAACTCATTGCATACAACAAGGATATATTTTTCTTCTGCCTTGGTCCATGTTGATCATAAGGGTTACATACTGGTGATGGCTTCCCTATGCTTTTTTGCTGTTTGATTCCTTTGATGAATTGGCAGAGCTACCAGAATACCGAAGTGACTTTAATTGACTACAGTGCAGAGATATTCAAAACCCTGAACTACCTTAGCAATTTACTGCACAGCATCAAGAACCCTCTTGGCACACGAGATAACCCAGCACGAATCTGTAAAGATTTGCTTAACTGTGAACACAAAGTATCAGATGGTAAGTTCTTGGCTTTTTTTTTTTTTTCTAACTCTGATGTCCGATTTCATCATTTCAATGCATTTGAGATTTAGAGTGTATTCATTTAGAATCATAATCATTTTGATAAAACCCTTGTAGAAGGCATTTTAGTGTTTTCAAAAAACAAATACTCTTAGAGGGACATAATTCTGAAGTCAGAGTATCCTTTTCTGAGGGCTCATTAACAATGTCTTCTACACAGCCTTATTTTTTTTTTTTTTTTTTTTAGAAAAGAAAGTAAGTTTACTTGCAAAAATTTTACAGTGAGTTTGAGCCTTAGAAAAACTAGCTGACCATATTTAAATCAATAAACAGGCATTTAAAGGGGAAAATTGATAACATTATCAAATCTTTTTTTTAAAGATTTTGTTTATTTATTAGACAGAGATCACAAGTAGGCAGAGAGGCATGCGGTGGGGGGGTGGGGAGGAGAAGGCTTCCCAATGAGCAGAGAGCCTGATGCAGGGCTCGATCCCAAGACCCTGAGATCATGACCTGAGCAGAAGGCAGAGGCTTAACCCACTGAGCCACCCAGGTGCCCCAATATTATCAAATCTGTAAGAGTTCGTCTTTTCATGATAGAACTGTTCCCTCACATGACCGTTCTATCAGTAAAGGTAGTGACCTGTCAATATTATAAAAGCCACAAAGAAAGTTGGTTTCATCGGGAAGCCAGTAATTTAGTGTAAGTGGACTTATTTTATTTATTTATTTATTTATTTATTTATTTATTGGGGTAGAGCAAGAGAGGTGACCCTGGTTTACTGCTGTTGCTATTGTTGGATGTGACAGTGTGCACTTATTCACAACGAGGCAGTGAAAGCTGGTTAGCTGTGTTTCACACGGGCTCTTCTTTGTATTTCATTGAGATGAATTTGCAGACTCCAAAAAGAGTGGGATATTAATCTTCTTCTTCCAAAGACCCTGTTGTTAATAGTTTTTCACTTTTTCTTGTGCAGTTTTCCACAAAGATTTTCGTTTGTTTGGTTTTAGAGAAAGATTTATTTTAAGAAGTTTGCTTATATAATTATGGGGGCATGATAAATCCAAAATAGGCCAGCAGGCTACAAACCCATGGGGGAGTTGCAGACCGAGTCCAAAGTCTGCTGCCAGAATTCCCTCTTGCTCAGGGGAGGTCAGTCTTTGCTCTTTTTTTCTTTTTTCTTTTTTTTTTTTTTTTTCAATTTATTTATTTTCAGAAAAACAGTATTCATTATTTTTTTCTTCACCACACCCAGTGCTCCATGCAATCCGTGCCCTCTATAATACCCACCACCTGGTACCCCAACCTCCCACACCCCCGCCACT
This sequence comes from Mustela nivalis, assembly GCF_964662115.1. Lineage (NCBI taxonomy): Eukaryota > Metazoa > Chordata > Mammalia > Carnivora > Mustelidae > Mustela > Mustela nivalis. The sequence goes on along the minus strand of NC_139029.1, from coordinate 69,946,455 downwards.
TCAAACCCCTCAGATTGTTTTTCAGAGTCCATAGTCTCTCATGATTCACCTACCCTTCCAATTTCCCCCAACTCTCTTCTCCTCTCTAACACCCCTTGTCCTCCATGATATTTGTTATGCTCCACAAATAAGTGAAACCATATGATAATTGACTCTCTCTGCTTGACTTATTTCACTCAGCATAATCTCTTCCAGTCCCGTCCATGTTGCTACAAAAGTTGGGTATTCATCCTTTCTGATGGAGGCATAATACTCCATAGTGTATATGGACCACATCTTCCTTATCCATTCGTCCACTGAAGGGCATCTTAGTTCTTTCCATAGTTTGGCGATCGTGGCCATTGCGATGTGGAGAAAGGGGAACCCTCTTACACTGTTGGTAGGAATGCAAGTTGGTGCAGCCTCTTTGGAGAACAGTGTGGAGATTCCTCAAGAAATTAAAAATAGAACTTCCCTATGACCCTGCAATTGCACTCCTGGGTATTTACCCCAAAGATACAGATGTCGTGAAAAGAAGGGCCATCTATACACAGCCTTATTGATCCCCAGTGTTTCCTACTCCACAATAACTATATTATTTGCTTACCCTTTGTGCTTGGAACATATCATACTCATCTTAAAAATTAAAATAGGAAGGACTGACCTTTGGGGTAAACTGGAGTACATGTCAGGTCTACCAGAAGTGGTAACATGAAAAAAAAAATATGGTAGAACCCCTGCCACCACACCTCCTGAATTTATGGTTTTTACACAAAATGGAAATTAAATACATCATTGTAGAGTCACTGAGTAGGAAGATGGTTTGGTATTCTTGGAGTTTTTTTGTCCCTACACAGATAGCCCAAAATCCTTAACCAGAGGTGCAAAAATGAATTTAGAGTAGAAGGATCAAGGAAAAGTTTTAAAGCAAGTAGAACAGCTATAATTATCTAATGATAAGTAAAGGAACCCTGTCTGCTACAATACATCATTTAATTTTAATTTCTATTGGGTCTGAGGTTAGCTGCACATTCAATATTAGTAGTTACTGTTTTTTGCTAAAAATTCTATTCCCAACAGAGTAACATATATGCTGATTTGGGGGAAAAAAATCATGTTATATCCTTCTGTAGGGTGAATAGTAGTACGTATTTTCTTTAACTTACATACATATTTACCACATAACACACACACACACACACACACACACACAAACTCTCATACATTCTTGCCCAAGAACACATACTTCTACTAGAAGTGCAAAGAAAATATTTATATTAATAAAATGCTTATCTTCTATAGATATTTCTTGCTCTAGATTACCACAAAATCTAAACTAATATTTATAGTTACAGTTGGCTATAGTAATTCTGTTTGATTCTTTCCCATATTTGAAGGCATAAAACTGTGATTCTATAGAATTGAAAGAAACAAAGACATTTTAAGACATAAAAATGACTGAAATCTAATTCAAGGTCTGCCTTCCTTGTAAGAAAAATAGCTATGTGGTATGGATTGCAAGGTATCAGAAAGGCTTTAATGTCCAAACGTATTTTCATCACTAGGAGATGGGAAATGTTATAGAAAAACACAAAACAGCAGGGAAGGGGGATACAATAGAGAGTAGAGTGAGGGTAATTTTAAATATAGCAGTTAGATAAGGCATATCTGAGAACATGGCATTTGAGAAATGTCAAAAGGGGGAAGAGGAGAAGCAAACAGGAAAGAGCTTTCAGGGCAGAAAAAACACCAACGAATGCCCTGGGAGTGAGTGTCTTTAGTGTGTTCTAGGAGTTGCAAGAAGGCCAGTGTGACTAGAAGAGGGTGCATAAGCACAAAGTGGTAGAAAATGAAGCCAGAAAGATACCCAAAACACAGATTATATAGGATCTTCTGAACTACACAGAAGACTCCAGCTTTTGTTCTGAATAAGGTGGGAAGCCACTAGAAGTTTTTCAGGCAAAGAAATGATATGATTTGACTTAGATTTTTAAGATACTGCTCTGGCTAATATATTACAAATAATAATGGAGGCAAGAGTAAAAGAAGCCACTGAGAAGGCCATTGAAAAAATCCAGGTAAGAGATGATGATGGGTTGAACTAGAGTTGGTAGCAGAGAAAGTGATAAGAAATGAGCAAGTCTTTGGCTATATTTTAAAGTACCTATTCTCCTGAAGCTGTTTCAAAAAATTGAAGCAGAAGGAAAATTTCCAGACTCTTTATGAAGCCAGCATTACCCTGATTCCCAAACCAGACAAAGACCCCACCAAAAATGAGAATTTCAGAACAATATCCCTGATGAATATGGTTGCTAAGTTTCTCAACAAGATCCTAGCAAATAGGATCTAACAGCTCATTAAAAAGATTATCCACCATGACCAGGTGGGATTCATCCCTGGGTTTCAAGGATGGTTCAACATTCGCAAATCAATGTGATAGAACAAATCAGTAAGAGAAGAGAGAAGAACCACATGGTCCTCTCAACTGATGCAGAAAAAGCATTTGAAAAAATCCAATATCCATTCCTGATTAAAGCGCTTCAAAGTGTAGGGATAGAGGGAACATTCTTGAACTTCATAAAATCTATCTATGAAAAACCCACAGCAAATATCATCCTCAATGGGAAAAAGCTCACAGCCTTCCCGTTGAGATCAGGAACATGACAAGGATACCCACTCTCACCATTCTTGTTCAACATAGTATTAGAAGTCCTAGCAACAGCAATCAGACAACAAAGAGAAATAAAAGTATCCAAATTGGCAATGAAAAAGTCAAACTCTCTCTCTTCGCAGATGACATGATACTTTATATGGAAAACCCAAAAGACTCTACCCCCAAACTAGTAGAACTCATACAGCAATTCAGTAATGTGGCAGGAGACAAAATCAATGTACAAAAATCAGTTGCTTTCTTATACACTAACAATGAAAACACAGAAAGGGAAATTAGAGAATCGATTCCATTTACTATAGCACCAAGAACCATATGATACCTGGGAATAAACCTAACCAAAGAGGTAAAGGATCTGTACTCGAGGAACTACAGAACACTCATGAAAGAAAATGAAGAAGAAACAAAAAGATGGAAGACCATTTTGTGCTCATGAATTGGAAGAAGAAACACTGTTAAAATGTTTATACTGCAAAGAGCCAGCAGTTTTTTATGGTAATCGGATATAGGTTAAGAGAGAAATAGATGGATAGATTATGACTTTAACAAGGATTTTGACTAACAGATGGAAGTGTGAGTTCCTGTATAGAGATGGAGAAGCAAATTTTAGAGAAAAGATCAGGAGTTCAATTTCAGATACAATTCATTTGAGATGTCTGTTAAGTATCAAGTAAGAATGTCCAGGAGGTAGGAGGCTGTTAAAGAGAGAGATCCTGGGTAGGGGTAAGAATTATGAATTCACTTGCATATAAATAGCATCCAATGCCTTATGACTGCTTAAGACTTCCTAAAGAGTAGGTGGAGAAAGAAAAGTGAAGAAGTCTAAACATCATGTCTTAGGGCTCTTCAGTGTTTAGAGATCAAGGAAATGAGGAGGAACTAGCAAAGAAAGCTAAGAAGAAACCATACCTGATAGGAAGAAAACTAGATGCATGTGGAGTGAAGAAAATATTTGCCTGAGGAGGAAGGGTTCTATGGGGTCCTTGTTGGATAAAGTTAAGACTTAGAGAAGCTACTGGATTTAGTAGCATTAAGTTTTATGATGACCTTCACAAGAGCAGTTTAGGAAAATAGTAATGGGGACACCTGGGTGGCTCAGTGGGCTAGAGCCTCTGTCTTCAGCTCAGGTCATGATCCTAAGTCCTGGGATGGAGTCCTGCATTTGGCTCTCTGCTCAGCAGGGAGCCTGCTACCCCCCCCACCCCCGCCCCCCGCCTGCCTCTCTGCCTACTTATGATCTGTCTGCCAAATAAATAAATAAAATCTTAAAAATAAAAAAGAAGAATGGTGGAGAAAAAAGAAGACAATGGAGAGATGAACACAGTTAGAGCTGCTCTTGCCCTACATGTGATCACAAACTAAATACGGCTTTTGGTGGCTTTATGGGGCTAAGAGTCGAAAGTTAGCATCTGTGGTCCACCGAGTGTGGGGATTTAGGCTTTCAAAGGGCTTGATTCTAAGAGAAAAACATAAACTGGAAGAAAAGAGACATTCATATAGATTGTAGCCTCGCTTCACATCATGAAGATAGCTCAGAATCTAAAGCTTTGAAATTGGACTAAGATGGTTCCAGATGGATAGAACCCCCACCCCATTCTGATAGAAACAAAAGTCTTCTACAAAATATACCATCATCCTAGGGCTCAAATTACTTCTACAAATCATTTCTCAAACACAGTGCCCAGCACACAATCAATGGTAATGAGGCATACTGGTTGATAAAACACCACAAATGAGAACTGACAGAAACAGCAAACAGAATTAGACTTAAAAGAAAAACAAGAGGAAGAATTTGAAACTGAAGGTATAATAGACAAAGTAAGCCCTATATAGGAGCACAGCATATTCACAATAGTAACAAAGATGGCAGAATATATGGGTGCAAGTTCAAATAGGTAAATAGATGTAATAGTGGGAAGTTATAGACGTTCCTTTCAGATGGCTTTGGATGTCTCAGTAAAATTGAAAGGTTATCAGTCAAGAATAAAATGAAGGAACAGGTATAATAAAGTTGAGAGAAGAAGAAAAGGTTTTAAATAATCAGCTGGGAGAGTGACAGAGGGAAACATAGTGTCATTTTCTGGAAGCCTTACAAACATTTGAATTTAAAGTGAGTCCAGGGGCGCCTGGGTGGCTCAGTGGATTAAGCCGCTGCCTTCGGCTCAGGTCATGATCTCAGTGTCCTGGGATCGAGCCCCGCATCGGGCTCTTTGCTCAGCGGGAGCCTGCTTCTCTCTCTCTCTCTCTCTGCCTGACTCTCTGCCGACTTGTGATCTCTCTCTCTCTCTGTCAAATAAATAAATAAAATCTTTAAAAATAAATAAATAAATAAATAAAAATAAAGTGAGTCCAGTTCAGCATAGTTGTGTTTTCCTTCAGCTACTTTTAGCTGTATAAATTCAGGCATAGATCAGGCACAAAATTGGACTTCTATAAGGTTAGGACTTTATAAGACAAGTACATTGAAGTGAGGCAGGGCAGGGATATTAAGGAAGTCTTCGAAGAAGTAAAGGACTCAGGGTTTTTACTTGGGTAGGAAGGGAATTGAACATATGATCCACATATGATGAGGGATGATGAAAAATGTGGTAGTATCAATGGATATTAGGTCCTGATGGGAAGGAAGAGTTTTTTAGATAGACTCAGGACACCAGAGTGAATGAGCTTAAAAGAGAAGAGAGAGATTATGACATAACTCTAGTTGTAGGTGATAAATAAAAAAGGCCAGGATATGGCCTGGGAAGTGAATGGGGCAGTCAGGAGAGCAGGAGAAGGATATGAGAATTTTGGCAGAAGAGTTCAGGGAACTGAGAGGCCAGGGTATGGGAAGTGCTAGCCATGAGAATTTAAAATCATCAAGAATTGGCTAATACATAGATTTTCTGAAAGTCATAGGCATCCAATACTAAAATCTTCAAAGAAAGTGGATGACTTGGGGCACCTGGGTGGCTCAGTAGGTTAAGCCTCTGCCTTTGGCTCAGGTCATAGTCTCAGGGTCCTGGGATCGAGCCCCACATCAGGCTCTCTGCTCAGGGAGTCTGCTTCCCCCTCTCCCTCTGCCTGCCTCTCTGCCTACTGTGATCTCTCTCTCTCTCTCTCTCTCTGTCAAATAAATAAATAAAAATCTTAAAAAAAAAAAAAAAAGAAGAAGAAGAAGAAGAAGAAAGTGGATGACTGCAATGGGAAGAGGTAATGGAGGACATAGCGTAATGACACTAATTTTACCAAAGAGTTGTTTTAGGGAAAAAATAGAGAATGGAGGTGACAATGAAGAGCAAGAAAGACACTTTCTGTACTACAAGTACGATGCTAATAAAGGCTGTGGCAGAGCTTGAAAGGACTGCAAAAGAAGCACTGTCCTCATGGGAGACCTAGTTTTAGGTTAGAACATTTAGGCCTGCAAAAGATATATTATGGTATAGTGCATTATTAATAGCTCGGTATATCCTGAGAACAATTAGAAAGTCCCTACCAGGTTACCATTGTACAACATAATGCTTGAATTCAAAGAATTATACCCTATAAAACAACGGGAGTGTGCTTGATGGAAAACTTTTTATAAGGAATTTATTAGCTTATTTTATTAATAAAATAAATTTATTATTTATTATAATAGAAGGGGAAACCGTTTCTTGGAAGAAAAGAGGTAGTAGTGAAGATAATGTTTTTACACCCACTGGATAATATTGGAAGCCTACATTAGATCCTGGTAAAAAATCTGGCACTCATTTCTATAAACTTTACAAAATGTCCAAAATTCTAAGGGAAGGGAACAAAAAGGGACCAGAGGATCGGATTTCTTTTGCCCCTTTCTTCCATATCACAAGAGATCAGTGGTTCTTCAAGTGTCCCTGGACCAGAATGAGATTCTGTTGAAATACAGATTCCAAGCCCCAACTTAATGAATCAGCAACTCTGGGGATGGGGCCCAGCTATCTGTGTTTTAACAGATGGTTCTAATGCCACCAAAGTTTGAAAACACTGCAGGAAAGGACAGTCCCTACTTTTGGAGCCACCAACTCAGCAAGTATTCGTTTTGAAGGATTAGTAGAATAGTAGAAGAAAGAAGAGTTGAGGATGTTTTGGAAGTCTAAAATAATGGGCCAGAGAGGAAGCCCAGCATGATGTAGAAGAATCTTTCTAATAGGGGAAGGATGGAATGGACAAGGATAGAAATGACATTTGCCAAATACTGTTTGACTATCTTGCCTTTTTAATGCAAAAAAGCAGCACTATCTCATTAAAAAATTCTTTGCCTTTGCTTTTAATATAAGGTGCTACTTCAATATTCTGGGCCTGTTATTCCAGAATTAAGATACTAGATCAACACTCTTTCAGCCTGAGTATTTCCTGTAGACTGACTAAGACTCCATTTGATTCTGCTGGGCATTCGGTGAAGAGAATGGTTGGCAGGCTTACACTGGCTGCAGGGATTTCAGTTTTTCTTGCTTAGAAATCTGATGAAGAAAGCCCCAAAGTGATAACCATTGAATTGTACATTTTCTTTCTATGGAAACAAAGGATGTTTTATTATTTTTATTCCAATTATCGTGAAGATATTATTTTACCTCAGGAGATTGATGTTGTTTCTGTATATTTATTTTTAAAATCTATAATGACATAGAACGGAAGTGGACAAGTATACCACATCAACTGCAACTTTTCTATTAACTATGTAACTTTAGACAGTTCCCTTTAAGATGATGAGTTCATCTGTGGAAAGAAGCAATAAATTCAACCATTATATCTTTTTTGTTGTTGAAATGCCCTTAAATTGATAGGTATGTGAAAAATATACTATTTTTGGTATCAATGTTACATAACATTTACTCCTTTCATTCATGGACTGAATATAAATATCTTTATAATCTTCTAAGTTTTTTCACAGTTAAAACTGTAAAGATATATGTTTAAAGTATGATAATTTGTAATGATGGTTCAAATATGTTTTAGTATGTAATTTAAATATTTTTATGTTTTATAATAAATTAATAGGAAAATACTGGATTGATCCAAATCTCGGATGCCCTTCAGATGCCATTGAGGTTTTCTGCAATTTCAGTGCTGGTGGTCAGACATGTTTATCTCCTGTTTCTGTAGCAAAGGTATGTATTGAATTATAGAATATATGCCTATACTTGCCCAGTATCAAAGAGCATGATTTTTTAAAATGTTACTTTAAATAATTATGATTTTTATGAATGGAAGTAAGATATCTTTTTCTGCCATATATAAGAAAGAAAATTTCTTTTGTTGTTTTTAAAAAAAAATTCTAAGAGGGGCACCCGAGTGGCTCAGTGGGTTAAAGCCTCTGCCTTCGACTCAGGTCATGATCCCAGGGTCCTGGGATCGAGCCCCACATTGGGCTCTCTGCTCAGCGGGGAGCCTGCTTCCTCCTCTCTGCCTACTTGTGATAACTCTCTCTTTCTCGCTCTCTGTTAAATAAATAAATAAATCTTTAAAAAAATTAAAATGAAATAAAAATTAAAAATAATTCCAGGATTATGGACATTGGGGAGGGTATGTGCTTTGGTGAGTGCTGTGAAGTGTGTAAACCTGGTGATTCACAGACCTGTACCCCTGGGGATAAAAATATATGTTTATAAAAAATAAAAAATTAATTAAAAAAAAAAGAAGCTGGGGGAAACAAAAAAAAAAATAATAATAATTCCAAGAGAATCTTGATATTTTGGTTGTATTTTATGATTGGCATGTCATGGCTTAGTCTACTGATTATGCTTTTTTAATCTCCTTTTTAAAATGTTGTGGGAGGGCACGCCTGGGTGGCTCAGTCAGTTGAGCAGCTGACTCTTGGTTTGAGCTCAGGTTGTGATATCAAGGAGTCTGCGTGAGATTCTCTCTCCCTCTACCCCTCCCTGCCCCCCAGCCCCTCCCAATTCATGCTCTCTCTAAAACAAAAAATGTGCAACATATGTTTTTATGCATACACATACCTTGGAAAAATCCCCCAAACAGCTACAATATTTGTAATTAGTAACCAGTTACCTAAAGGTTTTCTGAAAATCACATCATTAGAAGAGGAATTTTGCCACAAAGCTTGCTATTTTTGATGATTTGGCACAAAGAACATCCCTTCAATGGATGTTTAAACATCCATTGAATATTTTTTAAAACTCCTTTCAAGTATAATAACATGAATGAAAGTTAGTTTGGCATGATACTGGAATTATAACAAGCATTTATGAAACCTATAGCTTAGCTCTACCTATAATATCCTGAAGAAATCAAAAGTGCATTTCTTTCTTTTTCTGGCTAAACCAGTTTGGTATTATTACTAAGGACTTACTTCTCATCAACAAAGAATTGATACACCTGCCCCTTATATATTTGGTCCATCACAAAGAAGCGCAGCTAAAATGTGCAGTCTATTAATCTCTCTAGCTGCTCATTGTTTCACTGGCCTTTTATAAAATATCCCCCTTCATTAAGGGTGTTTCACGAGTTAATCACAGTAGCATTCACCATTATTATTCTCAAACCAGGAAAGAGTCTTCCATCCCTAGGGAATGCATGTTCCTCTCATGAAGATCAGCATGATAGTCTTACTTCCAAAATATCTGTATGATCATCCTCATTCCCCTGGATTTGGTCCAGGATTTTTATTTGCATTATCATAAAAGACAGATGAAGACCAGGAGGTGTGTACAAAGGAAATAGGAACACTGAAGTCGTTGCACTCCAATTCCTTCCTTCACTGAATCAACTCTCCCATCTGTCCTATCCATAAACTCAACCTGAGAGAGACTGGGCAGGTAGTGGAAAGAATGGTAGACTTGGAATTAGGGACCTGGGTTCTAGTCTCTACCCCTCTACTAATCTGGCAAATGATGCTCTGAGCCACCAAATATCCTACTCTGTGCCAGGCACTGTGTTGGTTAAGTGACATTTGGCCCCTTAAACCCTTACAACAATCCTGCCATGTCAGTGTCATATTCCACTTCACCAACAAAGACACTAAGGCTCAGAAAGATTAATTTACAAGTTTGTGATTCTCAACTGTAAAATAAAGGAACCTGAACTACTTAAATTCTAATGTTCCTTATGATGATCCTTCCATGTTTTCATCTTTATTGACCTTCCTTTGCCTTTCTTCTCTTTTCCTTTTACTTTTTTGGTGCCTGTCTTTTTTTTTCCCCCTCTGATACCTCATAACTGATATTTTTCTAATTTTATGTTTGGAAATCAATATAAATTCCTTGTTGAAATCACTTTCATTCACTTATGTTATGACCATACGCCTGCTTAAAGAATAAATAAAATAATAAAAATGTCAAAAGCTATAGAAAAATCTACTTCCTTTTCCAAGCCTAGGAAATCTTCAGTCAGACCTCCTTGCTCCAATTTTGCCCTGCACTGTTGACTTTATTATCAGTACTTGTTCATGCCTTCATTCATTTCAATAAACATATATTCATGACTCCATTCTATGGCTGGAACGACATTAGGGGCTGGCAACACAAAAAATAAGATTCTATCCTTGTCTTTAAAAGCTTTTATAATTAAAACTTCTCAACAAGGTATTATTACAACTTGTAACTTATCTTCAGAAACTCAAAAAAAGATCTTCAAAGTAAATTATAGATAATTTCAGATTTTTGTGGAAGAAATTATTAAAGAATTAATCAACAACAAATAACTAATGCATTTTAGATAACGTGAAAATTACCTCGCTTTTTTTGGTCATGTCTAGTATCCTCGTGGTATGCTGAGGCCAGCTCATACAGACTCAGGAGACCCTATTGTTAACACCCCTTTCCAGCTCCGTGTTCAGTGATACCACCATGATTGCCTGAAGTCAGCCATGGTAGGAGTGGTTACACCATAGAAACTGGAAAATGCTCTAAATCAGCGATTACCGCCCCCACCCCACTCCACCTAGCAAGAGCCAGTGGTTAAGCATTTATCAGCATACTGTTGACTGGCACTTAAATGCCAAGGAAAGGGGCTTTCTCAGGTCTTCATTTCAAGGACTTTCCTCAGGTTCCCCCAAATTATAAGCTATTCAGTTGCCACATCTTATAACTTGGATATTATTTCTATGACATTAGTTGGAGTTTGGAGTTGGAAAAGTCCAGATGAACTTCCTTCACTTACTGAGCTCAGAAGCCACCCATATCATCACCATTCACTGTCTAAACACCCCAGTGTGGACAAGTGCTCAGCCAAATGGCTCAGGATTGTCTGTTGGCTTCAAGGGATGGAATGGTCAGATTTTTGAAGAAAACACTCTACTTGAACCTAAGGTGCTTTCAGATGACTGCAAGGTAAGGGATGGCAACTTTTAGAATTGTTCAATATAGCTAACATAAAACTGAAAAGGACATAAAATTAAAATAATGGGGATAAGACTCTAATTGCAAACTGAAGATCCAGAGGCTAATAAGTTTTAAGGTGCCCTATTTGTAATAACATTACATTTTTCAGAATCAATCGTTTGCTTGTATCGTATCTTGTCAACTTCTGTAACACCCACTGGTCATCCATAGATTTTTATATGCAGAACAGATGTTAATACATAAATCTAATTCTTATTGCTCGTATGAAATATCTATATTGCCCCTGCATTGATAGAAAGAGCATATAAATAAATAGATTTATTTCTTATATTTCACTACTGTAATTCTACATCTCATTATATATGGAAGACAGGTTATAGAGGCAAGTCTGTTGTATTTCATTTTGTCAGTCCCTATACCTGAAACCAAATACGAGCAAAATTGCATATTGACTCGCCCTACCAATTGATATTTGAAAAATAGCCCATTTTTGTTTTACAATTAAACAACTAATATTATAAAAAATCTATAATTTTAAAATGTTTTGGTATAAAGCAGGTGTCGGCTAACTACATTTCACAGACCAAATCCACCCCACCACTTTTTTTTTTTAAGATTTTATTTATTTATTTGACAGAGATGACAAGGAGGCAGAGAGGCAGTTAGAGAGAGGGGTGGGGAAGCAGACTCCCTGCTGAGCAGAGAGTTGGATGTGGGGCTCCATCGCAGGACACTGGGGATCATGACCTGAGCAGAAGGGAGAGGCTTTAACCAACAGAGCCACCCAGGTGCCCCGCCCGCCACTTGTTTTTGTTAATAAATTTTATTAGCACATAGCCACACTCATTTGTTTACTCAGTATCTATGGCTGTTGTCACACAGGGATGACAGAGTTAAATAAATGTGAGACTGTGGCTCACAAAACCTAAGACATTTATTATCTAGCACTTTACAGAAGAGTTTCCCAACACTGTTAGAAAGAGCATCCACATCACATACATTTCATTAATGATTTCAAGTAGCTTGGTTTCTTGCTCTTGTGCACCATAAAGCCCGTGATTTAACATCTCTTACCATTTCCAGGGAATTCTACTTTTTCACATTTTATTTTCAGACAAATAGTGCTTGAGAATTTGAAAAATGAGAGGCAAACAGAGATATATGGCTCATTCTTTAAAAGCAAAGAGATCAATATTATCAACAAACTCATTTGAATTTTATAATTTTTTCCAGAAACTTTCAATGACTCACTACTATCTCTGAGATACAATCTAAACTTATCCGCTCTTTGTTTAGCGCTTAAAATAGTCCGGCCCCAACCTTTCTAGCTTGGGCTTTCGGTGGCTGTTCGCCCTAAAGTATGGTGAAACTGATCTATTAATAATAATAACAATAATAATATCAACAATAATCTCTACTATTAGTCACTGGGACCTTATTATATAGCAGTTACCCTGTATTACATACATTATTTTATTTAATTATAAGAGCTTTATAAAGAAGTTTCATTTTATAGGTAAGAAAATGAAGAAACAGAAAGGCTAAATAACTTGCTCAAGGTCATGTAGCTAATTAGTGGAGAGCAAGAAATAAACCCTAGGTGGGTATAACTCCAAAGTCTATGCCACACTATACTGCTTAACTGAAATCTCATTTAATCCTTACAACTGTGTGAGGTAAGTGTTTATTTTTCAAATTTTATATATAAAGAGAATGGTGGTACCTGGATTTCTATCAAAATCTGCTCTTCATCCCCATGTAGACTTACTTTAGCAATCATCTACTTTTCCAACAGTTTTTTGTATGTTTGTTTTTACTCATGTCATTATCTTTCTCTGAAATGCCTTCTCTACCTCTCTAACCAAGTAGAAGTACTAGGCATACTTGAAGGCCCATTTTAAATTCTGAAGTCTGAATTCATGAACCTTTCCCTGAGTACTTCAGTTGGAAATGAGGAATTTAGTGCTCACTGTCTACATTATTTATACTGTACTCACCATATGTTGTCTTGTGTTATGTCTACGTTCATGTTTCCCCTCTCCAACTAGATTTATAAGCTGCTAGTCTTCAAAATCCAGAGCTGATTTATTCAGCTTCATATTTCCCAAGGACTGTTACAAAATAGAGGATTACATCTTACTCAGCTGTGCCACTTGTACTTAGTATCCAATAAATATTGCTTAAAAGACTTAACGAGTTAATCTAATAGTGTCTTACACACACACACACACACACCAAGCTGATGACTAGTGAATGAAATTTAAAGCTTAAATAATCACTGAGGTTTCTTCACATTTTAAAATTTATATCATAATTCTATAAACAAGTGAATCAACTTTTTAATAAAAAGCTTCACAAAACTAGCAAATTGTGTTTCTCTATGTTATCTTGTTGAATCTTAATCATAAGAGATTTTATGATATGTGTTTGTTCCATAGTAGAATTTGTCTGAAACAAAAGAACATAGAGTGATAAGAAAAACAGAAAGACCTAGAAAGAAGAGAGGAAAGAAACTATATAAACAGTAACCACAGACTGGAAAAAAAGAAACCTTAAAGGTGATTCAACAGAATTATAGTTTATTTCCTAATGAAGCAATTTTGGTTATTTCTTGCCTAAATTACAGAGAGGTTGAGACAGCTCATTGCTTTTCCTCCAAGAATGCCCATCCTAAAGAATCAGTCTCAAATAAAGGAACAGAGAACAGATGTGTTACTCATATTAGGAATAGTACAGCCTTTTAATTCATACCTGGTCCAGTGATCTACAGACAACAGAAGCAGAAGCCTAGCCTTAGTCCCTGGGACTGAAAAATCAGAATACACATTGCCATTTGGAGAAAAGAATGAACCCATATTTTCAATTAGTCATAGTGAGTGTTAGCATTGCACACTTACTCTATGCCAGCATTTACTTTGTTTTAGGGACTTCCTATTCATTATCTCTAATTCTTAAACTAAATCTTCATTGAGAGTGAAGGGCATTGTCTGCTGAGAACAACTTCTGATGACATGATTACATATCAAAGCATTTTGTTCTTGTTTTACAGATTCAAGATGGCAGCTGGCATAAGGCAAAATTCCTTTTTCACACCCAGGACCCTAATCAGCTTCCAGTCATTGAAGTACAAAAACTTCCTCATCTCAAAACCAAAAGGAAGTACTACATTGAAAGCAGTTCTGTATGCTTTCTCTAAGGTTTCTGAATTAGTTCAGAATTCGTGCTGTTGGCCAGGTAATTGTTGCAGAGGGAAAAATACAGACAGAGAGATACTATCATTGTGAAATGCATGGAATAAAGCATTGGCTAAATCTTAAAGAATCTCAGGAAGAAAAGATTTCCTCCAAAGAAGGAGAAAAGGCATTTTTAAAGGACTATAATTGATAAAGTATTTAATTCTTTAAAAAATTATATTGATCTGAGCTTTCTTAGAGAATTCCCTAGAACTGAAAATTTATAAACATGGAATTCTTCAGGGTAGCCTCTATTTTTTGACTGAGAGCAAAGTACCCATTAGACAGCTGGAGATGCAGAGCACTATGGAGCAATACTGGCTAATGCTTCCACATGTGTGATGCTTCTGTCTAAAAATCACAAGCCACAGTCCAACATGTCTTATTTTCCCAAACACTAAGCTGTATTCAGATCCCCAATGGGCATATACATCTTAGCCGGTGGTACACTACCTCTTACGTGTTGCCTTTTTATGTTGCTTGGTGCTCTTCCTAAAACAAGGTGCTTGTGGCTTTCATAGACTGTTTTATTTCTTTTTTCGTTTTTGTCATTCTTTAAGAGTGTATGTACTGGTTACATCAAGATATGTTTTGGTTGTTAGTACTTTATTTTAATTTGTTTGGTTACATGCTTAATAACAAGTAAAACATTATTTATGTGAAGTCCTTGTTCTATTTTAAAATTCTCTTTGTGATATGGAATCAAAGCCAGCACACAGTAACCTGTGCTTATGCACAAGAGAATTAGGAGGTTTCTTTTGTTTTTATTTTTTAAAGTGTTGTAAAAAATATTACAGGCCAGCTACTTCCTGTAGTAGGTTTGGGATAGAGTTTGGGATTGTGATATACTATTTTTAAAAAATCCATGATCATCTGGAATGATACTATGTATATATATATTTTGTAAAGTTTTAATTCAGCAAATCTTTTGAAATTGCTGCTGTTTTAAATTATAAAAACCATTATTTCTTCTTCATAGGAATTACATGTTTTTATAGTATTCATTGATTTTATCTCACTATTCTTAAATTTATTGTGTTTGGACCTAAAAGACTTCAATTTACCAGTCTTAAAAGCAACATTCAGGAAGAAAAAAGTCTTTAGCCATTTAAAATAGGCTCAGCCCACTCAGAATTCCCTTGTCAGAGAAATGTTATTCAGTATTAAAAGAAAAATATTATACCTTTTGGTATATAGAAAAGCTTGTACATCCATTATAAACATATCTTTAGCCACAGCAAACCACACTTACCTATCCATAATAAAAATATGCTTGAAACCTTTTTTGGTGGTATTCATTTTTCTTCTTTTGTTATCATATCCTTGTATTACCAATGGTAGTTCTCTGGCATAGTCCTTCTGTCCTCTGTACATATACATTATTACAAAGTATCTGTTACACACCTATAAGAGGATTATAGGGTCTATTTTCTACTTGTGCAAAATGAGGTCAGAATAAATTCTCATATATGGTCAATTGACTTTCAAAAAATGTGCCAATATCATTTAATAGGAAATGGACAGTTTTTTCAGCAAAAGGTGCTGGGAAAAATGGATATCCACAAGCAAAATAATGAAGTTGTACCTTTATCTGGTATCACATATACAACTTAACTCAAAATGGATCAAAGTGCTAAATATAAGAGCTAAGCTTATAAAACTCTTAGAAGAAAACATAGAGGAAAGTCTCCATGACATTGGATTTAGCAGTAATTTCTTGAAGATGACACTAAAAGCATGTTCAAAAAAAGAAAAAAATAAATTGGACTGCTTTAAAATTAAGAACTTCTGTACATCAAAGGACACTATCAAGAAAGTGAAAAGACATCCCACAGAATGGGAGGAAAAATTTGCAAATCATATATCTGATAAAGAATTAATACCCCAGGATGTATTTTTTTAAACTCCTACACCTCCACAGCTCCCTCTGCCCACAGATCCTGTCCCCATGCTTTAAGAAACCACCATTTTGCACCATAATTTAATGAATCAATTAATTAATTAAATTTCTACAACTCAAAATAAAAAGCAATCCTTTTATTTTGAGTTGTAGAAATTCCTCACACCAGTCAGAATGGCTAAAATCAACAAGTCAGGAAATGACAGATGCTGGCGAGGATGCGGAGAAAGGGGAACCCTCCTACACTGTTGGTGGGAATGCAAGCTGGTGCAGCCACTCTGGAAAACAACATGGAGATTCCTCAAAATGTTGAAAATAGAACTGCCCTATGACCCAGCAATTGCACTATTGGATATTTACCCTAAAGATACAAATGTAGTGATCCAAAGGGGCACATGCACCCGAATGTTTATAGCAGCAATGTCCACAATAGCCAAACTATGGAAAGAACCTAGATGTCCATCAACAGATGAATGGATCAAGAAGATGTGGTATATATACACAATGGAAGACTATGCAGCCATCAAAAGAAATGAAATCTTGCCATTTGCGACAACATGGATGGAACTAGAGCGTATCATGCTTAGCGAAATAAGTCAAGCAGAGAAAGACAACTATCATATGATCTCCCTGATATGAGGAAGTGGTGATGCAACATGGGGGCTTAAGTGGGTAGGAGAAGAATCAATGAAACAAGATTGGATTGGGAGGGAGACAAACCATAAGTGACTCTTAATCTCACAAAACAAACTGAGGGTTGCTGGGGGGAGGGGGTTTGGGAGAAGGGGGTGGGATTATGGACATTGGGAAGGATATGTGCTTGGGTGAGTGCTGTGAAGTGTGTAAACCTGGTGATTCACAGACCTGTACCCCTGGGGATAAAAATATATGTTTATAAAAAATAAAAATTAAAAAAAATAAAAATAAAAATAAAAAGCAATCCAACTGAAAAATGGGCAAAGGACTTAAGAGATATTTCTCCAAAGAAGATATACAAATAGCCAACAAAAGAAAAGATGCTCAACATCTCTAGTTATTTGGAAAATGCAAATCAGTGCCATAGGTAGATACCACTTGACATTCACTGTGATGACTATTATCCAAAAGAAAAACAAAACCAAAAAAAATGAAAGTAACAGGCATTGGTTAGGATGTGGATAAAGTGAAACCTTTGTGTGTTGCTGGTGGGAATGTAAAATGGTGTAGTCATTGAGGAAAATAGTTTGTCAGTTTCTCAAAAGTTAAACACAGAATTACCATATGACCCAGTAATTCTAACTTGTGTATATGCCCAAAAGAATTGAAAGAAGGGACTCAAAGAGATGTTTGTACACAAGTGTTCATGGAGATATTATTCAGAATAACCCCAAACTGGAAACAACCCAAATGTGCATCCACAGATGAATTGATTAACAAAATGTGGTATGTACCTACAATGGAAAATTATTGGGTCATAAAAAGGAATGAAATTCTGATATGTGCTAACAACACTGATCACCTTGAAAACATTACACTATGTGAAATAAGGCAGATGAAAAAGGGCGAGTTATCTGAAATACCTACCACTTATCTGAAGTATCAAGAATAGACAAATTCAAATACAGGAAATAGAACAGAGGTTATCAGAGGCTGGGAGAGATGGGAATGGGGAACAATTTTGTAATGAGTGCAGAGTTTCTGTTTGGGATGATGACATTGTTCTGGAGATGGATGGTAATAATGGTTGCACGACACATGAATGCACTCAGTACAACTGAACTAACACTTAAAATGATTTAAATGACCAATGTTATGTTGTACATTTTACCACAATTTTTTTTAATGGGGTGATGACAAATATGTCTGATTTCCTGCTTGAGAACCATGGAATGCTTTTTTAAAGGAGCAGAATGTGCCATACCTTTTGTTTCTCCCCCCCAAAAATAATTTATTTCAGAGAAATAAATGGTTTTTCTAGGTATCATTTAAGAACTAAATATATATATACATATATATATATATATATGTATATATATAATAGAAATATCTCACTTTATGCTTTTTTTGAAATATTAAATTTAAAGCACAGTTTAATCAACATAATCATAGATAATATAGCATATATAGTGATTAAGAGTACACTGGAGCCTAGCTGTGTGACTTTGGGTATATTATTCTTCACTGCCTCAGTTTCTTCACTGCAAAATGAGGATAATAAAAGTAAAAATCTTTATGAGTTAGGCTTCTTAGAGAAACAAAACCAGTAGGAGATATAGATAGATAGAAGTAGAAACACAGATTTTAAATATAATACACATATAATATTGTTATGATATATAAATACATTTTTTATTTTATGTTTTTATATGGAAGCATTATGATGAATTGGCTTGCACAATTATGGAAGCCGAGAATAGCCACAATTTGCCACCTGTAAACTAGAGACCCAGAAAGGCCAGTGATGTAAGTTAAGTCCAAAGGCCTGAGAAGCAGTGGAGCCAATAGATTAAAATCCAGTCTCTGGGCCGGTGAAGATGGGAGGTCCCAACTCAAGCAAGCAGACAGAGCAAAAAAGGCACATTTTTCCTTACTTTGCCTTTTGTTTGATTCAGGCCCTCAGTGGATTGGGTGATGCCCATGTACATTGTGGGAGACGGACGATTTACTTTACTGAGTCCACTGGTTCAAAGACTAATCTCCAGAAATTCTATTACAGAAACACCCAGAAATAATTTTTAATGTTGACACCTATGGCCGGTCAAATTGACACATAAAATTAACTATCACATATCTCACTTGGTGGTTGAATGGGTTCAATAAATTCCCCTGGAGAAGTACAAAACTGCCTGGCACAAAGCCATCAATCACTCTGTAAGCATTCCCTGCTGCTCTTGTTGAAGTAACAACATCATTGAATATTTAATAGATAAGCTCCATGCTAGTTATCACCAAGGAGGTGGTAGCAAATCCCTTAATAAAATTACTCATCTGTTTTATAGCCATGCCAGTCCCATAATTTGTTTTGTAACAATAGATTTTATATTTTAGGAACATAGATTAAATATAAAGGCTTTCTAGAAATAAGGTACAACTGT